>NW_022589665.1:0-335535 GCF_009834535.1 Camelus ferus | reverse complement strand
GCTCATTTCTGAGATATAAGTGTGTGTGCAAGCCGACCTTCACCTAGCTTTTGGGAACACAAAGTTTCTTTTAAGTAGCAAACTGCACTCCATACATATATATGGGTAGGTCCTCGCTCCAATTCGTTTTTAGAGTCAAATCTGCAGGAACATCAAGCCGGCACTAGGAAACACACTGAGAAACCAGAGTAAAAGTTCCTCCTGCAAACTGTTCCCTTTGTGTTTGATGAACGAACGTCTCACCACATGCTCAGTTCTGAGAGATAAGTGTGTGTGAATGCAGAACTTCAACTAGCATGTTGTGAACACAAAGTTTCTTTTCACTTGCAAACAACACTCCATATATACATATGGGGAGGTACTCGTTCCAACTTGTTTTACAGTGAAAACTGCAGGAACTTCAAACCGGCACTAGGAAACGCACTAAGAATCCAGAGTAAAAGTTTCCTCTACAAACGTTCCATTTGTGCATGATGAACGAACGTCTCTCCACATGCTAATTTCTGAGAGATAAGTCTGTTTGCCGAAATTCATCTAGTTTGTTGGGAACACTAAGTTTCTTTTCAGTTGCAAATTACAGTAAATAATATATATGGGAGGTACTCACTCCAACTCGGTTTTACAGTGAAAACTGCAGGAAATTCAAAACGGCACTAGGGAAAACCCTGAGAAAACAGAGCAAAAATTTCTCCTGCATAACATTCCCTTTGTGCTAGATGAACGAACGCCTCTTCACATGCTCAGTTCTGAGAGATAAGTGTGTGTGAAATCCGTCCTTCACCTAGCTTGTTGGGAACAAAAAGTTTCTTTTCAGTTGCCAACTGCACTCATAAATGTATATGGGGAGTTACTCGCTCCAACTCTGTACTAAAGTGAAAACTGCAGGTTCTTCAAACCGGCACTAGGAAATACACTGAGAAACCAGAGCAAAATTTTCCCCTGCATCCATTTCCGTTTCTACTAGATGAACGAACGTCTCTCCACATGATCCGTTCTGAGAGATAAGTGTGTGTGGAAGCCGTCCTTCACCATGCTTTTTGGGAACAGAAACTTATTTTCAGTTGCAAACTGCATTCCATACATATATATGGCGAGGTACTGTCTCCAAATCGGTTTTGGACTGAAAATTGCTGGAACTTCAAACCGGCACTAGGAAACAAACTGAGAGACCAGAGTGAAAGTTTGACCTCATACCGTTACCTCTGTGCTAGATGAACGAACGTCTCTCCACATGCTAATTTTTTGAGATAAGTGTGTGTGAAAGCCGTCCTTCACCTATCTTGTTGTGAACACAAAGTTTCTTTCCATTTGCAAACAGCACTCATTACATATATATTGGGAGGTACAAGCTCCAACACGGTTTTACACTGAAAAATGCAGATACTTCACACCGGCAGTAGGAAAAACTGAGAAACCAGAGTAAAAGTTTCTACTGCAAACCGTTCCATTTGTGTTAGATGAAAGAACCTCTCTCCACATGCACTGTTCTTTGAGATAAATGTGTGTGAAAGCCGTCCTTCACCTCGCTTGTTGGCAACACAAATTTCTTTTCAGTTGCAAGCTGTATTCCATAAATATCCATGGGGAGGTAATCGCTCCAACTCGGTTTTACAGTGAAAACTGCAGGAACTTCAAACCGGCACCAAGAAACACACTGAGAAACCAGAGTAAAAGTTTTTCCTGCAACCATTTCAATTTGTGCTAAATGAATTTACGTCTCTCCACATGCTAAGTTCTGAGAGATAATTGTGTGTGAAAGCAGTCTTTCAAGTAGCTTGTTGGGAACACAAAGTTTCTTTCAGTGGCAAACTGCACTCCATACATATATATGGGTAGGTATTCGCTCCAACTCCGGTTTACAGTGAAAACTGCAGGAACTTCCAACCGGCACTAGGAAACACACTGAGAAACAGAGAAAAATTTCTCTTGCAAACAGTTCCCTTTGTGCTGTATGAAAGAACGACTCTCCACATGCTCAATTCTGAGAGATAAGTGTGTGTGAAAGCCTTCCTTCACTTAGCTTGTTGGGAAGACATTGTTTCTTTTCAGTTTCAAACTGTACTCCATACATATATATGGGGAGGTACTGGCTCCAAATCGGTTTGCAGTGAAAACTGCAGGAAATTCAAACCGACACTTGGAAACTCACTGAGAAACCAGAGTAAAAGTTTCTCCTGAAACCCGTTCCCTTTCTACAAGATGAACGAAATTCTATCCAGAATCTCAGTTCTCAGGTATAAGTGTGTGTGAAGCCGTCCTTCAACATGCTTGTAGGGAACACAAAGTTTCTTTTCAGTTGCCAACTGCAATCCATACATATATATGGGGAGGTAATCGCTCCAACTCGGTTTTGCAGTGAAAACTGCAGGAACTTCAAACCGGAACTAGGAAAAAACTGATAAACCAGAGTAAAGTTTATTCTGCAAACTTTCCCTTTGTATTAGATGAACAAACGCCTGTCTACATGCTCAGTTCTGAGAGATAAGTGTGTGTGAAAGCCGTCCTTCACCTAGCTTGTTTGGATCACAAAGTTTCTTTTCAGTTTAAACTGCACTCCTTAAATATATATGGGGAGGTACTCTCTCCAAATTTGTTTTCCACTGAAAACTGCAGGAAATTCAAAATGACACTAGGAAATACACTGAGTAATCAGAGTAAATGTTTCTCCTGCAACCCGTTCCCATTGTGCTAGATGAACGAAAGTCTGTCCACATGCTCAGTTCTGAGATATAAGTGTGTGTGAATGTCGTCATTCACCTATCTTGTTGGAAAAGCAAAGCTTATTTTCAGTTGCAAACGGTAATCCATACATATATATGGGGAGGTCCACGCTTCAACTCGGTTTTACAATAAAATGCAGGAACTACAAACCGGCACTAGGAAACACACTGAGAAACCATTATAAGTTTCTCCTGCAAACTGTTCCCTTTCTACTAGATGAACGAACGTCTCTATAATGCTCAGTTCTGAGAGATAAGTGTGTGTGAAGGCCGCACTTCAACTTGCTTGTTGGGAACACAAATTTCTTTTCAGCTGCAAACTGCACTCCATACATATATGGGGAGGTACTCGCTCCAACTCGGTTTTGCAGTGAAAACTGCAGGAACTTCAAACCGGAACTAGGAAACACAATGAGAAACCAGAGTAAAAGTTTCTCCTGCAACCCTTTCGCTTTCTACTAGATGAACGAACGTCTCTATAATTGCTCAGTTCTGAGAGATAAGTGTGTGTGGAAGGCTTCCTTCACGTAGCTTGTTGGAAACGCAAAGTTTCTTTTCAGTTGCTAATTACACTCCATATATATATATAGGGAGTTACCCTCTCCAACACGTTTTTACAGTGAAAACTGCAGAAACTTCAAAAAGGCACTAGGAAACACACTAAAAAACCTGTGTAAAAGTTTCCCCTGCATCCCGTTCCCTTTGTGCTAGATGAACGAACGTCTCCCCACATGCTAAGTTCTGAGGTATATGTGTGTGTGAAAGCCATACTTCACCTAGCTTGTTGGGAACACAAAGTTTCTTTTCAATTGCCAAATGCACTCCATACATATATATGGACAGGTACTCGCTCCAACTGGGCTTTACATGAAAACTGCAGGGAATTTAAACGGGCACTAGGAAACACACTGAGAAACCAGAGTAAAAGTTTCTCCTCCATCCCGTTCCCTTTGTACTAGATGAACGAAAGTCTCTCCAAATACTCAGTTCTGAGTGATAAGTGTGTGTGAAAGCCGTAGTTCAACGAGCTTGTTGTGAGCAGAAATTTTCTTTCCAATTGTCACGGGACTCCATACATATATACGTGGAGGTTCTCGCTCCAACTCGGTTTTACAGTGAAAACAGCAGGAACTTTAAACCGGCACTAGGAAACACACTGAGAAACCAGAATAAATTTTCTCTTGCAACCATTTCCCTTTGCTAGATGAACCAACGTCTCTCCACATGCTCATTTCTGAGATATAAGTGTGTGTGCAAGCCGACCTTCACCTAGCTTTTGGGAACACAAAGTTTCTTTTAAGTAGCAAACTGCACTCCATACATATATATGGGTAGGTCCTCGCTCCAATTCGTTTTTAGAGTCAAATCTGCAGGAACATCAAGCCGGCACTAGGAAACACACTGAGAAACCAGAGTAAAAGTTCCTCCTGCAAACTGTTCCCTTTGTGTTTGATGAACGAACGTCTCACCACATGCTCAGTTCTGAGAGATAAGTGTGTGTGAATGCAGAACTTCAACTAGCATGTTGTGAACACAAAGTTTCTTTTCACTTGCAAACAACACTCCATATATACATATGGGGAGGTACTCGTTCCAACTTGTTTTACAGTGAAAACTGCAGGAACTTCAAACCGGCACTAGGAAACGCACTAAGAATCCAGAGTAAAAGTTTCCTCTACAAAACGTTCCATTTGTGCATGATGAACGAACGTCTCTCCACATGCTAATTTCTGAGAGATAAGTCTGTTTGTAAGCCGAAATTCATCTAGTTTGTTGGGAACACTAAGTTTCTTTTCATTGCAAATTACAGTAAATAAATATATATGGGAGGTACTCACTCCAACTCGTTTTACAGTGAAAACTGCAGAATTCAAAACGTGCACTAGGGAAAACCCTGAGAAAACAGAGCAAAATTTCTCCTGCATAACATTCCCTTTGTGCTAGATGAACGAACCGCCTCTTCACATGCTCAGTTCTGAGAGATAGTGTGTGGTGAAATCCGTCCTTCACCTAGCTTGTTGGGAACAAAAAGTTTCTTTTCAGTTTGCCAACTGCCACTCATAAATGTCTATGGGGGAGTTACTCGCTCCACTCTGTACTAAGTGAAAACTGCAGGTTCTTCAAACGGCACTAGGAAATACACTAGGAAACCAGAGCAAAATTTCCCCTGCATCCATTTCCGTTTCTTACTAGATGAACGAACTCTCTCCACATGATCCGTTCTGAGAGATAAGTGTGTGTGGAAGCCGTCCTTCACCATGCTTTTTGGGAACAGAAAACTTTTTTCAGTTGCAAACTGCATTCCATACATATATATGGCGAGGTACTGTCTCCAAATCGGTTTTGGACTGAAAATTGCTGGAACTTCAAACCGGCACTAGGAAACAAACTGAGAGGACCAGAGTGAAAGTTTGACCTCATACCGGTACCTCTGTGCTAGATGAACCGAACGTCTCTCCACATCTAATTTGTTTGAGATAGTGTGTGTGAAAGCCGTCCTTCACCTATCTTGTTGTGAACACAAAGTTTCTTTCCATTTGCAAACAGCACTCATTACATATATATTGGGAGGTACAAGCTCCAACACGGTTTTACACTGAAAAAATGCAGATACTTCACACCGGCAGTAGGAAATAATCTGAGAAACCAGAGTAAAAAGTTTTCTACTGCAAACCGTTCCATTTGTGTTAGATGAAAGAACCTCTCTCACATTGCACTGTTCTTTGAGATAAATGTGTGTGAAAGCCGTCCTTCACCTCGCTTGTTGGCAACACAAATTTCTTTTCAGTTGCAAGCTGTATTCCATAAATATCCATGGGGAGGTAATCGCTCCAACTCGGTTTTTACAGTGAAAACTGCAGGAACTTCAAACCGGCACCAAGAAACACACTGAGAAACCAGAGTAAAAGTTTTTCCTGCAACCATTTTCAATTTGTGCTAAATGAATTTACGTCTCTCCACATGCTAAGTTCTGAGAGATAATTGTGTGTGAAAGCAGTCTTTCAAGTAGCTTGTTGGGAACACAAAGTTTCTTTTCAGTGGCAAACTGCACTCCATACATATATATGGGTAGGTATTCGCTCCAACTCCGGTTTACAGTGAAAACTGCAGGAACTTCCAACCGGCACTAGGAAACACACTGAGAAACCAGAGAAAAAATTTCTCTTGCAAACAGTTCCCTTTGTGCTGTATGAAAGAACGACTCTCCACATGCTCAATTCTGAGAGATAAGTGTGTGTGAAAGCCTTCCTTCACTTAGCTTGTTGGGAAGACATTGTTTCTTTTCAGTTTCAAACTGTACTCCATACATATATATGGGGAGGTACTGGCTCCAAATCGGTTTGCAGTGAAAAACTGCAGGAAATTCAAACCGACACTTGGAAACTCACTGAGAAACCAGAGTAAAAGTTTCTCCTGAAACCCGTTCCCTTTCTACAAGATGAACGAAATTCTATCCAGAATCTCAGTTCTCAGGTATAAGTGTGTGTGAAGCCGTCCTTCAACATGCTTGTAGGGAACACAAAGTTTCTTTTCAGTTGCCAACTGCAATCCATACATATATATGGGGAGGTAATCGCTCCAACTCGGTTTTGCAGTGAAAACTGCAGGAACTTTCAAACCGGAACTAGGAAAAACACTGATAAACCAGAGTAAAGTTTATTCTGCAAACATTTCCCTTTGTATTAGATGAACAAACGCCTGTCTACATGCTCAGTTCTGAGAGATAAAGTGTGTGTGAAAGCCGTCCTTCACCTAGCTTGTTTGGATCACAAAGTTTCTTTTCAGTTTAAACTGCACTCCTTAAATATATATGGGGAGGTACTCTCTCCAAATTGTTTTCCACTGAAAACTGCAGGAAATTCAAAATGACACTAGGAAATACACTGAGTAATCAGAGTAAATGTTTCTCCTGCAACCCGTTCCCATTGTGCTAGATGAACGAAAGTCTGTCCACATGCTCAGTTCTGAGATATAAGTGTGTGTGAATGTCGTCATTCACCTATCTTGTTGGAAAAGCAAAGCTTATTTTCAGTTGCAAACGGTAATCCATACATATATATGGGGGAGGTCCACGCTTCAACTCGGTTTTACAATAAAAATGCAGGAACTACAAACCGGCACTAGGAAACACACTGAGAAACCATAGTATAAGTTTCTCCTGCAAACTGTTCCCTTTCTACTAGATGAACGAACGTCTCTATAAATGCTCAGTTCTGAGAGATAAGTGTGTGTGAAGGCCGCACTTCAACTTGCTTGTTGGGAACACAAATTTCTTTTCAGCTGCAAACTGCACTCCATACATATATATGGGGAGGTACTCGCTCCAACTCGGTTTGCAGTGAAAACTGCAGGAACTTCAAACCGGAACTAGGAAACACAATGAGAAACCAGAGTAAAAGTTTCTCCTGCAACCCTTTCGCTTTCTACTAGATGAAGAACGTCTCTATAATTGCTCAGTTCTGAGAGATAAGTGTGTGTGGAAGGCTTCCTTCACGTAGCTTGTTGGAAACGCAAAGTTTCTTTTCAGTTGCTAATTACACTCCATATATATATATAGGGAGTTACCCGCTCCAACACGTTTTTACAGTGAAAACTGCAGAAACTTCAAAAAGGCACTAGGAAACACACTAAAAAACCTGTGTAAAAGTTTCCCCTGCATCCCGTTCCCTTTGTGCTAGATGAACGAAAGTCTCCACACATGCTAAGTCTGAGGTATATGTGTGTGTGAAAGCCATACTTCACCTAGCTTGTTGGGAACACAAAGTATCTTTTCAGTTGAAATCTACAATCCATACATATATATGAGGTAGTACTCGCTCCAACTCGGTTTTTTTAAAGTGAAAACTGCAGGAAACTTCATACGGGCAAAAGGAAAAATAATGAGAAACCATAGAAATACTTTCTTCTGCAACACGTTCCCTTTGTGCTTGATGAACTAACGTCTCTCCACATGCTCAGTTCTGAGAGATAAGTGTGTGTGAAAAGCCATCCTTCACCTTGCATGTTGGGAACAGAAAGTTTCTTTTCAATTGCCAAATGCACTCCATACATATATATGGACAGGTACTCGCTCCAACTGGGCTTTACAGTGAAAACTGCAGGGAATTTAAACGGGCACTAGGAAACACACTGAGAAACCAGAGTAAAGTTTCTCCTCCATCCCGTTCCCTTTGTACTAGATGAACGAAAGTCTCTCCAAATACTCAGTTCTGAGTGATAAGTGTGTGTGAAAGCCGTAGTTCAACGAGCTTGTTGTGAGCAGAAATTTTCTTTCCAATTGTCACGGGACTCCATACATATATACGTGGAGGTTCTCGCTCCAACTCGGTTTTACAGTGAAAACAGCAGGAACTTTAAACCGGCACTAGGAAACACACTGAGAACCAGAATAAATTTTCTCTTGCAACCATTTCCCTTTGCTAGATGAACCAACGTCTCTCCACATGCTCATTTCTGAGATATAAGTGTGTGTGCAAGCCGACCTTCACCTAGCTTTTGGGAACACAAAGTTTCTTTTAAGTAGCAAACTGCACTCCATACATATATATGGGTAGGTCCTCGCTCCAATTCGTTTTAGAGTCAAATCTGCAGGAACATCAAGCCGGCACTAGGAAACACACTGAGAAACCAGAGTAAAAGTTCCTCCTGCAAACTGTTCCCTTTGTGTTTGATGAACGAACGTCTCACCACATGCTCAGTTCTGAGAGATAAGTGTGTGTGAATGCAGAACTTCAACTAGCATGTTGTGAACACAAAGTTTCTTTTCACTTGCAAACAACACTCCATATATACATATGGGGAGGTACTCGTTCCAACTTGTTTTACAGTGAAAACTGCAGGAACTTCAAACCGGCACTAGGAAACGCACTAAGAATCCAGAGTAAAAGTTTCCTCTACAAAACGTTCCATTTGTGCATGATGAACGAACGTCTCTCCACATGCTAATTTCTGAGAGATAAGTCTGTTTGTAAGCCAAAATTCATCTAGTTTGTTGGGAACACTAAGTTTCTTTTCAGTTTGCAAATTACAGTAAATAAATATATATGGGAGGTACTCACTCCAACTCGGTTTTACAGTGAAAACTGCAGGAAATTCAAAACGGCACTAGGGAAAACCCTGAGAAAAGAGAGCAAAATTTCTCCTGCATAACATTCCATTTGTGCTAGATGAACGAACGCCTCTTCACATGCTCAGTTCTGAGAGATAAGTGTGTGTGAAATCCGTCCTTCACCTAGCTTGTTGGGGAACAAAAAGTTTCTTTTCAGTTGCCAACTGCACTCATAAATGTATATGGGGAGTTACTCGCTCCAACTCTGTACTAAAGTGAAAACTGCAGGTTCTTCAAACCGGCACTAGGAAATACACTGAGAAACCAGAGCAAATTTTCCCCTGCATCCATTTCCGTTTCTACTAGATGAACGAACGTCTCTCCACATGATCCGTTCTGAGAGATAAGTGTGTGTGGAAGCCGTCCTTCACCATGCTTTTTGGGAACAGAAAACTTATTTTCAGTTGCAAACTGCATTCCATACATATATATGGCGAGGTACTGTCTCCAAATCGGTTTTGGACTGAAAATTGCTGGAACTTCAAACCGGCACTAGGAAACAAACTGAGAGACCAGAGTGAAAGTTTGACCTCATACCGTTACCTCGGTGCTAGATGAACGACTGTCTCTCCACATGCTAATTTTTTGAGATAAGTGTGTGTGAAAGCCGTCCTTCACCTATCTTGTTGTGAACACAAAGTTTCTTTCCATTTGCAAACAGCACTCATTACATATATATTGGGAGGTACAAGCTCCAACACGGTTTTACACTGAAAAATGCAGATACTTCACACCGGCAGTAGGAAAAAAACTGAGGAAACCAGAGTAAAAGTTTCTACTGCAAACCGTTCCATTTGTGTTAGATGAAAGAACCTCTCTCCACATGCACTGTTCTTTGAGATAAATGTGTGTGAAAGCCGTCCTTCACCTCGCTTGTTGGCAACACAAATTTCTTTTCAGTTGCAAGCTGTATTCCATAAATATCCATGGGAGGTAATCGCTCCAACTCGGTTTTACAGTGAAACTGCAGGAACTTCAAACCGGCACCAAGAAACACACTGAGAAACCAGAGTAAAAGTTTTTCCTGCAACCATTTCAATTTGTGCTAAATGAATTTACGTCTCTCCACATGCTAAGTTCTGAGAGATAATTGTGTGTGAAAGCAGTCTTTCAAGTAGCTTGTTGGGAACACAAAGTTTCTTTCAGTGGCAAACTGCACTCCATACATATATATGGGTAGGTATTCGCTCCAACTCCGGTTTACAGTGAAAACTGCAGGAACTTCCAACCGGCACTAGGAAACACACTGAGAAACCAGAGAAAAATTTCTCTTGCAAACAGTTCCCTTTGTGCTGTATGAAAGAACGACTCTCCACATGCTCAATTCTGAGAGATAAGTGTGTGTGAAAGCCTTCCTTCACTTAGCTTGTTGGGAAGACATTGTTTCTTTCAGTTTCAAACTGTACTCCATACATATATATGGGGAGGTACTGGCTCCAAATCGGTTTGCAGTGAAAACTGCAGGAAATTCAAACCGACACTTGGAAACTCACTGAGAAACCAGAGTAAAAGTTTTCTCCTGAAACCCGTTCCCTTTCTACAAGATGAACGAAATTCTATCCAGAATCTCAGTTCTCAGGTATAAGTGTGTGTGAAGCCGTCCTTCAACATGCTTGTAGGGAACACAAAGTTTCTTTTCAGTTGCCAACTGCAATCCATACATATATATGGGGAGGTAATCACTCCAACTCTGTTTTGCAGTGAAAACTGCAGGAACTTCAAACCGGAACTAGGAAAAACACTGATAAACCAGAGTAAAGTTTATTCTGCAAACATTTCCCTTTGTATTAGATGAACAAACGCCTGTCTACATGCTCAGTTCTGAGAGATAAGTGTGTGTGAAAGCCGTCCTTCACCTAGCTTGTTTGGATCACAAAGTTTCTTTTCAGTTTAAACTGCACTCCTTAAATATATATGGGGAGGTACTCTCTCCAAATTTGTTTTCCACTGAAAACTGCAGGAAATTCAAAATGACACTAGGAAATACACTGAGTAATCAGAGTAAATGTTTCTCCTGCAACCCGTTCCCATTGTGCTAGATGAACGAAAGTCTGTCCACATGCTCAGTTCTGAGATATAAGTGTGTGTGAATGTCGTCATTCACCTATCTTGTTGGAAAAGCAAAGCTTATTTTCAGTTGCAAACGGTAATCCATACATATATATGGGGAGGTCCACGCTTCAACTCGGTTTTACAATAAAAATGCAGGAACTACAAACCGGCACTAGGAAACACACTGAGAAACCAGAGTATAAGTTTCTCCTGCAAACTGTTCCCTTTCTACTAGATGAACGAACGTCTCTATAAATGCTCAGTTCTGAGAGATAAGTGTGTGTGAAGGCCGCACTTCAACTTGCTTGTTGGGAACACAAATTTCTTTTCAGCTGCAAACTGCACTCCATACATATATATGGGGAGGTACTCGCTCCAACTCGGTTTTGCAGTGAAAACTGCAGGAACTTCAAACCGGAACTAGGAAACACAATGAGAAACCAGAGTAAAAGTTTCTCCTGCAACCCTTTCGCTTTCTACTAGATGAACGAACGTCTCTATAATTGCTCAGTTCTGAGAGATAAGTGTGTGTGGAAGGCTTCCTTCACGTAGCTTGTTGGAAACGCAAAGTTTCTTTTCAGTTGCTAATTACACTCCATATATATATATAGGGAGTTACCCGCTCCAACACGTTTTTACAGTGAAACTGCAGGAACTTCAAAAAGGCACTAGGAAACACACTAAAAAACCTGTTGTAAAGTTTCCCCTGCATTCCGTTCCCTTTGTGCTAGATGGACGAACGTCTCCCCACATGCTAAGTTCTGAGGTATATGTGTGTGTGAAAGCCATACTTCACCTAGCTTGTTGGGAACACAAAGTATCTTTTCAGTTGAAATCTACAATCCATACATATATATGAGGAAGTACTCGCTCCAACTCTGTTTTAAAGTGAAAACTGCAGGAACTTCATACGGGCAAAAGGAAAAATAATGAGAAACCATAGAAATACTTTCTTCTGCAACACGTTCCCTTTGTGCTTGATGAACTAACGTCTCTCCACATGCTCAGTTCTGAGAGATAAGTGTGTGTGAAAGCCATCCTTCACCTTGCATGTTGGGAACAGAAAGTTTCTTTTCAATTGCCAAATGCACTCCATACATATATATGGACAGGTACTCGCTCCAACTGGACTTTACATTGAAAACTGCAGGGAATTTAAACGGGCACTAGGAAACACACTGAGAACCAGAGTAAAAGTTTCTCCTCCATCCCGTTCCCTTTGTACTATATGAACGAAAGTCTCTCCAAATACTCAGTTCTGAGTGATAAGTGTGTGTGAAAGCCGTAGTTCAACGAGCTTGTTGTGAGCAGAAATTTTCTTTCCAATTGTCACGGGACTCCATACATATATACGGGGAGGTTCTCGCTCCAACTCGGTTTTACAGTGAAAACAGCAGGAACTTTAAACCGGCACTAGGAAACACACTGAGAAACCAGAATAAATTTTCTCTTGCAACCATTTCCCTTGCTAGATGAACCAACGTCTCTCCACATGCTCATTTCTGAGATATAAGTGTGTGTGCAAGCCGACCTTCACCTAGCTTTTGGGAACACAAAGTTTCTTTTAAGTAGCAACTGCACTCCATACATATATATGGGTAGGTCCTCGCTCCAATTCGTTTTTAGAGTCAAATCTGCAGGAACATCAAGCCGGCACTAGGAAACACACTGAGAAACCAGAGTAAAAGTTCCTCCTGCAAACTGTTCCCTTTGTGTTTGATGAACGAACGTCTCACCACATGCTCAGTTCTGAGAGATAAGTGTGTGTGAATGCAGAACTTCAACTAGCATGTTGTGAACACAAAGTTTTCTTTCACTTGCAAACAACACTCCATATATACATATGGGGAGGTACTCGTTCCAACTTGTTTTACAGTGAAAACTGCAGGAACTTCAAACCGGCACTAGGAAACGCACTAAGAATCCAGAGTAAAAGTTTCCTCTACAAAACGTTCCATTTGTGCATGATGAACGAACGTCTCTCCACATGCTAATTTCTGAGAGATAAGTCTGTTTGTAAGCCGAAATTCATCTAGTTTGTTGGGAACACTAAGTTTCTTTTCAGTTGCAAATTACAGTAATAAATATATATGGGAGGTACTCACTCCAACTCGGTTTTACAGTGAAAACTGCAGGAAATTCAAAACGGCACTAGGGAAAACCCTGAGAAAACAGAGCAAAAATTTCTCCTGCATAACATTCCCCTTTGTGCTAGATGAACGAACGCCTCTTCACATGCTCAGTTCTGAGAGATAAGTGTGTGTGAAATCCGTCCTTCACCTAGCTTGTTGGGAACAAAAAGTTTCTTTTCAGTTGCCAACTGCACTCATAAATGTATATGGGGAGTTACTCGCTCCAACTCTGTACTAAAGTGAAAACTGCAGGTTCTTCAAACCGGCACTAGGAAAATACACTGAGAAACCAGAGCAAAATTTTCCCCTGCATCCATTTCCGTTTCTACTAGATGAACGAACGTCTCTCCACATGATCCGTTCTGAGAGATAAGTGTGTGTGGAAGCCGTCCTTCACCATGCTTTTTGGGAACAGAAAACTTATTTTCAGTTGCAAACTGCATTCCATACATATATATGGCGAGGTACTGTCTCCAAATCGGTTTTGGACTGAAAATTGCTGGAACTTCAAACCGGCACTAGGAAACAAACTGAGAGACCAGAGTGGAAAGTTTGACCTCATACCGTTACCTCTGTGCTAGATGAACGAACGTCTCTCCACATGCTAATTTTTTGAGATAAGTGTGTGTGAAAGCCGTCCTTCACCTATCTTGTTGTGAACACAAAGTTTCTTTCCATTTGCAAACAGCACTCATTACATATATATTGGGAGGTACAAGCTCCAACACGGTTTTACACTGAAAAATGCAGATACTTCACACCGGCAGTAGGAAAAAAACTGAGAAACCAGAGTAAAAGTTTCTACTGCAAACCGTTCCATTTGTGTTAGATGAAAGAACCTCTCTCCACATGCACTGTTCTTTGAGATAAATGTGTGTGAAAGCCGTCCTTCACCTCGCTTGTTGGCAACACAAATTTATTTTCAGTTGCAAGCTGTATTCCATAAATATCCATGGGGAGGTAATCGCTCCAACTCGGTTTTACAGTGAAAACTGCAGGAACTTCAAACCGGCACCAAGAAACACACTGAGAAACCAGAGTAAAAGTTTTTCCTGCAACCATTTCAATTTGTGCTAAATGAATTTACGTCTCTCCACATGCTAAGTTCTGAGAGATAATTGTGTGTGAAAGCAGTCTTTCAAGTAGCTTGTTGGGAACACAAAGTTTCTTTTCAGTGGCAAACTGCACTCCATACATATATATGGGTAGGTATTCGCTCCAACTCCGGTTTACAGTGAAAACTGCAGGAACTTCCAACCGGCACTAGGAAACACACTGAGAAATCAGAGAAAAATTTCTCTTGCAAACAGTTCCCTTTGTGCTGTATGAAAGAACGACTCTCCACATGCTCAATTCTGAGAGATAGGTGTGTGTGAAAGCCTTCCTTCACTTAGCTTGTTGGGAAGACATTGTTTCTTTTCAGTTTCAAACTGTACTCCATACATATATATGGGGAAGTACTGGCTCCAAATCGGTTTGCAGTGAAAACTGCAGGAAATTCAAAACCGACACTTGGAAACTCACTGAGAAACCAGAGTAAAAGTTTCTCCTGAAACCCGTTCCCTTTCTACAAGTGAACGAAATTCTATCCAGAATCTCAGTTCTCAGGTATAAGTGTGTGTGAAGCCGTCCTTCAACATGCTTGTAGGGAACACAAAGTTTCTTTTCAGTTGCCAACTGCAATCCATACATATATATGGGGAGGTAATCACTCCAACTCTGTTTTGCAGTGAAAACTGCAGGAACTTCAAACCGGAACTAGGAAAAACACTGATAAACCAGAGTAAAGTTTATTCTGCAAACATTTCCCTTTGTATTAGATGAACAAACGCCTGTCTACATGCTCAGTTCTGAGAGATAAGTGTGTGTGAAAGCCGTCCTTCACCTAGCTTGTTTGGATCACAAAGTTTCTTTTCAGTTTAAACTGCACTCCTTAAATATATATGGGGAGGTACTCTCTCCCAAATTTGTTTTCCACTGAAAACTGCAGGAAATTCAAAATGACACTAGGAAATACACTGAGTAATCAGAGTAAATGTTTCTCCTGCAACCCGTTCCCATTGTGCTAGATGAACGAAAGTCTGTCCACATGCTCAGTTCTGAGATATAAGTGTGTGTGAATGTCGTCATTCACCTATCTTGTTGGAAAAGCAAAGCTTATTTTCAGTTGCAAACGGTAATCCATACATATATATGGGGAGGTCCACGCTTCAACTCGGTTTTACAATAAAAATGCAGGAACTACAAACCGGCACTAGGAAACACACTGAGAAACCATAGTATAAGTTTCTCCTGCAAACTGTTCCCTTTCTACTAGATGAACGAACGTCTCTATAAATGCTCAGTTCTGAGAGATAAGTGTGTGTGAAGGCCGCACTTCAACTTGCTTGTTGGGAACACAAATTTCTTTTCAGCTGCAAACTGCACTCCATACATATATATGGGGAGGTACTCGCTCCAACTCGGTTTTGCAGTGAAAACTGCAGGAACTTCAAACCGGAACTAGGAAACACAATGAGAAACCAGAGTAAAAGTTTCTCCTGCAACCCTTTCGCTTTCTACTAGATGAACGAACGTCTCTATAATTGCTCAGTTCTGAGAGATAAGTGTGTGTGGAAGGCTTCCTTCACGTAGCTTGTTGGAAACGCAAAGTTTCTTTTCAGTTGCTAATTACACTCCATATATATATATAGGGAGTTACCCGCTCCAACACGTTTTTACAGTGAAAACTGCAGAAACTTCAAAAAGGCACTAGGAAACACACTAAAAAACCTGTGTAAAAGTTTCCCCTGCATCCCGTTCCCTTTGTGCTAGATGAACGGACGTCTCCCCACATGCTAAGTTCTGAGGTATATGTGTGTGTGAAAGCCATAATTCACCTAGCTTGTTGGGAACACAAAGTTTCTTTTCAATTGCCAAATGCACTCCATACATATATATGGACAGGTACTCGCTCCAACTGGGCTTTACATTGAAAACTGCAGGGAATTTAAACGGGCACTAGGAAACACACTGAGAAACCAGAGTAAAAGTTTCTCCTCCATCCCGTTCCCTTTGTACTAGATGAACGAAAGTCTCTCCAAATACTCAGTTCTGAGTGATAAGTGTGTGTGAAAGCCGTAGTTCAACGAGCTTGTTGTGAGCAGAAATTTTCTTTCCAATTGTCACGGGACTCCATACATATATACGGGGAGGTTCTCGCTCCAACTCGGTTTTACAGTGAAAACAGCAGGAACTTTAAACCGGCACTAGGAAACACACTGAGAAACCAGAATAAATTTTCTCTTGCAACCATTTCCCTTTGCTAGATGAACCAACGTCTCTCCACATGCTCATTTCTGAGATATAAGTGTGTGTGCAAGCCGACCTTCACCTAGCTTTTGGGAACACAAAGTTTCTTTTAAGTAGCAAACTGCACTCCATACATATATATGGGTAGGTCCTCGCTCCAATTCGTTTTTAGAGTCAAATCTGCAGGAACATCAAGCCGGCACTAGGAAACACACTGAGAAACCAGAGTAAAAGTTCCTCCTGCAAACTGTTCCCTTTGTGTTTGATGAACGAACGTCTCACCACATGCTCAGTTCTGAGAGATAAGTGTGTGTGAATGCAGAACTTCAACTAGCATGTTGTGAACACAAAGTTTCTTTTCACTTGCAAACAACACTCCATATATACATATGGGGAGGTACTCGTTCCAACTTGTTTTACAGTGAAAACTGCAGGAACTTCAAACCGGCACTAGGAAACGCACTAAGAATCCAGAGTAAAAGTTTCCTCTACAAAACGTTCCATTTGTGCATGATGAACGAACGTCTCTCCACATGCTAATTTCTGAGAGATAAGTCTGTTTGTAAGCCGAAATTCATCTAGTTTGTTGGGAACACTAAGTTTCTTTTCAGTTGCAAATTACAGTAAATAAATATATATGGGAGGTACTCACTCCAACTCGGTTTTACAGTGAAAACTGCAGGAAATTCAAAACGGCACTAGGGAAAACCCTGAGAAAACAGAGCAAAAATTTCTCCTGCATAACATTCCCTTTGTGCTAGATGAACGAACGCCTCTTCACATGCTCAGTTCTGAGAGATAAGTGTGTGTGAAATCCGTCCTTCACCTAGCTTGTTGGGAACAAAAAGTTTCTTTTCAGTTGCCAACTGCACTCATAAATGTATATGGGGAGTTACTCGCTCCAACTCTGTACTAAAGTGAAAACTGCAGGTTCTTCAAACCGGCACTAGGAAATACACTGAGAAACCAGAGCAAAATTTTCCCCTGCATCCATTTCCGTTTCTACTAGATGAACGAACGTCTCTCCACATGATCCGTTCTGAGAGATAAGTGTGTGTGGAAGCCGTCCTTCACCATGCTTTTTGGGAACAGAAAACTTATTTTCAGTTGCAAACTGCATTCCATACATATATATGGCGAGGTACTGTCTCCAAATCGGTTTTGGACTGAAAATTGCTGGAACTTCAAACCGGCACTAGGAAACAAACTGAGAGACCAGAGTGAAAGTTTGACCTCATACCGTTACCTCTGTGCTAGATGAACGAACGTCTCTCCACATGCTAATTTTTTGAGATAAGTGTGTGTGAAAGCCGTCCTTCACCTATCTTGTTGTGAACACAAAGTTTCTTTCCATTTGCAAACAGCACTCATTACATATATATTGGGAGGTACAAGCTCCAACACGGTTTTACACTGAAAAATGCAGATACTTCACACCGGCAGTAGGAAAAAAACTGAGAAACCAGAGTAAAAGTTTCTACTGCAAACCGTTCCATTTGTGTTAGATGAAAGAACCTCTCTCCACATGCACTGTTCTTTGAGATAAATGTGTGTGAAAGCCGTCCTTCACCTCGCTTGTTGGCAACACAAATTTCTTTTCAGTTGCAAGCTGTATTCCATAAATATCCATGGGGAGGTAATCGCTCCAACTCGGTTTTACAGTGAAAACTGCAGGAACTTCAAACCGGCACCAAGAAACACACTGAGAAACCAGAGTAAAAGTTTTTCCTGCAACCATTTCAATTTGTGCTAAATGAATTTACGTCTCTCCACATGCTAAGTTCTGAGAGATAATTGTGTGTGAAAGCAGTCTTTCAAGTAGCTTGTTGGGAACACAAAGTTTCTTTTCAGTGGCAAACTGCACTCCATACATATATATGGGTAGGTATTCGCTCCAACTCCGGTTTACAGTGAAAACTGCAGGAACTTCCAACCGGCACTAGGAAACACACTGAGAAATCAGAGAAAAATTTCTCTTGCAAACAGTTCCCTTTGTGCTGTATGAAAGAACGACTCTCCACATGCTCAATTCTGAGAGATAAGTGTGTGTGAAAGCCTTCCTTCACTTAGCTTGTTGGGAAGACATTGTTTCTTTTCAGTTTCAAACTGTACTCCATACATATATATGGGGAAGTACTGGCTCCAAATCGGTTTGCAGTGAAAACTGCAGGAAATTCAAACCGACACTTGGAAACTCACTGAGAAACCAGAGTAAAAGTTTCTCCTGAAACCCGTTCCCTTTCTACAAGATGAACGAAATTCTATCCAGAATCTCAGTTCTCAGGTATAAGTGTGTGTGAAGCCGTCCTTCAACATGCTTGTAGGGAACACAAAGTTTCTTTTCAGTTGCCAACTGCAATCCATACATATATATGGGGAGGTAATCGCTCCAACTCGGTTTTGCAGTGAAAACTGCAGGAACTTCAAACCGGAACTAGGAAAAACACTGATAAACCAGAGTAAAGTTTATTCTGCAAACTTTTCCCTTTGTATTAGATGAACAAACGCCTGTCTACATGCTCAGTTCTGAGAGATAAGTGTGTGTGAAAGCCGTCCTTCACCTAGCTTGTTTGGATCACAAAGTTTCTTTTCAGTTTAAACTGCACTCCTTAAATATATATGGGGAGGTACTCTCTCCAAATTTGTTTTCCACTGAAAACTGCAGGAAATTCAAAATGACACTAGGAAATACACTGAGTAATCAGAGTAAATGTTTCGCCTGCAACCCGTTCCCATTGTGCTAGATGAACGAAAGTCTGTCCACATGCTCAGTTCTGAGATATAAGTGTGTGTGAATGTCGTCATTCACCTATCTTGTTGGAAAAGCAAAGCTTATTTTCATTTGCAAACGGTAATCCATACATATATATGGGGAGGTCCACGCTTCAACTCGGTTTTACAATAAAAATGCAGGAACTACAAACCGGCACTAGGAAACACACTGAGAAACCAGAGTATAAGTTTCTCCTGCAAACTGTTCCCTTTCTACTAGATGAACGAACGTCTCTATAAATGCTCAGTTCTGAGAGATAAGTGTGTGTGAAGGCCGCACTTCACCTTGCTTGTTGGGAACACAAAGTTTCTTTTCAGCTGCAAACTGCACTCCATACATATATATGGGGAGATACTCGCTCCAACTCGGTTTTACAGTGAAAATTGCTGGAACTTCCAACCAGCAGTAGGAAACACACTGAAAAACCAGACAAAAATTTTCTCATGCAAACCGTTCCCTTTGTGTTAGATGACGAACGTCTCTCCACATGCTCACATCTGAGAGATAACTGACTCTGAAAGCCATCCTTCACTTAACTTTTTGGGAACACAAATTTTCTTTTAAGTTGCAAATTACACTCCACCGATTTATATAGGTAGGTACACGCTCCAACTCGTTTTAACAGGGAAAACTGCAGGAAGGTCAAACTGTCACTAGGAAAGAGCCTGAAACCAGAGAAAAAGTTTCACCTGCAAACCTTTCCTTTGTGCTAGATGAACGAACGTCTCTTCACATGCTCAGTTCTGAGTGATTATTGTGTGGGAAAGCCGTCCTTCACCTTTCTTGTTTGGAACACAAATTTTTTTTAAGCTGCATACTGCACTCCATCCATATATATGGGGTGATATCCGCTCCAACTCGGTTTTACAGTGAAAATGACAGGAACTTCAAACCAGCACTAGGAAACACACAGGAAAATAAGAAAAAAATTTTCTCCTGCAAACCGTTCCCTTTGTGCTAGATGAACGAACGTCTCTCCACATGCTCAGATATTTGCGATAAGTGTGTGTGAAAGCCGTTCTTCTCATAGCTTGTTGGGAACACAATGTTTCTTTTCAATTGCAAACTGCAGTCCATAATTTTATATGGGGAGGTAATCGCTCCAACACGGTTTTACAGTGAAAACTGTAGGAATTTCAACCGGGACTAGGAAACACACTGAGGAACCTGAGTATTATTTTCTCCTGCAACCCATTCCCTTTGTGCTAGATGAACGAACGTCTCTCCACATGCTCAGTTCTGAGAGATAAGTGTGTGTGAAAGCCGCCCTTCAACTAGCTCGTTGGAAACACAACATTTCTTTTCAGTTGCAAACTGGACTCCATACATATAAATGGGAAGGTACTAGCTCCAACACGATATTACAGTGAAAACTGCATGGACATCAAACAGGCACTAGGAAACACAATGAGAATCCAGAGTAAAAGTTTGTCCTGTAAGCCGTTCCATTTCTGCTAGATGAACGAATATCTCTCCACATTCTCAGTTCTGAGAGATAAGTGGGTGTGAAAGCCGTCCTTCACTTAGCTTGTTTGGAACACAAAGTTTCTTTTCAGGAGCAAATTCACCCCATACATTTATAATGAGAGGTACAAGCTAAAACTCGATTTTACAGTGAAAACTGCAGGAACTTCAAACTGGCACTAAGAAACACATTTAGAAACAGGAGCAAACGTATCTCCTGCAACCCGTTCTCTTTGAACTAGATGAACGTACGTCTCTTCACATGCTCAGTTCTGAGGGATACGTGTGTGTGAAAGCCGCCCTTCACCTAGCATTTTGGGAACACAAATTTTCTTTTCAGTTGCAAACTGCACTCCATACATATATAAGGGTAGATACACGATCCAACACGGTTTTACAGTGAAAATTGCAGGAACTTCAAACCAGAACTAGGAAACACACTGAAACACCAGGAAAATATTTTCTCCTGCAAAACGTTCCCTTTGTGCTAGATGAACGAATGTCTCTCCACATGATCAGTTCTGAGAGATAAGTGTGTTTGAAAGCCGCCCTTCACCTAGCATTTTGGGAACACAAAGTTTCTTTTCAGTTGAAAACAGCACTCCATAAGTATATATGGGGAGGTTTTCGATCAACTTGGTTATACAGTGAAAATGGCAGGAACTTAAAACCGGCACTAGGAAACACACAGAGAACCAGAGTAAAAGTTTCTCTTGCAACCCTTTCCGTTTGTACTAGAGGAACGAACGCCTCTCCACATACTTTGTTCTGAAAGATAAGTGTGTGTGAAAGCCAAACTTCACCTAGCTTGTAGGGAACACAAAGATTCTTTTCAGTTGCAAACTGCACTCCACCGATGTATATGGGTAGGTACAGGCTCCAACTCGATGTAAAAGTGAAAACTGCAGGAAGTTCAATCCGACACTAGGAAACACACTGAGAAACCAGAGAAAAAATTTCACCTGAAAACCGATCCCTTTGTGCTAGATGAACGAACGTCTCTCCACAAGCTCAGTTCTGAGATATAAGTGTGTGTGAAATCCGCCCTTCAACTAGCTTGTTGGGAACACAAAATTTCTTTTCAGTTGCAACCTGGACTCCATACATATAAATGGGAAGGTACCAGCTCCAACACTATATTACAGTGAAAACTGCATGGACATCAAACAGGCACTAGGAAACACAATGAGAAACCAGAGTAAAAGTTTATCATTGAACCCGTTCCACTTGTGCTACATGAATGAAAGTCTCTCCACATTCTCAGTTCTGAAAGGTAAGTGGGTGTGAAAGCCGTCTTTCAATTAGCTTGTTGGGAATACAAACTTTCTTTTCAGGTGCAAATTTCACCCCATACAAATATATGGGGAGGTACACCCTCCAACCCGGTTTTACAGTGAAAACTGCAGGAACTTCAAACTGGCACTAGGAAACACATTGAGAAACCACAGCAAAAGTATCTCCTGAAACCAGTTCCCGTTTTACTAGATGAAAGAACGTCTCTTCACATGCTCATTTCTGAGGGAGAAGTGTGTGTGAAAGCCGCCCTTCACCTAGCATGTTGGGAACACAAAGTTTCTTTTCAGTTGAAAACAGCACTCCATAAATATATATGGGGAGGTATTCGCTCAACTTGGTTATACAGTGAAAACTGCAGGAACTAAAACCCGGCACTAGGAAACACTGAGAACACAGAGTAAAAGTTTCCCTTGCAACCCGCTCCCTTTTTACTAGATGAACGAACGCCTCTCCACATGCTCATTTCTGCGAGAAAACTGTGTGTGAAACCAAACCTTCACCTAGCTTGTTGGGAACACAAAGTTTCTTTTCAATTGCAAACTTCAGTCCAGACATAAATATGGGGAGGTACTCGCTCAAACTCGTTTTTACAGTGAAAACTGCAGGAACTTCAAACAGGCACTAGGAAACACACTGGAAAATAAACTGTAAATTTTTTCCTGCAACCCGTTCACTTTGTGATTGATGAACGAATATCTCTCCACATGCTCAGTTCTGAGAAGAAAGTCTGTGTGAATGCCGAACTTCAACAAGCATTTTGGAAACAAAAACTTTCTCTTCACTTACAAACTATACTCCATACATATATATGGGGAGGTACAAGCTCCCACACAATTTTACAGTGTAAATTGCTGGAAATTCAAACCGGCACAAAGAAACACACTGAGGAACCAGAGTAATAGTTTCTCCTGCAACCCATTCCCTTTGTGATATATGAACGAACGTCTCACCACATGCTCAGTTCTGAGAGTTAATTGTGTGTGAAAGACGCCCTTACCTATCTTGTTTGGAACACAAGGTTTCTTTTCAGTTGCAAACTGCACTCCATACATATGTAAGGGGAGGTACTCACTCTAACAACGTTTTACAGTGAAAACTGCAGCAAATTGAATCCGGCACTAGGAAACACACTGAGAAACGACAGTAAAAGTTTCTCCTGCAAACCGTTCGTTTTTACTAGATGAACGAACGTCTCTCCACATGCTATGTTCTGAGAGATAGTGTGTGTGAATGCTGTCCTTCACCTAGCTTGTTGGGAACACAACGTTTCTTTTCAGTTGCAAACTGCACTCCATAAATATATAAGGGGAGGTACTCGGTCAAATAAGGTTTTACAGTGAAAACTGCAGAAGCTTAAAACCAGCAGTAGGAAAAACACTGAGAATCTATAGAAAAAGTTTCCCCTACAAACCGTTCCCTTTGTACTAGATGAACGAAATTCTCTCCACATGCACTGTTCTGAGAGATAAGTGTGTGTGAATGCCGATCTTCACCAAGCTTGTTGGGAACACAGCGTTTCTTTTAAGTTGGAAACTGTAATCCATACATATTTATTGGGAAGAACACTCTCCCACTCAGTTTTACAGAGTAAACTGCAGGAACTTCAAACCGGCACTAGGAAATACA
The DNA here is from genome assembly GCF_009834535.1 of Camelus ferus. Lineage (NCBI taxonomy): Eukaryota > Metazoa > Chordata > Mammalia > Artiodactyla > Camelidae > Camelus > Camelus ferus. Next base: position 312,072 of record NW_022589665.1, on the reverse strand, counting down.
CTGAGAAACCAGAGTAAAAGTTTCTCCTGCCACCCTTTCCCTCTGTGCTAGTTGAACGAACGTCTCTCCACATGATCAATACTGAGAGATTATATGTGTGCAAACAGTCCTTCACCTAGCTTGTTGGGAAAAGAAAGATTTTTTTTCAGTTGCAAACTGCACTCCACACATATATATGGGTAGGTACATGCTCCAACTGGATTTAAAAGTGAAAACTGTAGGAAGTTCAATCCGACACTAGGAAACCCATTGAGAAACCAGACAAAAACTTTCATCTGCAACACGTTCACATTGTGCTAGATGAACGAACGTTCACCACATGCTCAATTCTGAGAGATATGTGTGTGTGAAATCCATCTTCCTCTAGCTTTTTGGGAAGACAAAGTTTTTTTTCAGTTGCAAAGTACACTCCATATATATATATGGGGAGCTACTGGCTCCCAGTAGGTTTTACAGTGAAAACTGCACAAACTGCAAACCGGCACTAAGAAACACACTGAGAAACCAGAATAAAAGTTTCTCCTGCAAAATATTCATTTTGTGCTAGATGAACAAACGTCTAAACAAATGTTCATTTCCGAGAGATAAGTGTGTGTGAAAGCTGTCCTTCACCTAGCTTGTTGGGAACACAAAGTTTCTGTTCTGTTGCAAACTACACTCCATACATATATATGGGTATGTACACGCTCCAACTGGTTTTTACAGTGAAAACTACAGGAACTTCAAACCGGCACTAGGAAACACACTGAGACTCCTGAGTATAAGTTTTTCCAGCAACCCGTTCCCTTTGTGATAGATGGACGAACGTCTCTCCACATGCTCAGTTCTCTGAGGTATGTGTGTGTGAAAGCAGTCCATCAACTACCTTTTTGGGAACAGAAAGTTTCTTTTCAGTTGCAAACTGCACTCCCTTCATATTTAAAGCGAGGTACTCGCTCAAACATGGTTTTACAGCGTAAAATGCTTGAACTTCACACCGGCACTAGGAAACACACTGAAAAACCAGAGTAATAGTTTCTCCTGTAACCATTTCCCTTTGTGCTACATAAAAGAACATCTCTCCACAAACTCAGTTCTGAGAGATAAGTGTGTGTGAAAGCCGTACTTCACCTAGCTTGTTGGGAACACAACATTTCTTTCCAGTTGCCAACTGCACTCCATACATATAAGTGGGAAGGGACTAGCTCCAGCACGATCTTACAGTGAAAACTGCATGGACATCAAACAGGCACAAGGAAACACAATGGGAAATCAGAGTAAAATTTCCTCCTGCAACACGTTTCATTTGTGCTAGATGAACGAATATCCCTCCACATGCTCACTTCTGAGAGATAAGTGGGTGTGAAAGGCGAAATTCACCTTGCTTGTTGGGAACACAAATTTTCTTCTCTGTTGCAAACTGCACTGCATACATATGTACTGGGAGGTAATCGCTCCAACTCGATTTTACAGTGAAAACTGCAGGAACTTCAAACCGGCACTAGGAAATACACTGAGAAACCAGAGAAAAAGTTTCACCTGCAACCCGTTCTCCTTGTGCTAGATGAACGAACGTCTCTCCACATGCTCAGTTCTCAGAGATATGTGTGTGTGAAAGCCGCACTTCACCTAGGATGTTGGGAACACAAAGTTTCTTTTCATTTGAAAACAACAATCCATAAATATATATGGGGAGGTATTCGCTCAAATTGATTTTACAGTGATAACTGCAGGAACTTAAAACCGGCACTAGGAAACAACTGGGAAACCAGAGTAAAATTTTCTCTTGCAACCCGTTCCATTTGTATTAGATGAACGAACACCTCTCCACATGCTCAGTTCTGAGAGAAAAGTGTGTGTGAAAACCAACATTCACATAGCTTGTTTGGGAAAACCAAGTTTCTTTTCACTTGCAAACTTCACTCCATATATATACATGGGGAGGTAATCGCTCTAACTCGATTTTACAGTGAAAACTGCAGGAACATCAAACCGGCCCTAGGAAACACACAGAGAAACCAGAGTAAAAGTTCTCCTGCAAATCATTCCATTTGTGCTAGATGAACGAAGCGTTTCCACAAGCTCAGTTCTGAGATATTAGTGTGCGTGAAAGCCGTCTCTCATCTAGCGTGTTTGGAACACAAAGTGTCTTTTAGTTGCTAACTGAACTCCATACATATATAAGGGGTGGTACTCGCTCCAAGTCAGTTTTACAGTGAAAACTGCAGGAAACTCAAACCGGCACTAGGAAACACACTGAGAAACCAGAATAAATGTTTCCCCTTCAAACCATTTCCCTTTGTGCTAGATGAACGAAGGTCTTTCCACATACTCCATTCTGAGAGATAAGTGTGTGTGAAAGCTGTACTTCACCTATCTTGTTGGGAACACAAAGTTTCTTTTTATTTGCAAATGCACTCCATACATTTATATGGGGAGGTACTCGCTCCAAGTCGGCTTTAGAGTGAAAATTGAAGGATCTTCAAACCGGCACTAGGAAACACACTTAGAAACCAGAGTAAAAGTTTCTCCTTCAACACGTTACCTTTGTGCTAAATAAACGAACGTCTCTCCACATGCTCAGTTCTGAGAGATAAGTGTGTTTGAAAGCCTTTTTTCACCTAGCTTGTTGGGAACCAAAACTTTCTTATAATTTCAAACTGTACTCCATATATATATAAGGGGATGTATTCGCTCAACTCGGTTTTACAGTGAAAGCTGCAGGAACTTCAAACCGACACTATGAAACAGACTGTGAAAACAGAGTAAAATTTCTCCTGAAATCCATTCATTTTGTGCTAGATGAATGAAAGTTTCTCCACATGCTTAGTTCTTAGAGATAAGTGTGTGTGAAAGCCATCTTTCACCTAGCTTGTTGGGAACCAAAAGTTTCTTTTTAGTTGTAAACTGCACTCCATACATTTATAAGGGGAGGTATTAACTCCAACTCGATTTTACACTGAAAAATGCAGGAATTTCAATCCGGCACTAGGAAATACACTGAGAAAGCAGAGTAAAAGTTTCCCATGCCACCCTTTCCCTCTGTGCTAATTGATCGAACGTCTCTCCACATGATCAATATTGAGAGATTATATGTGTGAAAACAGCCCTTCACCTAGCTTGTTGGGAAAAGAAAGATATTTTTCATTTGCAAACTGCACTCCACCCATATATATGGGTAGGTACACGCTCCAAATTCACTTAAAATTGAAAACTGCAGGAAGTTCAAACCGACACTAGGAAACCCACTGAGATACCAGAGAAAAAATTTCACCAGCAACTCGTTCCCTTTTTGCTACATGAACGAACGTTCTCCACATGCTCAGTTCTGAGAGATATGTGTGTGTGAAATCCATCTTCACCTAGCTTGTTGGGAACAAAAATTTTCTTTTCAGTTGCAAAGTTCACTCCATATATATATATGGGGACGTACTCGCTCCCACTCACTTTTACAGTGAAAACTGCAGGAATTTCAAACCGACACTAAGAAACACACTGAGAAACCAGAGTAAAAGTTTCTCCTGCAACATATTCCATTTGTGCTACATGAACAAAACTCTCTCAACATGCTCAGTTCTGAGACATAATTGTGTGTGAAAGCCGACCTTCAACTAGCTTCTTGGGAACACAAAGTTTCTTTTCAGTTGTAAACTGCATTCCATACATATATATGGGGAGGTACAATCCATAACTCTATTGTACAGTGAAAACTGCAACGTTATTCAAACCGGCACTAGGAAAAACACTGAGATACCATAATAAAAGTATCTACTGCAAACATTTCCCTTTGTGCTACATGAATGAACGTCTCTCCACATGCTCAGTTCTGAGAGATAAGTGTGTGTGAAAGCCGACATTCACCTAACGTGTTGGGAACAAAAAGTTTCTTATACTAGCACACGGTACTCCATACATATATATGGGGAGGTATTAGCTCCAACTCGGTTTTACAGTGAAAACTGCAGGAAATTCATACCGGAACTAGGAAATACTCTGAGAAACAGTGTACAAGTTTCTCCTGCAAACCGTTCACTTTGTGCATGATGAACGAAAGTCTCTCCACATGCTCAGATCTGAGAGATAAGTGTGTGTGAAAGCCGTACTTCACCTAGGTTGTTGGGAACATAAAGTTTCTTTTCAGTTTCAAACAGCACTCCATACATATATATGGGGAGGTACTCCCTCCAACACGGCTTTAGAGTCAAAACTGCAGGAACTTCAAACCGGCACAAGGAAACACACAGAGAAACCAGAGTAAAATTTCTCCTGCAACCAGTTACATTTGTGCTACATGAACGAATGCGTTTCCACAAGCTCACTTTTGAGAGAGAAGTGTGTGTGAAAGCCATACTTCACCTAGCTTCTTGGGAACACAAAGCTTTTTAGTTGCAAACTGTACTCCATACATATACATGGGGAGGTATTCCCTCAACTTGGTTTTACAGAGAAAAATGCAGGAATTTCAAACTGGCACTTGGATACACAGTGAGAATCCAGAGTAAATGTTTCCCCTGCCAACCATTCCCTTTGTTCTAGATGAACGAACGTCTCTCCACATGCTCACTTCTGAGAGATAAGTGTGTGTGAAAGCATTCTTTCACCTACCTTGTTTGGAACCAAAAGTTTCTTATAGTTTCAAACTGTACTCCATACATATATATGGGGAGGTATTCGCTCAACTAGGTTTTACAGTGAAAGCTGCAGGAATTTCAAAATGGCACTAGGAAATACACTGAGAAACCAGAGTAAAAGGTTCCCTGCAACCATTTCAATTTGTGCCAGATGAACGAAAGTCTCTCCACATGCTGAGATCTGAGAGATAAGTGTGTGTGAAAGCCGTCCTTCACCTACCTTGTTGGGAACACAAAGATTCTTTTCAGTTGCCAACGGCCCTCCATACATATATATGGGGAGGTACACGCTCCAACTCGGCTTTACAGTGATAACTGCTGGAACTTCAAACCGGACATAGGGAAAACACTGAAAACCAGAGAAAACATTTTCCTGCAAACATTTCCTTTGTGTTAGTTGAACGAACGTCTATCCACATGCTGAATTCTTTGAAATAATTGTGTGTGAAAGCCGTATTTCACATAGCTTGTTGGAACTCAAAGTTTCTTTTCAGTTTCAAGCTACACTCCATACATATATATGGGGAGGTTCTCGCTCCAACTCAGATTTACAGTGAGAACTGCAGGAACTTCAAAACGGCACTAGGAAACAAACTGAGAAACCAGAGTAAAAGTTTCGCCTGCAAACCATTCACTTTGTGCCTGATGAACGAATGTCTCTCCACATGCTCAGATCTGAGAGATAATAGTGTTTGAAAGCCGTACTTAACCTAGCTTGTTGGAAACACAAAGTTTCTTTTCAGTTGCAAACTGCACTCCATAAGCATATATGGGGAGGTACAACCTTTTACTCGGTTTTAAAGTGAAACCTGCAGGAACTTCAAACCGGCTCTAGGAAAGACACTGAGACACCAGCGTAAAAGTTTCTCCTGCAAACCGTTCTGTTTGTGCTAGATGAACGAACGCCTCTCCACATGCTCAGTTCTGAAAGAAAAGTGTGTGTGAATGCCGAACTTCAACTTGCTTGTTGGGAACACAAATTTTCTTTTCAGTTGCAAACTGCAATCCATACATATATATGGGGAGGTATTTGCTCCAAAACGGTTTTACATTGAAAACTACAGGAACTTCAAACCGGCACTAGGAAACACACTGAGGAACCTGAGTAATAGTTTCTCCTGCAACTCATTCCCTTTGTGACAAAAGAATGAAAGTCTCTCCACATGCTCAGTTCTGAGAGATAATTATGTGTGATAGCCGCACTTCACCTAGCTTGTTGGGAACACAAATTTTCTTTTCAGTTGCAAACTGTACTCCATACATATATAAGGGGAGGTACACGCTCTAACTGGTTTTTACAGTGAAAACTGCAGGAACTTCAAACAGGCACTAGGAAACACACTGGAAAATAACTGTAAAAGTTTCTCCTGCAACCCGTTCACTTTGTGCTTGATGAAAGAACATCTCTCCACATGCTCAGTTCTGAGAAGAAAGTCTGTGTGAATGCCGAACTTTAACAAGCATTTTGGGAACAAAAAGTTTCTCTTCACTTGCAAACTATACTCCATACATATATATGGGGAGGTACTCGCTCCCACTCAATTTTACAGTGAAAATTGCAGGAAATTCAAACCGGCACTAGGAAACACACTGAGAAACCAGAGTAAAAGTTTCTCTTGCAAACCGTTCCCTTTGTGCTAGATGAACGAACCTCTCTCCACAAGCTCAGTTCTGAGAAATAATTGTGTGTGAAAGTAGTCCTTCAACTAGCTTGTTGGGAAAAGAGTTTGTTTTCAGTTGCAACCAGTACTGCATACATATATATGGGGAGATACTTGCTCCAACTAGGTTTTACAGTGAAAATTGCTGGAACTTCCAACCAGCAGTAGGAAACACACTGAAAAACCAGAAAAAAATTTTCTCATGCAAACCGTTCCCTTTGTGTTAGATGACGAACGTCTCTCCACATGCTCACTTCTGAGAGATAACTGACACTGAAAGCCATACTTCACTTACCTTTTTGGGAACACAAAGTTTCTTTTCAGTTGCAAACTGCACTCCCTTCATATTTAAAGTGAGGTACTCGCTCAAACATGGTTTTACAGCATAAAATGCAGGAACTTCAAACCGGCACTAGGAAACACACTGAAAAACCAGAGTAATAGTTTCTCCTGTAACCATTTCCCTTTGTGCTAGATAAACGAACATCTCTCCACAAGCTCAGTTCTGAGAGATAAGTGTGTGTGAAAACCGTACTTCAACCAGCTTGTTGGGAACACAACGTTTCTTTTCAGTTGCAAACTGGACTCCATACATATAAATGGGAAGGGACTAGCTCCAGCACGATCTTACAGTGAAAACTGCATGGACATCAAACAGGCACAAGGAAACACAATGGGAAATCAGAGTAAAATTTTCTCCTGCAACACGTTTCATTTGTGCTAGATGAACGAAAGTCTCTCCACATGCTATGTTCTGAGAGATAAGTGTGTGTGAATGCTGTCCTTCACCTTGCTTGTTGGGAACACAAATTTTCTTTTCAGTTGCAAACTGCACTCCATAAATATATTGGGGATATACTCGCTTCGAATCGGTTTTAGAGTGAAAATTGCAGGAATTTCAAACCAGCACTAGGAAACACACTGAAAAAACAGAAAAAAAATTTCACCTGCAAACAGTTCCCTTTGTGCTAGATGAACGAATGTCTCTCAACATTCTCAGTTCTGAGAGATACGTGTGTGTGAAAGCCACATTTCACCTAGGATGTTGGGAACACAAAGTTTCTTTTCAGTTGAAAACTACACTCCATACATATATATGGGAAGGTACTCGCTCGAACTCGATTTTACAGTGAAAACTGAAGCATCTTCATATCGGCACTAGGAAACACACTGAGAATCCAGAGTAATAATTTCTCCTGCAACGCTTTCCCTTTGTGCTAGATGAACGAACATCTCTCGACATGCTCAGTTCTGAGAGAAATGTGTGTGTGAAAGCCATCCTTTAACTAGCTTGTTGGTAACACAAACTTTCATTTCAGTTGCCAACTGCACTCCAAACATATATATGGGAGGTACTCTCTCCAAATCGGTTTTACAGTGAAAACTGCAGGAACTTCAAACCGGCACTAGGAAACACACTGTGAAACCAGAGAAAAATTTCCTCCTGCAAACAGTTACAATTGTACTAGATGAACGAACATCTCTCCACATGCTCAGTTCTAAGAGATAACTGTGTGTGAAAGCCGTTCTTCACCTAGCTTTTTGGGAACACAAAATTTCTTTTCCCTAGCAAACTGCACTCCATACATATATAAGGGGAGGTACTCGCTCCAACTCGATTTTACAGAGAAAAGTGCAGGAAATACAAACCGGAACTAGGAAAAACACTGAGAAAAAAGAGTAAAATATTCTCCTGCAATCCAATCAAATTGTGCTACATGAACGAAGGTCTTTCTACATTTTCTTTTCTGAGAGAAATTTTAGTGTGAAAGCCGTCCTTCACCTAAGTTGTTGGAAACACAAATTTTCTTTTCATTTGAAAACTTTTCTCCATAAATATACATGGGGTGGTATTCGCTTCAACACGGTTTTACAGTGAAAACTGGAGGAAATTCAAAACGGCAATAGGAAACACACTGAGAAACCAGAGTAAAAATTTCTACTGCAAAATGTTCCCATTGTGCTAGATGAATGAACGTCTCTCCACATGCTCAGATCTGAGAGAAAAATGTGTGTTAAAGCCTTCCTTCACCTAGCTTTTTGGGAACAAAAAGTTTCTTTTTAGTTGCAAACAGCACTCCATACATATATATGGGGAGTTACTCGCTCCAACGCTGTTTTACAGTGAAAACTGCAGGAAATTCAAACAGGCACTAGGAAACACACTGAGAAACACGAGTAAAAGTTTCTCCTGCAACCTGTTCCCTTTGTGCTAGATGAACGAACGCCTCTCCACATGCTCATTTCTGAGAGATAATTGTGTGTGAAAGCCGTCTTTCACCGAGCTTGTTAAGAACAGAAAGTTTCTTTTCCGTTGCAAATTTCAATCCATACATATATATGAGGAGGTACTCGCTGCAAATCGGTTTTGCTGTGAAAACTGCAGGAACTTCACCCGGCACTAGGAAAAACACTGAGAAACCATTGTAAAAGTTCCTCCTGCATTCCGTTCAATTTGTACTAGATGAACGAACGTCTCTGCACATGCTCAGTTCTCAGATATACGTGTGTGTGAAAGCAGTTCTTCAAATAGCTTGTTGGGAACACAAAGTTTCTTTTCAGTTGAAAAGTGCACTCCATACATATATATGAGGATGTACTCGCTCTAACTCTGTTTTACCGTGAAAACTGCAGGAAGTTAAAACCAGCACTAGGGAACACACTGAGAATCCAGAGTAAAAGTTTCTCCTGCATCCCTTTCCTATTGTGCTAGATGAAGGAAGGTCTCTCCACATGCTAAGTTCTGAGAGATAAGTGTGTGTGAAAGCCGTCCATCACCTAGCTTGTTGGGAACACAAACTCTCTTTTCAGTTGCCAACTGCACTCCATACATATATATGGGGAGTTACTCGATCCAACTCGGTTTTACAGTGAAAACTGCAGGAACTTCAAACAGGCACTAGGAAACACACTGAGAATCCAGAGTAAAAGTTTCTCCTGCAAACGGTTCCCTTTGTGCTACATGAAAGAACGCGTCTCTTCATGCTCAGTTCTGAGGGATAACTGTGAGTGAAATCCAACCTTCACCTACCTTGTTGGGAACACAAAGATTCTTTTTAGATGCAAACTACACTCCATACATATATATGGGGATTTACTATCTCCAACTCAGTTTTACAGTGAAAACTGCAGGAAATTTAGACAGGCACTAGGAAAAACACTGAGAAACCAGAGTAATATTTTCAACTACAAACTGTTCCCATTGTGCTAAATGAACGAACGACTCTCCACATGCTCAGTGTTTAGGGTTTAGTGTGTCGGAAAGCGATCTTTCACATAACTTGTTGGGAAAAAAAAGTTTCTTTTCAGTTGCCAACTGCACTCAATATATATATATGAGAATGTACTCGCTCCAACTCTGTTTTACCGTGAAAACTGCAGTATCTTAAAACCGGAACTAGGAAACATGCTGAGAAATTAGAATAAAAGTTTCTCCAGCATCCCTTTCCTATTGTGCTAGATGAACTAACGTCTCTCCACATGCTCAGTTCTGAGAGATAAGTGTGTGTGAAAGAAGTCCTTCACATTGCTTGTTGGGAACACAAAGTTTCTTTTCAGTTGAAAACTGCACTGCATACATATATATGGGGAGGTACTCGCTACAACTCAGTTTTACACTGAAAACTGCAGGAAAATCCAACCAGGATTAGGAAACACACTGAGAAACCAGAGTATAAGTTTCACTGGAAACCCGTTCCCATTTTGCTAGATGAATGAACGTCTCTCCACTTGCTCAGTTCAGAGAGATAAGTGTGTGTGAAAGACTTACTACAAATATCTTGTTGGGAACAGAAAGATTCTTTTAAGTAGCAAACTGCAATCCATACATATATATGGGCAGGTTCTCGCTACAACCCTGTTTTACAGTGAAAACTGCAGGAACTTCAAACCGGCACTAGGAAAAATACTGAGAAACCAGAAGAAAAATTTCCCCTGCAACCCATTCCCTTTGTGCTAGATAAATGAACGTCTCTACACATGCTCAGTTCTGAGAGATAAGTTTGTGTGCAAGCCGACCTTCACCTAGCTTGTTTGGAACACAAAGTTTCTTTTCAGTTGCCAACTGCACTCCTTACATATATATGGGGAGGTTTTTGTTCTAATTCGCCTTTACAGTGAAAACTCCAGGAACTGCAGACCAGCACTAGGAAACACACTGGGAAACCAGAGTAAAATTTCTCCTGCAACCAGTTCCTTTTGGGATAGATGAACGAACGTCTCTCCGCATGCTCAGTTCTGAGAGATAAGTGTGTGTCAAAGCCGAACTTCACCTAACTTGTTGTGAACACAAATTTTCTTTTTAGTTGAAAACTGCACTCCATATATATATAAGGGGAGGTACTCGCTCCAACTCGATTTTACAGAGAAAAGTACAGGAAATTCTAACCGACAATAGGAAAAACACTGAGAAAACAGAGTAAAAGATTCTCTGCAACCCGATCCCATTGTGCTACATGAACGATAGTCTCTCCACATTCTCTGTTCTGAGAGATATTTGATTGTGAAAGCCGCCCTTCACCTAACTTTTTGGGAACACAAAGTTTCTTTTCAGGTGCAAACTGCACTCATTACATATATATGGGATTGTACTCGCTCCAACTCGGTTTTCCATGAAAACTGCAGGAAATTCACACCGGCACTAGGAAACACACTGAGAAACCAGAGTAAAAGTTTCTCCTGCAAAATGTTCTATTTGTGCTAGATGAAAGAACGTCTCTCCACATGCACAGTTCTTTGAGATAAATGTGTGTGAAAGCCTTCCTTCACATAGCTTGTTGGGAACAGAAATTTTCTTTTCAGTTGCAAACCGTACTCCATGAATATACATGGGGAGGTACTCGCTCCAACAAGCTTTTACAGTGAAAACTGCAGGAATTTCAAACAGGCACTAGGAAAAACTCTGAGAATCCTGAGTAAAAGTTGCTTCTGCAAACCGTTCCCTTTGTGCTAGATGAAAGAACACGTCTCCTCATGCTCAGTTCTGAGGGATAAGTGTGAGTGAAATCCATACTTCAACTACCTTGTTGGGAACACAGATTTTCTATTTAGTTGCAAACTACACTCCATACATATATATGGGGATTTACTATCTCCAACTCAGTTTTACAGTGAAAACTGAAGGAATTTTAAACAGGCACTAGGAAAAACACTGAGATACCAGAGTAATAGTTTCAACTGCAACCTGTTCCCATTGTGCTAGATGAATGAACGTCTGTCCACATGCTCAGTTCTGAGAGAACATTGTGTGTTAAAGCCAACCCTCACCTAGCTTGTTGCGAACAGAAGTTTGTTTTTAGTTGCAAACAGCACTCCATACATTATATATGGGGAGGTACCAGTTCCAAATCTGTTTAACAGTGAAAAATGCAGGAACTTCAACCGGCACTAGGAAACACATTGAGATACCAGAGTAAAAATTTCTCCTACAAACTGCTCCCATAGTGCTAGATGAAACATCGTCTCTCCACATGCACAGTTCTTTGAGATAAATGTGTGGTAAAGCCATCCTTCACTTAGCTTCTTGGGAACAGAAGTTTGATTTTAGTTGAAAACTGCACTCCTTATATATATCTGGGGCTTTTCTCACTCCAACTGTGTTTTACAGTGAAAACTGCAAGAAATTCAAGCCGGGAGTAGGAAAAACACTGAGAATCCACTGTAATAGTTTTTCCTGCAAACATTTCCTTTGTGCTAGATGAACGAACGCCTCTTCACATGCTCAGTTCTGAGAGATAAGTGTGTGTGAAAGCTGTCCTTCACCTAGCTTGTTGGGATCAGAAGTTTCTATTTAGTTGCAAATTACACTCCTTACATATATAAGGGGAGGTACTCGCCGAAACTCGATTTTACAGAGAAAAGTGCAGGAACTTCTAACCGGTACTAGGAAAATCACTGAGAATACAGAGTAAAAGATTCTCATGCAACCCGATCCCATTGTGCTACATGAACGATTATCTCTCCACATTCTCTGTTCTGAGAGTTATTTGATTGTGAAAGCCGTCCTTCACCTAACTTGTTGGGAACACAAAGTTTTTTTTCAGGTGCAAACTGCACTCATTACATATATATGGGGAGGTAGTCGCTCCAACTCGGTTTTCCATGAAAACTGCAGGAACTTCACACTGGCACTAGGAAACACACTGAGAAACCAAAGTAAAAGTTTCTCCTGCAAAACGTTCCATTTGTGCTAGATGAAAGAACGTCTCTCCACATTCACAGTTCTTTCAGATAAATGTGTGTGAAAGCCTTCCTTCACCAAGCTGGTTGGGAACAGAAATTTTCTTTTCAGTTGCAAACCGTACTCCATGAATATACATGGGGAGGTACTCGCTCCAACACGGTTTTACAGTGAAAACTGCAGGAACTTCAAACAGGCACTAGGAAACACACTGAGAATCCAGAGTAAAAGTTTCTCCTGCAAATGGTTCCCTTTGTGCTAGATGAAAGAATGCGTCTCTTCATGCTCAGTTCTGAGGGATAAGTGTGAGTGAAATCCATCCTTCACCTACCTTGTTGGGAACACAAAATTACTTTTTAGTTGCAAACTACACTCCGTACATATATATGGGGATTTATTATCTCCAACTCAGTATTACAGTAAAAATTGCAGGAACTTTATACAGGCACTAGGAAAAACACTGAGAAACCAGAGTAATAGTTTCAAATGCAACCTTTTCCCATTGTGCTAGATGAACGAACGCCTCTCCACATGCTCAGTGTTTAGGGTTATTTGTGTCTGAAAGCGTTCCTTCACCTAACTTGTTGGGAACAAAAAGTTTCTTTTCAGTTGCCAACTGCACTCCATACACATATATGAGGATGTACTCCCTCTAACTCGGTTTTACAGTGAAAACTGCAGTATCTTAAAACCGGAACTAGGAAACACACTGAGAAATCAGAATAAAAGTTTCTCCTGCATCCCTTTCCTATTGTGCTAGATGAACTAACGTCTCTCCACATGCTCAGTTCTGAGAGATAAGTGTGTTTGAAAGCCGTGCTTCACATTGCTTGCTGGGAACACAAAGTTTCTTTTCAGCTGAAAACTGCACTCCATACATATATATGGGCGGTACCCGCTACAACTCAGTTTTACACTGAAAACTGCAGGAAATTCCAACCAGGATTTGGAAACACACTGAGAAACCAGAGGAAAAGTTTCACCTGCAACCCGTTCCCATTTTGCTAAATGAACGAACGTCTCTCCACTTGCTCAGTTCTGAGAGATAAGTGTGTGTGAAAGACTTACTACAAATATCTTGTTGGGAACAGAAAGTTTCTTTCAGTAGCAAACTGCAATCCATACATATATATGGGGCGGTTCTAGCTCCAACTCGGTTTTGCAGTGAAAACTGCAGGAAATTCAAAACGGCACTAGGAAACACACTGAGAAACCAGAGTAAAATTCCTCATGAACACCGTTACCATTGTACTAGATGAACGAACATCTCTCCACATGCTCAGTTCTGAGAGAAAAATGTGTGTTAAACCCATTCTTCACATAGCTTTTTGGGAACATGAAAGTTCTTTTCTGTTGCAAAATGCACTCCATAAATATATATGGGTAAGAACTCGCTCCAACTCAGTTTTAAAGTGAAAACTGCAGGAACTTCAAACCGGCACTAGGAAAAACACTGAGAAACCAGAAGAAAAATTTCCGCTGCAACCAGTTCCCTTTGTGCTAGATGAACGAACGTCTCTCCACATGCTCAGTTCTGAGAGAAAAGTGTGTGTGCAAGCCGTACTTCAACTAGCTTGTTGGGAACACCAAGTTTCTTTCAGTTGCAAAGTGCTCTCCATACATATATATGGGCAGGTTCTCGCTACAACCCTGTTTTACAGTGAAAACTGCAGAATTTCAAACCGGCACTAGGAAACACACTGAGAATCCAAAGAAAATGTTTCTCCTGCAAAACCGTTCCATTTGTGCTAGATGAACGAACGTCTCCCCACATGCTCAGTTCTGAAATATAAGTGTGTGTGAAAGCCGTAATTCTCCTAGCATGTTGGGAACACAAAGTTTGTTTTCAGTTGCATACTGCACTCCATGCATATATATGGGGAGGTACTAGATCCAACTCTGTTTTACAGTGAAAATTGCAGGAACTACAAACCGGCACTAGGAAACACACTGAGAAAGAAGAGTAAAAGTTTCTCCTGCAACACGTTCCCTTTTTGCTAGATGAACGAACGTCCTTCCACATGCTCAGTTCTGAGAGATAAGTGTGTGTGAAGCCGCCCTTCACCTAGCTTGTTTGGAACACAAAGTTTATTTTCAGTTGCCAACTGCACTCCATAAATATATATGGGGAAGTTTTTGTTCTAATTCGCCTTTACAGTGAAAATTCCAGGAACTTCAGACCGGCACTAGGAAACACACTGGGAAACCAGAGTAAAATTTCTCCTGCAACCAGTTCCTTTTGGGATAGATGAACGATCATCTCTCCACATGCTCAATTCTGAGAGATAAATGTGTTTGAAAGCCGAACTTCACCTAGCTTGTTGTGAACACAAATTTTCTTTTTAGTTGAAAACTGTACTCCATATATATATAAGGGGAGGTACTCGCTCCAACTCGAATTTACAGAGACACGTACAGGTAATTCTAACCGACAGTAGGAAAAACACTGAGAAAACAGAGTAAAATATTCTCCTGCAACCCGATGCCATTGTGCTACATGAACGATTGTCTCTCCACATTCTCTTTTCTGAGATTTATTTGATTGTGAAAGCCGTTCTTCACCTAACTTGTTGGGAACACAAAGTTTCTTTTCAGGTGCAAACTGCACTCAGTACATATATATGGGGAGGTACTCGCTCCAACTCGGTTTTCCATGAAAACTGCAGGAAATTCACACCGGCACTAGGAAACACACTGAGAAACCAGAATAAAAATTTCTCCTGCAAAATGTTCCATTTGTGCTAGATGAAAGAACGTCTCTCCACATGCACAGTTCTTTGAGATAAATGTGTGTGAAAGCCTTACTTCACATAGCTTGTTGGGAACAGAAATTTTCTTTTCAGTTGCAAACCGTACTCCATGAATATACATGGGGAGGTACTCGCTCCAACACGGTTTTACAGTGAAAACTGCAGGAACTTCTGACAGGCACTAGGAAAACCTCTGAGAATGCGGAGTAAAAGTTGCTCCTGCAAACCGTTCCCTTTGTGCTAGATGAAAGAACGCGTCTCCTCATGCTCAGTTCTGAGGGATTAGTGTGAGTGAAATCCATCCTTCAACTACCTTGTTGGGAACACAAATTTTCTATTTAGTTGCAAACTACACTCCATACATATATATGGGGATTTACTATATCCAACTCAGTTTTACAGTGAAAACTGAAGGAACTTTAAACAGGCACTAGGAAAAACACTGAGAAACCAGAGTAATAGTTTCAACTGCAACCTGTTCCCATTGTGCTAGATGAATGAACTTTTCTCCACATGCTCAGATCTGAGAGAATAGTGTGTGTTAAAGCTAACCCTCACCTAGCTTGTTGCGAAAACAAGTTTGTTTTTAGTTGCATACAGCACTCCATATATTATATATGGGGAGGTAGAAGTTCCA
The DNA here is from genome assembly GCF_009834535.1 of Camelus ferus. Lineage (NCBI taxonomy): Eukaryota > Metazoa > Chordata > Mammalia > Artiodactyla > Camelidae > Camelus > Camelus ferus. The sequence goes on along the minus strand of NW_022589665.1, from coordinate 296,236 downwards.
AATCAGTTTTACAGTGAAAAATGCAGGAACTTCAACCGGCACTAGGAAACACTTTGAGAAACCAGAGTAAAAATTTCTCCTACAACCTGTTCCCATAGTGCTAGATGAATCATCGTCTCTACACATGCACAGTTCTTTGAGATATATGTGTGTGAAAGCCTTCCTTCAACTAGCTTGTTGGGATCAGAAATTTTCTTTTCAGTTGAAAACCATACTCCATAAATATACATGGGGAGGTACTCGCTCCAACTATGTTTTACAGTGAAAACTGCAAAAATTCAAGCCGGAAGTAGGAAACACCCTGAGAATCCACTGTAATAGTTTCTCCTGGAAACATTTCCTTTGTGCTAGATGCACGAACGCCTCTTCACATGCTCAGTTCTGAGAGATAAGTGTGTGTGAAAGCTGCCTTCAACTTGCTTGTTGGGAACGGAAGTTTCTATTTAGTTGCAAACTACACTCCTTACATAAATAAAGGGAGGTACTCGCCGAAACTCGATTTTACAGAGAAAAGAGCAGGAACTTCTAACCGGGACTAGGAAAATCAATGAGAATACAGAGTAAAAGATTCTCATGCAACCTGATCCCATTGTGCTACATGAACGATTGTCTCTCCACATTCTCTGTTCTGAGAGTTATTTGATTGTGAAAGCCGTACTTCACCTAACTTGTTGGGAACACAAAGTTTCTTTTCAGGTGCAAACTGCACTCATTACATATATATGGGGAGGTACTCGCTCCTACTCAGTTTTCCATGAAAACTGCAGGAACTTCACACCGGCACTAGGAAACACACTGAGAAACCAGAGTAAAAGTTTCTCCTGCTAAACGTTCCATTTGTGCTAGATGAAAGAATGTCTCTCCACATGCATAGTTCTTTGAGATAAATGTGTGTGAAAGCCTTCCTTAACCTAGCTTGTTGGGATCAGAAATTTTCTTTTCAGTTGAAAACCGTAATCCATAAATATACATGGGGAGCTACTCGCTCCAACGCGGTTTTACAGTGAAAATTGCAGGAAATTCTAACAGCACTAGGAAACACACTTAGAACCCAGAGTAAAAGTTCTCCTGAAAACCGTTCCCTTTGTGCTAGATGAAAGAACGCGTCTCCTCATGCTCAGTTCTGAGGGATATGTGTGAGTGAAATCCATCCTTCACCTACCTTGTTGGGAACACAAAGTTTCTTTTTAGTTGCAAACTACACTCCATACATATATATGGGGATTTAGTATCTCCAACTCAGTATTACAGTCAAAACTGCTGGAACTTTAAAAAGGCACTTGGAAAAATTCTGAGAAAACAGTGTAATAGTTTCACCTGCAACCTGTTCCCATTGTGCTAGGTGAACGAATGCCTCTCCACATGCTCAGTGTTTAGGGTTAAGTGTGCCTGACAGCGATCCTTCACCTAACTTGTTGGGAACACAAAGTTTCTTTTCAGTTTCCAACTGCACTCCATACATATATATGAGGATGTACTCCCTCTAACTCGGTTTTACAGTGAAAACTGCAGTATCTTAAAACCGGAACTAGGAAACACACTGAGAAATCAGAATAAAAGTTTCTCCTGCATCCCTTTCCTATTGTGCTAGATGAACTAACGTCTCTCCACATGCTCAGTTCTGAGAGATATGTGTGTGTGAAAGCCGTACTTCACATTGCTTGTTGGGAACACAAAGTTCTTTTTAGTTGAAAACTGCACTCCTTACATATATATGGGGAGGTACTCGTTACAACTCAGTGTTACACTGAAAACTGCAGGAAATTCCAACCAGGATTAATAAACACACTGAGAAACCAGAGGAAAAGTTTCACCTGCAACCCGTTCCCATTTTGCAAGATGAACGAACGTCTCTCCACTTGCTCAGTTCTGAGAGATAAGTGTGTGTGCAAGCCGTACGTCAACAATCTTTTTGGGAACACCAAGTTTCTTTCAGTAGCAAACTGCAATCCATACATATATATGGGCAGGTTCTCGTTAAAATCCTGTTTTACAGTGAAAACTGCCGAATTTCAAACCGGCACTAGGAAACAAACTGAGAATCCAAAGAAAAAGCTTCTCCTGCAAACCCTTCCATTTGTGCTAGATGAAAGAACGTCTCTCCACATGCTCAGTTCTGAAATATAAGTGTGTGTGAAAGCAGTAATTCACCTAGCTTGTTGGGAACACAATGTTTTTTTCAGTTGCATACTGCACTCCATGCATATATATGTGGAGGTACTCTATCCAAATCTGTTTTACAGTGAAATTTGCAGGAACTTCAACCGGGCACTAGGAAACACACTGAGAAACCAGAGTTAAGTTTTCCTCCAACACGTTCCTTTTGGTCTACATTAATGAACGTCTCTCCACATGCTCACTTCTGAGAGATATGTGTGTGTGAAAGCCTTCCTTCACCAAGCTTGTTGGGAAAACAACGTTTGTTTTCAGTTTACAACTAAAATCCATACATATATATTGGGAGGTACACGCTCCAAATCTGTTTTACAGTGAAAACTGCAGGAACTTCAAACCGGCACTAGGAAACTCAATGAGAAACCAGAGTAAAACTTTCGGCTGCAACACATTACATTTGTGCTAGATGAATGAACGTCTCTCCACATGCTCAGTTCTGAGAGATAAGTGTGTTGAAAGAAGTACTTCACCTAGCTTGTTGGGAACACAAGGATTCTTTTCAATTGCAAACTATACTCCATACATATATATGGTGATGAACTCGCTCCAACTCGCTTTTACAGTGAAAACTGCAGGAACTTCAAACGGGCACAAGGAAACACAGTGATAATCCAGGGTAAAAGTTTCACCTGCAACCCGTTCCCTTTGTGCTTGATGAACGAATGCCTCTCCACATGCTCATTTCTGAGTGATAGTTGTGTGTGAAAGCCGTCTTTCACCTAGCTTGATAAAAACAGAAAGTTTCTTTTCCGTTGCAAACTTCACTCCATATATATATATGGGGCGGTACTCGCTGCAACTCGGTTTTGCAGTGAACCCTGCAGGAACTTCAACCCAGCACTAGGAAACACAGTGAGATACCAGCGTAAAAGTTCCTCCTTCAATCCATTCCCGTTGAACTAGATGAACGAACGTCTCTGCACATGCTCAGTTCTCAGAGATAAGTGTGTGTGAAAGCCGTCCTTCACCTAGCTTGTTGGGAACCCAAACTTTCTTTTCAGTTCCAACTGCACTCCACACATATATATGGGGAGTTACTCACTCCAACTCGCTTTTACAGAGAAAACTGAAGAATTTTCAAACCGGCACTAGGATAAACACTGAGAAACCAGAGTAATAGTTTTTCCTGCAAACCGTTCCTTTGTGCTAGGTGAACGAACGTATCTCCACATGCTCAGTTCTGAGAGATAAGTGTGTGTGAATGCCGTCCTTCACCTTGCTTGTTTGGAATTCAAGGTTTCTTTTCAATTGCAAATTGCACTCCATACATATATATATGGGGAGGTACTCGCTCCAACACAGTTAAACAATGAAAACTTCAGGAATTTCAAACCGGCATTAGGAAACACACTGAGAAAACGGAGTAAAAATTTCTCCTGCAATCCGATCCCTTTGTACTACATGAAAGAACTTCTATCCAAATGCTCATTTCGGAGAGATAATTGTGTGTGAAAGCCGAACTTCACCTTGTTTTTTGGGAACACAAAGTTTCTTTTCAGTTGAAAACTGCACTCCATACATATATATGGGGCGGTACACCCTGCAACTCGATTTTACACTGAAAACTGCAGGAAATTCAAACCGGAACTAGGAAACACACTGAGAAAGCAGAGTAAAAGTTACAACTGCAACTGATTCCCATTTTGCTAGATAAACGAACGTCTCTCCACATGCTCAGTTCTGAGAGATATGTGTGTGTGTAAAGCGTACTACACATATATTGTTAGGAATAGAAAGTTTCTTTTAAGTTGCAAACTGCTATCCATACAAATATATATGGGGCGGTTCTCGCTCCAACTCGGTTTTGCAGTGAAAACTGCAGGAACTTCAAACCGGCACTAGGAAACACACTGAGAAACCAGAGTAACAGATTCTCTTGCAACCCGTTCCCATTGTGCTACATGAAGAAAGTCTCTGCACATGTTCTGTTCTGAGAGTTATTTGAGTGTGAAAGCCGTACTTCACCTAGCTTGTTGGGAACACAATGTTTCTTTTCAGGTGCAAATTGCACTCGTTACATATATATGGGGAGGTACATTCTACAACTAGTTTTTACAGTGAAAACTGCAGGAATTTCACACCGGCACTAGGAAACACACTGAGAAACCAGAGTAAAATTTTTTCCGGGAAAACTTTCCATTTATGCTAGATGAAAGAACGTCTCTACACATGCTCAGTTCTTTGAGATGAATGTGTGTGAAAGCCGTCCTTCACCTAAATTTCAGGGAACACAAAGTTTCTTTTCAGCTGCAAACTGCACTCCATACATGTATATGGGAATGTACTCGCTCCAACTCGGTTTTACAGTGAAAACTGCAGGAAATTCAAAAAGGCACTAGGAAACACACTGAAATCCAGAGTAAAAGTTTCTCCTGCCAACCTTTCCATTTGTACTAGATGAACGAACGTCTCTCCAAATGCTCAGTTATGAGAGATAAGTGTGTGTGAAAGCCGTCCTTCACATAACATTTAGGGAACACAAAGTTTCTTTTCAGTTGCAAACTGCACTCCATAAATATATATGTGGAGGTACTCGCTCCAACTCTGTTTTACAGTGAAATATGCAGGAACCTCAAACAGGCACTAGGAAACACACTGAGAAACCAGAACTAAAGTTTCTCCTGCAAACGTTTCCGTTTGTGCAGGATGAACTAAATTTCTCCACATGCTCTGTTCTGAGAGACAAGTGTGTGTGAAAGCCATACTTCACCTTGCTTGTTGGGAACACAAATTTTCTTATCAGTTGCAAACAGTACTCCATATATATATATATTGGGAAGTACTCTCTGCATCTCGAATTTACAGTGAAACATGCAGGAAAATCAAACCAGCACTAGGAAAAACACTGAGAAACCAGAGTAAAATTTTCTCATACAACCCTTTTCCTTTCTAGTAGATGAACGACTGACTATTCACATGCTCAGTTCTGAGAGCTAAGTGTGAGTGAAAGCCATCTTTCACCTAGCTTTTTGGTAACACAAAGTTTCTTTTCAGTTGAAAACTGCACTCTATACATATATATGGAAATGTACTCGCTCCAAATCTGTTTTACAGTGAATACTGCAGGAAATTCAACCGGCACTAGGAAACACACTGATAAAAGAGAGTAATAGTTTCTCTTGCATTCCGTTCCCTTTTTGCTAGATGAATGAACGTCACCCCACATGCTAAGTTTGAGAGATAATTGTGTATGAAAGCCGTCCTTCAGCTAGCTTGTTGTGAGCACAACGTTTCTTTTAAGTTGCAAAATGCACTCCATACAATATATATGAGAAGGTACTCGATCCAAATCTGTTTTACAATGAATACTGCAGGAACTTCAAACCGGCAATTGGAAACACACTGAGAAACCAGAGTATATTTTCTCCTGCAAAAATTTCCATTTGTGCTAGATGAACGAACGTCTCTCCACATGCTCAGTTCTAAGAGATAAGTGTGTGTGAAAGGCATCCTTCACCTAGCTTGTTGGGAACACAAAGATTCTTTTCAGTTGAAAACTGCAATCTATACATATATATCGGGAGGTACTCGCTCCAACATGGTTTTACACTGAAAACTGCAGAAACTTCAAACCGGCACTAGGAAACACACTGAGAAACCAGAGTAAAGGATTCTCTTGCAACCCGTTCCCATTGTGCTACATGAAGAAAGTCTCTCCACATGTTGTGTTCTGAGAGTTATTTGAGTGTGAAAGCCGTACTTCAATAGCTTGTTGGGAACACAAAGTTTCTTTTCATGTGCAAATTGCACTCGTTACATATATATGGGGTGGTACTCGCTCCAACTCGATTTTACAGTGAAAACTGCAGGAATTTCACACCGGCTCTAGGATACACACTGAGAAACCAGAGTAAAAGTATTTCCTGCAAACCGATCCATTTTATAAATGAAATAACGTCTCTACACATGCTCAGTTCTTTGAGATAAATGTGTGTGAAGCCGTCCTTCACTTACATTGTTGGAAACACAAAGTAACTTTTCAGTTGCAAACAGTAATCCATAAATATACATGGGGTGGTTCTCGCTCCAGGTCGGTTTTACAGTGAAAACTGCAGGAACATCAAACAGACACTAGGAAACACACAGAGAAATCAGAGTAAACGTTTCTCCTGCAATATTTTCCCTTTGTACTAGATAAAAGATCGTCTCTCCACATGCTTATTTCTGAGAGATAAATGTGTGTGAAAATCGTCCTTCACCTAACTTATTCGGAACACAAAGTTTCTTTTCAGTTTCAAACTATACTGTATATATATATATGGAGAGGTACTCGCTTCAACTCGGTTTTACCGTGAAAACTCCAGGAATTTCATACCGGCACTAGGAAACACACTGAGAGTCCAGAGAAAAAGTTTCTCCTGCAAACCTTCCATTTGTGCTTGATGAACGAACGCCTACACACATACTCATTTCTGAGGTATAAGTGTGTGTGAAAGCCAAACTTCACCAAGCTTGTTGGGAACAAATATATTCTTTTTAGTTGCTAACTGCACTCCATACATATATATGGGTAGGTACTAACTCCAAATCGATTTTACAGTGATAACTGCAGGAACTTCAAACCGGCACTAGTAAAAACACTGAGAAACCAGAGTATAAGTTTCTCCTGCAACCCGATCACATTGTGCTACATGAAGAAAGGCTCTCAACATGCTCTGTTCTGAGAGTTATTTGAGTGTGAAAGCCGTACTTCACCTAAATTGTTGGGAACACAAAGATTCTTTCCAGGTGCAAATTGCACTCGTTAAATATATAACTGTGAGGTACCCGCTCCAGCTCTGTTTTACAGTGAAATCTGCAGGAACCTCAAACAGGCACTAGGAAACACACTGAGAAACCAGAAAAAAAGTTTCTCCTGCTAACGTTTCCGTTTGTTCAAGATGAACGAAATTTCTCCACATGCTCTTTTCTGAGAGACATGTGTGTGTGAAAGCAGTACTTCACATTGCTTGTTGGGAACACAAAGTTTCATTTCAGTTGCAAACTGTACTCCATATATATATAATGGGAGGTACTCTCTCCAAATCAGTTTTACAGTGAAAAGTGCAAGAACATCAAACTGGCATTAGGAAAAACACTGAGAAACCAGAGTAAACGTTTCACTTGCAACCCGTTCCGTTTCTACTAGATGAACGAAAGTCTCTTCACATGCTCAGTTCTGAGAGATAAGTGTGTGTGAAAGCCATTCTTCACCTAGCTTTTTGGGAACACAAAGTTTCTTTTAATTTGAAAACGGCACTCCATACATATATATGGGGATGTACGCGCTCCAAATCTGTTTTACAGTGAATACTGCAGGAAATTCAACCGGCAGTAGGAAACACACTGAGCAAACAGTGTAATAGTTTCTCTTGCATTCCGTTCCCTTTGTGCTAGATGAATGATCGTCCCTCCACATGCTCAGTTCTGAGAGATAAGTGTGTGTGAAAGCCGTCCTTCACCTAACTTATTGGGAACACAAAGTTTCTTTTCTGTTTCCAACTACCCTCCATATATATATATGGTGATGTACCCGCACCAACTCGGTTTTACGGTGAAAACTGCAGGAAATTCAAACCGGCTCTAGGAAACACACTGAGAGTCCAGAGGAAAAGTTTCTCCTGCAAACTTTCCATTTGTGCTTGATGAACGAACGCCTACCCACAAACTCAGTTCTGACAGATAATTGTGTGTGAAACCCATCCTTCACATAGCTTGTTGGGAACACAGTTCCTTTTTAGTTGCTAACTGCACTCCATACATATAAATGGGGAGGTAATCGCTACAAATCGATTTTACAGTTATAAATGCAGGAACTTCAAACCGGCACTAGGAAAAACACTGAGAAACCAGAGTAAAAGATTCTCCGGCAACCCGTTCACATTGTGCTACATGAAGAAAGTCTCTCCACATGCTCTGTTCTGAGAGTTATTTGAGTGTGAATGCCTAACTTCAACTAGCTTGTTGGGAACACAAAGTTTCTTTTCATGTGCAAATTGCACTCGTTAAATATATATGGGGGGTACTCGCTCCAACTCGTTTTTACAGTGAAAACTGCAGGAATTTCACACCGACCCTAGGAAACACACTGAGAAACCAGAGTAAAAGTTTTGCCTGGAAAATTTTCCATTTGTGCTAGATGAAAAAACGTCTCTACACACACTCAGTTCTTTGAGATAAATGTGTGTGAAAGCCGTCCTTCACCTACCTTGTTTGGATCACAAAGTTTCTTTTAAGTTGCAAAATGTATTCCATAAATATACATGGGGTGGTACTCGCTCCAACTCGTTTTTACAGTGAAAAAATCAGGAACTTCAAACAGGCACTAGGAAACACACTGAGAAACGAGAGTAAAATTTTTCCTCCAAACATTTCCCTTTCTACTACATGAACGAACGTCTCTGCACTAGCTCAGTTCTGAGAGATAAGTGTATGTGAAAGCCTTCCTTCACAAACTTGTTGGTAACACAACGTTTCTTCTCAGTTTCCAAATAAAATCCATACATATATATGGGGAGGTACTCGCTCCAACTCAGTATTACAGTGAAAACTGCAGAAAATTCAACCAGCACTAAGAAACACACTGAGAAATCAGCGTAATTGTTTCTCCTGCATTCCATTCCCTTGGTGCTAGATATACGAACGTCTCTCCACATGCTCAGTTCTGAGCGATAATTGTGTGTGAATGCCGTAGTTCACCTAGCTTGTTGGGAGCAGAAAGTTTCTTTAAATTTGCAACTGCACTCCATACATATATATGGGAATGTACTCGGTCCAACTCGGTGTTACAGTGAAAAATGCAGGAACTTCAAACCGACACTAGGAAATACACTGAAAAACTAGAGTAAAAGTTCCACCTGAAAACCGATCCCTTTGTACGAGATGAACGAACGTCTCTCCACATGCTCAGTTCTGAGAATTAAGTGTGTGTGGAAGCTGCCCTTCACATAGCTTGTTGGGAACACAAAGTTTCTTTTCAGTTGCCAACTGCATTCCATGCATATATATGAGAAGGTAATCGCTCCAACTCTGCTTTACAGTGAAATCTGCAGGAAACTCAAACAGGCACTAGGAAAAAAACAGAGAAAACAGACAATAGTTTCTCCTACAAACGTTTCCGTTTGTGCTAGATGAACGAAATTTCTCCACATGATCTATTCTTAGAGTTATTTGAGTTTAAAGCAGTACTTCACCTAGCTTGTTGGGAACAGAAAGTTACTTTTCAGGTGCAAATTGAAATCGCTACATATATATGGGTAGGTATTCGCTCCATCTCGATTTTACAGTGAAAAATGCAGGAACTTCAAACGGCACTAGGAAACACACTGAGAAATCAGGATAATAGTTTCTCCTGTATTCCGTTCCCTTTGTGCTAGATGAACGAACGTCTATCCACATGCTCAGTTCTGAGCGATAATTGTGTGTGAATGCCGTAGTTCACCTAGCTTGTTGGGAGCAGAAAGTTTCTTTTAATTTGCTACTGCACTCCATACATATATATGGGAAGGTACTCACTCCCACTCGCTGTTACAGTGAAAACTGCAGGAACTTCAAACCGGCACTAGGAAACACACGGAGAATCCAGAGAAAAAGTTTCTCCTGCAAACCTTCCATTTGTGCTTGATGAACGAACGCCTACCCACATACACAGTTCTGAGGTAAAAGTGTGTGTGAAAGCCTTCCTTCAACTAGCTTGTTGGGAACACAAAGATACTTTTTAGTTGCTAACTGCACTTCATACATATATATGGGGAGGTAATCGCTCCAAATCGCTTTTACAGTGATAACTGCAGGAACTTCAAACCGGCACTAGTAAATACACTGAGAAACCAGAGTATAAGTTTCTCCTGCAACCCGTTCACATTGTGATACATGAAGAAAGGCTCTCAACATGCTCTGTTCGGAGAGTTATTTGAGTGTGAAAGCCGTACTTCACCTAGCTTGTTGGGAACACAAAGTTTCTTTCAAGGTGCAAATTGCACTCGTTAAATATATAAGGGGAGGTACTCGCTCCAACATGGTTTTACAGTGAAAACTGCAGGAATTTCATACCGGCACTAGGAAACACACTAGGAAACCAGAATAAAAGTTTTTCCTGCAAACCATTCCATTTGTGCTAGATGAAAGAACGTCTCTACACATGCTCAGTTCTTAGAGATAAATGTGTGTGAAGCCGTCCTACACCTACCTTGTTGGAAACACAAAGTTTCTTTTTAGTTGAAAACTGCATTCCATACATATATATGGGGAGGTACTCGTTCCAACTCGGTTTTACAGTGAAAACTGCAGGAACTTCAAACCAGCACTAGGATACACACTAAGAAACCAGAGTAAAAGTTTCTCCAGCATCCAATTCCCTTTGTACTAGATGAAAGTTTTTCTATCCAAATGCTCATTTCTGAAAATTAAGTGTGTGTGAAAGCCACCCTTCACCTAGCTTGTTGGGAACACAAAGTTTCTTTTCAGGTGAAAATTGCAATCGTTACATATATAAGGGGAGGTACTCGCTCCAACTCAGTTTTACAGTGAAAACTTCAGAAACTTCATCCGGCACTAGGAAACACAGTGAGAAATCAGCGTAATAGTTTCTCCTGCATTCCGTTCCCTTTGTGCTAGATGAACGAACGTCTCTCCAAATGCTCAGTTCTGAGCGATAATTGTGTGTGAATGCCGTAGTTCACCTAGCTTGTTGGGAACAGAAAGTTTCTTTTAATTTGCAACTGCAATCCATACATATATATGGGAAAGTACTCGGTCCAAATCGGTGTACAGTGAAAAATGCAGGAACTTCAAAGCGGCACTAGGAATCACACTGAAAAACCAGAGTAAAATTTCCACCTGAAAACCGATCCATTTGTACTACATGAATGAACGTCTCTCCACATTCTAAGTTCTAAGTATTATATGTGTGTGGAAGACGCCCTTCACATAACTTGTTGGGAAAACAAATTTTCTTTTAAGATGCAAACATCACTCCATACATATATATTTGGAGCTACTCGTTCCAACTCAGTTTTACAGTGAAATCTGCAGGAACTCAAACAGGCACTAGGAAACAAATTGAAAAACCGGACCAAAAGTTTCTCCTGAAAACGTTTCCATTTTTGCTAGATGAACGAAATTTCTCCACATGCTCAGTTCGGAGAGATAAGTGTGTGTGAATGCAGTACATCACCTAGCTTAGGGAACACAAAATTTCTTTTCAGGTGCAAACTGCAATCGTTAAATATATATGGGAATGTACTCGCTCCAACTCGGTTTTATAGTGAAATCTGCAGGAATTTAAAACGGCACTAGGAAACACACCGAGAAAGAAGAGTAAAAGTTTCCCCTTCAAACAGTTCCCGTTGTGCTAGATGAATGAACGTCACACCACATGCTAATTTCTGAGTGATAATTGTGTGTAAAAGCCGTCCTTCACCTTGCTTCATGTGAACACAACGTTTCTTTTAAGTTGCAAACTGCACTCGTTACATATATATGGGGAGGTACAAGCTCCAACTAGATTTTACAGTGAAAACTGCAGGAAATTCAAACCTGCAGTAGGAAAAATTCTGAGAAACCAGAGTAATAGTTTCGACTGCAACACATTCCTTTGTGCTAGGTGAACGAAAGTCTCTCCACATGCTCATTTCTGAGAGATAATTGTGTGTGAAAGCCGACCTTCACCAAGCTTGTTGGGACCACAAACATTCTTTTCAGTTGCAAACTAAACTCCATATATATATATGGGGATATACTCGCTCCAACACTGTTTAACAGTGAAAACTGCAGGAACTTCAAACCGGCACTAGGAAACACACAGAGAAACCAGTGTAAAAGTTTCTCCTGCAACAATTTCCCGATGTGCTAGATGAACGAACGTCTCTCGACATGCTCATTTCTGAGAGATAATTGTGTGTGAAAGCCGTCCTTCAGTTAACTTGTTGGGAACACAAAGTTTCTTTTCAGTTTCAAAATAAACTCCATATATATATATGGGGAGGTACTCACACCAACTCTGTTTTACAGTGAAAAATGCAGGAACTTCAAACCGGCACTAGGAAACACACTGAGAATCCAGAGTAAAAGTTTCCCCTGCAACCCGTTCCCTTTGTGCTAGATGAACGAAAGTCTCTCCACAAGCTCAGTTCTGAAAAATCAGTGTGTGTGAAAGACGTAATTCACCTTGCTTGATGGGAACACAAAGTTTCTTTTTAGTTGCAAACTGCACTCCATACATATATATGGGGAGGTACTCGCACCAAATCGAAATTACAGTGAAAAACGCAGGAAATTCAAACCGGCACTAGGAAAAACACTGAGAAACCAGAGTAAAAGATTATCCTGCAACCAGTTCCCATTGTGCTACATGAACGAAAGTCTCTCCACATGCTCTGTTCTGAGAGTTATGTGAGTGTGAAAGCTGTACTTCAGCTAGCTTGTTGGGAACACAGCGATTCTTTTCAGTTGCAAACAGCACTCCATACATATATATGTGGAGGTACACGCTCCTATTCTCTTTTATATTTAAAACTGCAGGAACTTCATACCGGCACTAGGAAACACACTGGGAAATCAGATTAATAGTTTCCCCTGCAAAACTTTCCCATTGTGTTAGATGAACGAACGTCTCTCCACATGCTAATTTCTGGGATAAAAGGGTGTGTGAAAGCCGTCCTTCAGCAACTTGTTGGTAACAGTAAGTATCTTTTCATTTGCAAACTGCACTCCATACATATATATGGAGTGGTACTCGCTCCAACTCGATTTAACAGTGATAACTGCAGGAACTTCAAGCCGGCACAAGGAAACACACTGAGAAACCAGAGTAAAAGTTTCACCTGCAAACCGTTTCCTTTGTGCTAGATGAATGAACGTCTCTCCACATGCTCAGTTCTGAGAATTAAGAGTGTGTGGAAGCCGCCCTTCACATAGCTTGTTGGGAACACAAAGTTTCATTTCAGTTGCCAACTGCACTCCATAAATATATATGGGAAGGTAATCGCTTCAACTCGGGTTTCCACTGAAATCTGCAAGAAATTCAAACCAGCCCTAGGAAACACACTGAGAAATCAGAGGAAAAGTTTCACCTGCAAACAGTTCCCATTTTGCTAGATGAACGAAAGTCTCTCCACATTCTCAGTTCTGAGAGATAAGTGTGTGTGAAAGCCGTCCTTCACCTAGCTTGTTGGGAACACAAAGTTTCTTTTCAGGAGCAAATTGCAATCGTTACATATATAAGGGGAGGTACTTGCTCCAACTCAGTATTACAGTGAAAACTGCAGAAACTTCAACCGGCACTAAGAAACACACTGAGAAATCAGCGTAATTGTTTCTCCTGCATTCCATTCCCTTTGTGCTAGATATACGAACGTCTCCCCACATGCTCAGTTCTGAGCGATAATTGTGTGTGAATGCCGTAGTTCACCTAGCCTGTTGGGAGCAGAAAGTTTCTTTTAATTTGCAACTGCACTCCATACATATATATGGGAAGGTACTCAGTCCAACTCGGTGTTACAGTGAAAAATGCAGGAACTTCAAACCGGCACTAGGAAATACACTGAAAAACCAGAGTAAAAGTTCCACCTGAAAACCGATCCCTTTGTACGAGATGAACGAACGTCTCTCCACATGCTCAGTTCTGAGAATTAAGTGTGTGTGGAAGCTGCCCTTCACATAGCTTGTTGGGAACACAAAGTTTCTTTTCAATTGCCAACTGCACTCCCTGCATATATATGGGAAGGTAATCGCTCCAACTCGGTTTTACAGTGAAAAATGCAGGAACTTCAAAGCGGCACTATGAAAAACACTGAGAACACAGAGTTAAAGTTACTCCTGCAAACCGATCCTGTGTACTAGATGAACGAACGTCTCTCCAAATGCTCAGTTCTGAGAGATAATTGTGTGTGAAAGCCGCCTTCACTTAACTTGTTGGGAACACAAAGTTTCTTTTCAGTTTCAAACTACACTCCATAAATATATATGGGGAGGTACTCACACCAAATCTGTTTTACAGTGAAAAATGCAGGAACTTCAAACCGGCACTAGGAATCACAGTGAGAATCCAGAGTAAAAATTTACCCTGCAACCCGTTCCCTTTGTGCTAGATGAACGAAAGTCTCTCCACATGCTCAGTTCTGAGAGATAATTTTGCGTGAAAGCCGTAATTCACGTAGCTTGATGGGAACACAAAGTTTATTTTAATTGCAAACTGCACTCCATACATATATATGGAGAGGTACTCGCTCCAAATCGAATTTACAGTAAAAACTGCAGGAACTTCAAACCGGCACTAGGAAATACAAAGAGAAACCAGATAAATAGTTTCTTCTGCAAACCGTTCCCTTTGTGCTTGATGAACGAAAGTCTCTGCAATTGCTCAGTTCTCAGAGATAAGTGTGTGTGGAAGCCGTACTTAACCATGATTTCTGGGAACAGAAAATTTATTTTCAGTTGCAAACTGCATTCCATACATATATACGGCGAGGTACTGTCTCCAAATCAGTTTTGGAGTGAAAATTGCAGGAACTTCAAACCGGCACTTGGAAACAAACTGAGAGTCCAGAGTGAAATTTTCACCTCATACCGTTACCTCTGTGCTAGATTAACGAACGTCTCTCTACATGCTAATTTTTTGAGATAAGTGTGTGTGAAAGCTTTCCTTCACCTATCTTGTTGTGAACACAAAGTTTCTTTCCATTTGCAAACTGCATTCGTTACATATATATTGGGAGGTACAAGTTCCAACACGGTTTTACAATGAAAACTGCAGAAACTTCACACCGGCACTAGGAAAAACACTGAGAAACCAGAGTAAAAGTTTCTCCTGCAAACAGTTCCATTTGTGTTACATGAAAGAACGTCTCTCCACATTCACTGTTCCTTGAGATATATGTGTGTGAAAACCGTCCTTCACCTAGCTTGTTGGCAACACAAATTTCTTTTCAGTTGCAAGCTGTATTCCATAAATATCCATGGGGAGGTAATCGCTCCAACTCGGTTTTACAGTGAAAACTGCAGGAACTTCAAACCGGCACCAAGAAACACACATAGAAACCAGAGTGAAATTTTCTCCAGCAAACCGTTCCCTTTAAATTAGAAGAACGATCGTCTCTCCAAATGATAATTTCTGAGAAATAAGCGTGTGTGAAAGCCATCCTTCACCTAACTTGTTGGGAACACATAGATTCTTTTCAGTTGAAAACTGCACTCCATACAGATATATGGGGAGGTACTCACACCCAATCGGTTTTGCAGTAAAAACTGCAGGAGCTTCAATCAGGCACTAGGAAACAATCTAACAAACCAGACTAAAAGTTTCTCCTGCAACCCGTTCCCATTGTGCTAGGTGAACGAAAGTCTGTCCACATGCTCATTTCTGAGAGATAAGTGCGTGTGAAAGTGGTCCTTCAACTAGCTTGTTGGGAACACAAAGTTTCTTTTAAGGTGCAAACTGCATTTGTTACATATTTATGGGGAAGTACACGCTAAAATTAGATTTTACAGTGAATACTGCAGGAACTTCAAACCGGCACTTGGAAACACTCTGAGAAACCAGAGTAATAGTTTCCCCAGCAAACCATTCCCTTTGTCTAGATGAACGAAAGTCTCTCCACATGCTCATTTCTGAGAAATTAGCGTGTGTGAAAGCCGTACTTCACCTAGCTTGCTGGGAACACAAAGATTCTTTTCTGGTTCAAACAGCACTCCTTACATATATATATGGGGAGGTACACTCTCCAACACGATTTTACTGTGAAAACTGCAGGATCTTCAAACCGACAGTAGGAAACCAACTGACAACCCACAGCAAAAGTTTCACCTGTAACAAGTTCCCTTTGTACTAGATGAACGTACGTCTCTCAACATGCAAAGTTCTGAGAGATAAGTGTGTGTGAAAGCCGATTTAACCTACCTTATTTGGAACAGAAAGTTTTTTCTCAGTTGCAAATTGCACTCCATATATATATATGGGGAGGTACTGGCTCCAAATGGGTTTTGCAGTGAAAACTGCAGTAACTTCAAACCGGCACTAGGAAACACACTGAGAAACCAGAGAAAAGTTTATCCTGCATACAATTCCTATTGTGCTAGATGAACGGAAGTCTCTGCACATGCTTAGTTCTCTGAGATATGTGTGAGTGAAAGCCGTACTTCACTTAGCTAGTTGGTAACACAAAGTTTCTTTTCAGTTGCAAACTGCACTCCATACATATATATGGGAAGTACTCTCTCCAATTCTGTTTTACAGTGAAAACAGCAGGAAATTCAAAACGGCACTAGGGAAAACACTGAGAAAACAGAGCAAAAATTTCTCCTGCAAAACATTCCTTTTGTGCTAGATGAACGAACGTATTTCCACATGCTCAGTTCTGAGAGATAATTGTGTATGAAATCCGTCCTTCACCTAGCTTGTTGGGAACAAAAAGTTTCTTTTCAGTTGCCAACTGCACTCATAAATGTATATGAGGAGTTACTCGCTCCAACACTGTACTACAGTGAAAACTGCAGGTACTTCAAAACGGCACTAGGAAATACACTGAGAAACCAGAGCAAAATTTTCCACTGCAACCATTTCCGTTTCTACTAGATGAACAAACGTCTCTCCACATGCTCCGTTCTGAGAGATAACTGTGTGTGGAAGCCGTCCTTCACCATGCTTTTTGGGAACAGAAAATTTATTTTCAGTTGCAAACTGCATTCCATACATATATATGGCGAGGTACTGTCTCCAAATCGGTTTTGGACTGAAAATTGCTGGAACTTCAAACCGGCACTAGGAAACAAACTGAGAGACCAGAGTGAAAGTTTGACCTCATATCGTTACCTCTGTGCTAGATGAACGAACGTCTCTCCACATGCTAATTTTTTGACATAAGTGTGTGTGAAAGCCGTCCTTCACCTATCTTGTTGTGAACACAAAGTTTCTTTCCATTTGCAAACAGCACTCGTTACATATATATTGGGAGGTACAAGCTCCAACACGGTTTTACACTGAAACATGCAGATACTTCAAACCGGCACTAGGAAAAACACTGAGAAACCAGAGTAAAAGTTTCTACTGCAAACCGTTCCATTTGTGTTAGATGAAAGAACGTCTCTCCACATGCACTGTTCTTTGAGATAAATGTGTGTGAAAGCTGTCCTTCACCTCGCTTGTTGGCAACACAAATTTCTTTTCAGTTGCAAGCTGTATTCCATAAATATCCATGGGGAGGTAATCGCTCCAACTCGGTTTTACAGTGAAAACTGCAGGAACTTCAAACCGGCACCAAGAAACACACTGAGAAACCAGAGTAAAAGTTTTTCCTGCAACCATTTCAATTTGTGCTAAGTGAACTTACGTCTCTCCACATGCTAAGTTCTGAGAGATAATTGTGTGTGAAAGCAGTCTTTCAACTAGCTTGTTGGGAACACAAAGTTTCTTTTCAGTGGCAAACTGCACTCCATACATATATATGGGTATGTATTCGATCCAACTCGGTTTTACAGTGAAAACTGCAGGAACTTCCAACCGGCACTAAGAAACACACTGAGAAACCAGAGAAAAATTTCTCTTGCAAACAGTTCCCTTTGTGCTGTATGAAAGAACGACTCTCCACATGCTCAGTTCTGAGAGATAAGTGTGTGTGAAAGCCTTCCTTCACTTAGCTTGTTGGGAAGACATTGTTTCTTTTCAGTTTCAAACTGTACTACATGTATATATATATGGGGAGGTACTGGCTCCAAATCGGTTTGCAGTGAAAACTGCAGGAAATTCAAACCGACACTTGGAAACACACTGAGAAACCAGAATAAAAGTTTCTCCTGAAACCCGTTCCCTTTCTACTAGATGAACGAAATTCTATCCAGAATCTCAGTTCTCAGGGATAAGTGTGTGTGAAGCCGTCCTTCAACATGCTTGTAGGGAACACAAAGTTTCTTTTCATTTACCAACAGCAATCCATACATATATATGGGGAGGTAATCGCTCCAACTCGGTTTTGCAGTGAAAACTGCAGGAACTTCAAACCGGAACTAGGAAACACAAGGATAAACCAGAGTAAAAGTTTATTCTGCAAACTTTTCCCTCTGTATTAGATGAACAAACGCCTGTCTACATGCTCAGTTCTGAGAGATAAGTGTGTGTGAAAGCCGTCCTTCACCTAGCTTGTTTGGATCACAAAGTTTCTTTTCAGTTTAAACTGCACTCCTTAAATATATATGGGGAGGTACTCTCTCCAAATTTGTTTTCCACTGTAAACTGCAGGAAATTCAAAACGGCACTAGGAAATACACTGAGTAATCAGAGTAAATGTTTCTCCTGCAACCCGTTCCCATTGTGCTAGATGAACGAAAGTCTGTCCACATGCTCAGTTCTGAGAGATAAGTGTGTGTGAATGTCGTCCTTCAACTAGCTTGTTGGAAAAGCAAAGTTTATTTTCATTTGCAAACGGTAATCCATACATATATATGGGGAGGTCCACACTTCAACTCGGTTTTACAGTAAAAATGCAGGAACTACAAACCGGCAACAGGAAACACACTGAGAAACCAGAGTATAAGTTTCTCCTGCAAACTGTTCCCTTTCTACTAGATGAACGAACGTCTCTATAAATGCTCAGTTCTGAGAGGTAAGTGTGTGTGAAAGCCGCACTTCACCTTGCTTGTTGGGAACACAAAGTTTCTTTTCAGCTGCAAACTGCACTCCATACATATATATGGGGAGGTACTCGCTCCAACTCGGTTTTGCAGTGAAAACTGCAGGAACTTCATACGGGCAGAAGGAAAAATAATGAGAAACCAGAGAAATAGTTTCTTCTGCAACAATTTCCATTTGTGCTAGATGAACGAACGTCTCTCCACATGCTAAGTTCTGAGGTATATGTGTGTATGAAGGCCGTACTTCACCTAGCTTGTTGGGAACACAAAGTTTCTTTTCAGTTGTAATCTACAATCCATACATATATATGAGGAAGTACTCGCTCCAACTCGATTTTAAAGTGAAATCTGCAGGAACTTCATACGGGCAAAAGGAAAAATAATCAGAAACTATAGAAATAGTTTCTTCTGCAACACGTTCCCTTTGTGCTTGATGAACTAACGTCTCTCCTCATGCTCAGTCCTTAGAGATAAGTGTGTGTGAAAGCCATCCTTCACGTTGCATGTTGGGAAGAGAAATTTCTTTTCAATTGCCAAATGCACTCCATAAATATATATGGACAGGTACTCGCTCCAACTCGGCTTTACAGTGAAATCTGCAGGGAATTTAAACGGGCACTAGGAAACACACTGAGAAACCAGAGTAAAAGTTGCTCCTCCATCCCTTTCCCTTTGTACTAGATGAACGAAAGTCTCTCCAAATACTCAGTTCTGAGTGATAAGTGTGTGTGAAAGCCATAGTTCAACGAGCTGGTTGTGAGCAGAAATTTTCTTTCCAATTGTCACGGGACTCCATACATATATACGGGGAGGTTCTCGCTCCAACTCGGTTTTACAGTGAAAACACCAGGAACTTTAAACCGGCACTAGGAAACACACTGAGAAACCAGAATAAATTTTCTCTTGCAAACATTTCCCTTTGCTAGATGAACCAACGTCTCTCCACATGCTCAGTTCTGAGATATAATTGTGTGTGCAAGCCGTCCTTCACCTAGATTTTGGGAACACAAAGATTCTTTTAAGAAGCAAACTGCACTCCATACATATAAATGGGTAGGTCCTCGCTCCAATTCGGTTTTAGAGTGAAATCTGCAGGAAATTCAAGCCGGCACTAGGAAACACACTGAGAAACCAGAGTAAAAGTTCCTCCTGCAAACTGTTCCCTTTGTGTTTGATGAACGAACGTCTCACCACATGCTCAGTTCTGAGAGATAAGTGTGTGTGAAAGCCGTCCTTCACCAAGCTTGTTAGGAACACAAAGTTTATTTTCAGTTGAAAACAGCACTCCATAAATATATATGGGGAGTTACTAGCTTCAACTCGATTTTAAAGTGAAAACTGCAGGAACTTCAAACCGGCACTTGGAAACGCACTAAGAATCCAGAGTAAAAATTTCCTCTAAAAAACGTTCCATTTTTGCATGATGAACGAACGTCTCTCCACATGCTGAGTTCTGAGAGATAAGTGTGTGTGAATGCCGAACTTCAACTAGCATGTTGTGAACACAAAATTTCTTTTCACTTGCAAACAACACTCCATATATACATACGGAGAGGTACTCGTTCCAACTTGTTTTACAATGAAAACTGCAGTAACTTCAAAACGGCACTAGGAAACAAACTGAGAAACCAGAGTAAAAGTTTTTCCTGCAACCCGTTTCCTTTGTAGTAGATGAACGAAATTCTCTCCAAATTATCAGTTCTGAGAGATAACAGTGTGTGAATGCCGAACTTCAACTAGCATGTTGGGAATACAAAGCTTATATTCACTTGCAAACTACAATCCATATATATATATGGGGAGGTACTCGTTCCATCTCGGTTTTACAGTGAAATCTGCCGGAACTTCAAACTGGCACTAGGAAACACACTGAGAAACCAGAGTAAAATTTCTCCTGCAACACGTTCCTTATGTGCTAGATGGACGGACGTCCCTCCACATGCTCATTTCTGAGAGATAAGTGTGTGTGAAAGCCGTACTTCACCTAGCTTGTTGGGAACACAAAGTTCCTTTACAGTTGCAAACTACACTCAATATATAAATATGGTGAGGTACTCGTTCCAACTCGATTTTAATGTGAAAACAGAAGGAACTTGAAACTGGCACTAGGAAACACACTAGAAACCAGAGTAAAACTTCCTCCTGCAAACAGTTCCCTTTGCTAGATGAACGAACGTCTCTCCATATGCTCAGTTCTGAGAGATAATTGTGTGTGAAAGCCGTCCTTCACCAAGCTTGTTAGGAACACAAAGTTTCTTTTCATTTGAAAACTGCACTCCATAAATATATATGGGGAGTTACTATCTCCAACTCGGTTTTACAGTGAAAACTGCAGGAACTTCAAACCGGCACTAAGAAACGAACTAAGAATCCAGAATAAAACTTTCCTCTACAAAACCTTCCATTTGTGCATGATGAACGAACGTCTCTCCACATGTTAAGTTCTGAGTGATATGTCTGTTTGTAAGTTGAATTTCACCTAGTTTGTTGGGAACACTAAGTTTCTTTTCAGTTGCAAATTACAGTAAATAAATATCTATGGGGAGGTACTCGCTCCAACTCGGTTTTACAGTGAAAACTGCAGGAAATTCAAAACGGCACTAGGTAAAACACTGAGAAAACACAGCAAAAATTTCTCCTGCATAACATTCCCTTTGTGCTAGATGAACGAACGCCTCTCCACATGCTCAGTTCGGAGAGATATGTGTGTTTGAAATCCGTCCTTCACATAGCTTGTTGGGAACAAAAAGGTTCTTTTCAGGTGCCAACTGCACTCATAAATGTATATGGGGAGTTACTCGCTCCAAATCTGTACTACAGTGAAAACTGCAGGTACTTCAACCCGGCACTAGGAAATACACTGAGAAACCAGAGCAAAATTTTCCCCTGCAACCATTTCCGTTTCTACTAGATGAACAAACGTCTCTCCACATGCTCCGTTCTGAGAGATAAGTGTGTGTGGAAGCCGACCTTCACCATGCTTTTTGGGAACAGAAAATTTATTTTCAGTTGCAAACTGCATTCCATACATATATATGGCGAGTTACTGTCTCCAAATCGGTTTTGGAGTGAAAATTGCTGGAACTTCAAACCGGCACTAGGAAACAAACTGAGAGACCAGAGTGAAAGTTTGACCTCATACCGTTACCACAGTGCTAGATGAACGAACGTCTCTCTACATGCTAATTTTTTGACATAAGTGTCTGTGAAAGCCGTCCTTCATCTATCTTGTTGTGAACACAAAGTTTCTTTCCATTTGCAAACTGCACTCTTTACATATATATTCGGAGGTACAAGCTCCAACACGGTTTTACACTGAAAAATGCAGATACTTCACACCGGCACTAGGAAAAACACTGAGAAACCAGAGTAAAAGTTTTTCCTGCAACCATTTCAATTTGTGCTAAATGAACTTACGTCTCTCCACATGCTAAGTTCTGAGAGATAATTGTGTGTGAAAGCAGTCTTTCAACTAGGTTGTTGGGAACACAAAGTTTCTTTTCAGTGGCAAACTGCACTCCATACATATATATGGGTATGTATTCGATCCAACTCGGTTTTACAGTGAAAACTGCAGGAACTTCCAACCGGCACTAGGAAACACACTGAGAAACCAGAGAAAAATTTCTCTTGCAAACAGTTCCCTTTGTGCTGTATGAAAGAACGACTCTCCACATGCTCAGTTCTGAGAGATAAGTGTGTGTGAAAGCCTTCCTTCACTTAGCTTGTTGGGAAGACATTGTTTCTTTTCAGTTTCAAACTGTACTCCATACATATATATGGGGAGGGACTGGCTCCAAATCGGTTTGTAGTGAAAACTGCAGGAAATTCAAACCGACACTTGGAAACACACTGAGAAACCAGAGTAAAAGTTTCTCCTGAAACCCATTCCCTTTCTACTAGATGAACGAAATTCTATCAAGAATCTCAGTTCTCAGGGATAAGTGTGTGTGAAGCCGTCCTTCAACATGCTTGTAGGGAACACAAAGTTTCTTTTCAGTTGCCAACAGCAATCCATACATATATATGGGGAGGTAATCGCTCCAACTCGGTTTTGCAGTGAAAACTGCAGGAACTTCAAACCGGAATTTGGAAAAACACTGATAAACCAGAGTAAAAGTTTATTCTGCAAACTTTTCCCTTTGTATTAGATGAACGAACGCCTGTCTACATGCTCAGTTCTGAGAGATAAGTGTGTGTGAAAGCCATCTTTCACCTAGCTTGTTTGGATCACAAAGTTTCTTTTCAGTTTAAACTGCACTCCTTAAATATATATGGGGAGGTACTCTCTCCAAATTTGTTTTCCACTGAAAACTGCAGGAAATTCAAAACGGCACTAGGAAATAAACTGAGTAATCAGAGTAAATGTTTCTCCTGCAACCCGTTCCCATTGTGCTAGATGAACGAAAGTCTGTCCACATGCTCAGTTCTGAGAGATAAGTGTGTGTGAATGTCGTCCTTCACCTAGCTTATTGGAAATGCTAAGTTTATTTTCAGTTGTAAATGGTAATCCATACATATATATGGGGAGGTCCACGCTTCAACTTGGTTTTACAATAAAAATGCAGGAACTACAAATTGGCACTAGGAAACACAATGAGAAACCAGAGTAAAGTTTTCTCCTGCAAACCTTTCCCATTCTACTAGATGAACGAACGTCTCTATAATTACTCAGTTCTGAGAGATAAGTGTGTGTGGAAGGCTTTCTTCACGTAGTTGGTGGAAACACAAAGTTTCTTTTCAGTTGCTAATTACACTCCATATATATATATAGGAAGTTACGCGCTCCAACACGTTTTTACAGTGAAAACTGCAGAAACTTCAAAAAGGCACTAGGAATCACACTAAAAAACCTGTGTAAAAGTTTCCCCTGCATCCCGTTCCCTTTGTGATAGATGAACAAACGTCTCTCCACATGCTAAGTTCTGAGGTATATGTGTGTGTGAAAGCCGTACTTCACCTAGCTTGTAGGCAACACAAAGTTTCCTTTCAGTTGAAATCTACAATCCATACATATATATGAGGAAATACTCGCTCCAACTCGATTTTAAAGTGAAAACTGCAGGATCTTCATATGGGCAAAAAGAAAAATAATGAGAAACCATAGAAATAGTTTCTTCTGCAACACGTTCCCTTTGTTCTTGATGAACTAACGTCTCTCCACATGCTCAGTTCTGAGAGATTAGTGTGTGTGAAAGAAATCCTTCACCTTGCATGTTGGGAAGAGAAAGTTTCTTTTCAATTGCCAAATGCACTCCATATTTATATATGGACAGGTACTCGCTCCAACTCGGCTTTACAATGAAAAATGCAGGGAATTTAAACGGGCACTAGGAAACACACTGAGAAACCAGAGTAAAAGTTTCTCCTCCATCCCGTTCCCTTTGTACTAGATGAACGAAAGTCTCTCCAAATACTCCGTTCTGAGTGATAAATGTGTGTGAAAGCCATAGTTCAATGAGCTTGTTGTGAGCAGAAATTTTCTTTCCAATTGTCACGGGACTCCATACATATCTACGGGGAGTTTCTCGCTCCAACTCGGTTTTACAGTGAAAACAGCAGGAACTTTAAACCGACACTAGGAAACACACTGAGAAACTAGAATAAAATTTCACCTGCAACATATTGACTTTGTGCTAGATGAACGAACGTCTCTTCACATGCGCAGTTCCGTGGGATAAGTGTGTATGAAAGCTGTCCTTCACCTAGCTTGTTGGGAACACAACGTTTCTTTTCAGTTGCAAAGTGCACTCCATAAATATATAAGGGGAGGTACATGCTCCAATACTCTTTTACACTGAAATATGCAGGAACTTCAAACCGGCACTAGGAAATACACTGAGAAACCAGAGTAAATGTTTCTCATGCCACCCGATCCCTTTGTACTAAATTAACGAACGTATCTCCACATGCTCAGTTCTGAGAGATAAGTGTGTGTGAAAGCTGCCCTTCAACTTGCATGTTGGGAACACAAAGTTTCTTTTCAGTTCAAAACAGCACTCCATAATATATAAGGGGAAGAATTCTCTCAACTTGTTATTACGGTGAAAACTGCAGGAACTTAAACCCGGCACTAGGAAACACACTGAGAAACCAGAGGGAAAGTTTCTTTTGCAAACCTTTCCCTTTGTATTTGATGAACGAACGCCTCTCCACATGCTCAGTTCTGAGAGAAAAGTGTGTGTGAAAGCAAACCTTCACCTAGCTTGTTGGGAACACATGGTATCTTTTCACTTGCAAACTTCACTCCATAAATATATATGGGGAGGAACTCTCTCCAAATCGTTTTTACAGTGAAAACTGCAGGAACATCATACAGGCAGTAGGAAACACACTGAGAAAAAACTAAAAATTTCTCCTGCAACCCGTTCCCTTTGTGCTAGATGAACGAACGTCTCTCCACATGCTCAGTTCTGAGAGATAAGTGTGTGTGAAAGACGCCCTTCACCTAGCATGTTGGGAACACAAAGTTTCTTTTCAGTTCAAAACAGCACTAAAAAATATATATGGGGAAGTTTTCGCTCAACTTGGTTATACAGTGAAAACTGCAGGTACTTAAAACCGGCACTAGGAAACACACTGAGAAACCAGAGTAAAAGTTTCTCTTGCAACCCATTCCGTTTGTACTACATGAACGAACGCCTCTCCACATGCTCAGTTCTGAAAGAAAAGTATGTGTGAAAGCCAAACTTCACCTAGCTTGTTGGGAACACAAAGATTCTTTTCAGTTGCAAAATGCACTCCACCAATATAGATGGGTAGGTACAGGCTCCAACTCGATGTAAAAGTGAAAACTGCAGGAAGTTCAATCCGACACTAGGAAACACACTGAGAAAATAGAGAAAAAGTTTCACCTGTAAACCGATCCCTTTGTGATATATGAACGAACGTCTCTCCACATGCCCAGTTCTGAGAGATAATTGTGTGTGAAGCTCGCCCTTACATTTCTTGTTTGGAACACAACGTTTCTTTTCAGTTGCAAACTGCACTCCATACATATATAAGGGGAGGTACACGTTCTAACACCGTTTAAAGTGAAAACTGCAGGAAATTGAAACCAGCACTAGGAAACACAATGAGAAACGACAGTTAAAGTTTCTCCTGCAAACCGTTCCTTTTTACTAGATGAACGAACGTCTCTCCACATGCTATGTTCTGAGAGATTAGTGTGTGTGAATGCTGTCCTTCACCTAGCTTGTTGGGAACACAACGTTTCTTTTCAGTTGCAAACTGCACTCCATAAATATATAAAGGGAGTTACTCGGTCAAATACGGTTTTACAGTGAAAAATGCAGAAGCTTCAAACCGGCAGTAGGAAAAACACTGAGAAACCATAGTAAAAGTTTCCCCTACAAACGGTTCCCTTTGTAATAGATGAACGAAATTCTCTCCACATGCACAGTTCTAGAGATAAGTGTGTGTGAAAGCCGATCTTCACCTAGCTTGTTGGGAACACAGCGTTTCTTTTAAGTTGCAAACTGTACTCCATACATATATATGGGGAGGTACACTCTCCCACACAGTTTTACACAGTAAACTGCAGGAACTTCAAACCGGCACTAGGAAATACACTGAGAAACCAGAGTAAAAGTTTCTCCTGCCACCCTTTCCCTCTGTGCTAGTTGAACGAACATCTCTCCTCATGATCAATACTGAGAGATTATATGTGTGCAAACAGTCCTTCACCTAGCTTGTTGGGAAAAGAAAGATTTTTTTCAGTTGCAAACTGCACTCCACACATATATATGGGTAGGTACACGCTCCAACTCGATTTAAAAGTGAAAACTGCAGGAAGTTCAAACCGACACTAGGAAACCCACTGAGAAACCAGATAAAAACTTTCACCTGCAACACGTTCACTTTGTGCTAGATGAATGAACGTTCTCCACATGCTCAATTCTGAGAGATATGAGTGTGTGAAATCCATCTTCACCTAGCTTGTTGGGAAGACAAAGTTTCTTTTCAGTTGCAAAGTACACTCCATATATATATATGGGGAGCTACTGGCTCCCACTAGGTTTTACAGTGAAAACTGCAGAAACTTCAAACCGGCACTAAGAAACACACTGAGAAACCAGAATAAATGTTTCTCTTGCAACATGTTCCCTTTGTGCTAGATGAACAAACGTCTAAACAAATGCTCAGTTCCGAGAGATATGTGTGTGTGAAAGCTGTCCTTCACCTAGCTTGTTGGGAACACAAAGTTTCTGTTCAGTTGCAAACTACACTCCATACATATATATGGGGATGTAAACGCTCCAACTGGTTTTTACAGTGAAAACTACAGGAACTTCAAACCGGCACTAGGAAACACACTGAGAAACCATAGAAAAAGTTTCTCCTGCAACCCGTTCCCTTTGTGATAGATGGACGAACGTCTCTCCACATGCTCATTTCTCCGAGTTAAGTGTATGTGAAAGCAGTCCATCAAACACCTTTTTGGGAACACAAAGTTTCTTTTTTTAGTTGCCAACTGCACTCCGTTCATATTTATAGTGAGGTACTCGCTCCAAAACTGTTTTACAGCGTAAAATGCAGGAACTTCAAACCGGCACTAGGAAACACACTGAGAAACCAGAGTAATAGTTTCTCCTGTAACCATTTCACTTTGTGCTAGATAAACGAACATTTCTCCACAAACTCAGTTCTGAGAGATAAGTGTGTGTGAAAGCCGAACTTCCCCTAGCTTGTTGCGAACACAACGTTTCTTTTCAGTTGCAAACTGGACTCCATACATATAAATGGGAAGGGAATAGCTCCAACACGATTTTACAGTGAAAACTGCATGGACATCAAACAGGCACAAGGAAACACAATGGGAAATCAGAGTAAAATTTTCTCCTGCAACACGTTCCATTTGTGCTAGATGAATGAATGTCCCTCCACATGCTCAGTTCTGAGAGATAAGTGGGTGTGAAAGGCGAACTTCACCTTGCTTGTAGGGAACACAAAGTTCCTCTTCACTTGCAAACTACACTCCATATATATATATATGGGGAGATACTCGCTCCAACTCGTTTTTACAGTGAAAACTGCAGGAATTTCAAACCGGCACTAGGAAACACACTGAGAAACCAGAGTAAAAGTTTCTCTTGCAAACCGTTCCCTTTGTTCTAGATGAACGAACGTCTCTCCACATGCTCAGTTCTGAGAATTAAGTGTTTGTGAAAGTCGTCCTTCACCTAGCATGTTGGCAACACAACGTTACTTTTCACTTGCAAACTGCACTCCATAATTATGTAAGGGGAGGTACTCGCTCCAATACGGTTTTTCAGGGAAAACTGCAGCAGCTTAAAACCGGCAGTAGGAAAAACACTGAGAAACCAGAATAAAAGTTTCCCCTCGAAACCGTTCCCTTTGTACTAGATGAACGAACGTCTCTCCACATGCTCAGTTCTGATAGCTACGTGTGTGTGAAAGCCTAACTTCACATACCTCGTTGGGAACACAATGTTCCTTTTCAGTAGCAAACAAATCTCCATACATATATATGGGGAGGTACTTGCTCCAACTCGGTTTTACACTGAAAATTGCAGGAACTTCAAACCGGCACTAGGAAACACACTGAGAAACGATAGTAAATATTTCTCCTGCAAACCGTTCCGTTTTTACTAGATGAATGAACGTCTCTCCACATGCTAAGTTCTGAGAGATAAGTGTGTGTGAAAGCTGTCCTTCAGCTAGCTTGTTGGGAACACAACGTATCTTTTCACTGGCAAACTGGACTCCATACATATAAATGGGAAAGTACTAGCTCCAACACAGTATTACAGTGAAAACTGCATGGACATCAAACAGGCACTAGGAATCACATTGAGAAACCAGAGTAAAAGTTTCTCCTGCTAACCGTTCCTTATGTGCTAGATGAACGAACGTCACTCCACATGCTCAGTTATCAGAGATAAGTGTGTTTGAAAGCCGTCCTTCACCTAGTTTTTTGGGAACAGAAAGATTCTCTTCAGTTGCAAACTGTACTCCGTACATATATATGGGAAATACTCGCTCCAACTCGGTTTTACAGTGAAAACTTCAGTAATTTCGTACCGGCCCTAGGAAAAACACTGAGAAACCAGAGTAAAAGTTTCCCCTGCAAACCGTTCCCTTTGTGCTAGATGAAAGAACGTTTCTCCACATGCTCAGTTCTGAGACATAAGTGTGTGTGACAGCCGTCTTTCACCTAGCTTGTTGGGAAACAAAAGTTTTTATAGTTTAAATCTGTACTCCATACATATATATGGGGAGGTGTTCGCTCAACTCGGTTTTACAGTGAAAGCTGCAGGAAATTCAAACCTTCAATAGGAAACAGACTGTGAAAACAGAGTAAAAGTTTGACCTGCAAAATGTTCACATTGTGTCATAAGAACGTACGTCTCTCCACATGCTCAGATCTGAGAGAAAAGTGTGTGTGAAAGCCGTCCTTCACCTACCATGTTGGGAACACTAAGTTTCTTTTCAGTTGCCAACAGCAATCCATACATATGTATGGGGAGGTACTCGCTCCAAATTTGTTTTACAGTGAAATCTGCAGGAAATTCAAACCCGTACTAGGAAACACACTGAAAACCAGAGTAAAAGATTCTCCTGCAAACCTTTCCCTTTGTGTTAGTTGAACGAACGTCCCTCCAAATGCTCAACTCTTTGAAATAAGTGTGTGTGAAAGCCGTACTTCAAACAGCTTGTTTGGATCTCAAAGTTTCTTTTCAGTTTCAAACTACATTCCATACATATATATGGGGAGGTTCTCTCTCCAACTCAGATTTACAGTGAAAACTGCAGGAACTTCAAACCGGCACTAGGAAACAACTGAGAAACCAGAGTAAATATTACTCCTGCAAACCGTTCACTTTGTGTTAGATGACGAACGTCTCTCCACATGCTCACTGCTGAGAGATAACTATTTGTGAATGCCGTCCTTCACTTATCTTTTTGGGAACACAAAAGTTCTTGTCAGTTGCAAACTGAACTCCACCGATATATATGGGTAGGTACACGCTCCTATTCGATTTAACATTGAAAACTGCAGGAAGTTCAAACCGACCCTAGGAAACACACTGAGAAACCAGAGAAAAAGTTTCACCTGCAACCCGTTCCTTTGTGCTAGATGAACGAACGTCTCTTCACATGCTCAGTTCTGAGGGATAAGTGTGTGTGAAAGCAGTCCTTCAACTTTCTTGTTGGGAACACAAATTTGTTTTCAGTTGAAATCTGCACTCCATACATATATATGGTTAGATACACACTCCAACTCGGTTACAGTGAAAATTGCAGGAACTTCAAACCAGCACTAGGAAACACACTGAAAAACCAGAAAAAAATTTTCTCCTGCAAACCGATCCCTTTGTGCTAGATGAAGGAAAGTCTCTCCACATGCTCAGTTATTTGAGATAAGTTTGTGTGAAAGCCGTCCTTCTCATAGCTTGTTGGGAACACAACGTTTCTTTTAACTTGCAAACTGGACTCCATACATATAAATGAGAAAGTACTAACTCCAACATGATATTACAGTGAAAACTGCATGGACATCAAACAGGCACTAGGAATCACAATGAGAAACCAGAGTAAAAGTTTCTACTGCAACCCATTCCATTTGTGCTTAATGAACGAATGTCTCTCCACATTATCAGTTCTGAGAGTTAGGTGGGTGTGAAAGCCGCCCTTCACTTAGCTTGTTGGGAACACAAAGTTTCTTTTCAGGAGCAAACTTCACCCCATACAAATATATGGGGAGGTACACGCTCCAACTCGATTTTAAAGTGAAAACTGCAGGAACTTCAAACCGGCACTAGGAAAAAACACTAAGAAACCAGAGCAAAAGTATCTCCAGCAACCCGTTCCCTTTGTACTAGATGAACGAACGTCTCTTCACATGCTCAGTTCTGAGGGATAAGTGTGTGTTACAGCCGCACTTCACCTAGCATGTTGGGAAAATTAAGTTTCTTTTCAGTTGAAAACAGCACTCCATAAATATATATGGGGAGGTATACGCTTAACTAGGTTTACAGTTAAAACTGCAGGAACTTAAAACAGGCAATAGGAAACACACTGAGAATAAACTGTAAAAGTTACTCCTGAAATCCTTTCCTATTGTGCTTGATGAACGAATGTCTCTCCACATGCTCAGTTCTGAGAGGAAAGTCTGTGTGAATGCTGAACTTCAACAAGCATTTTGGGAACACAAAGTTTCTCTTCACTTGCAAACAATACTCCATATATATATAAGGGGAGGTACTCGCTCCCACTCAATTTTACAGTGAAAACGGCAGGAAATTCAAACCGGCCCTAGGAAACACACTGAGAAACCAGAGAAAAGTTTCTCTTGCAAACATTTCCCTTTGTGCTAGATGAACGAACGTCTCTCCACATGCTCAGTTCTGAGAAATAAGTGTGAGTGAAAGCCGTCCTTCACCTTGCTTGTTGGGAACACAAATTTTCTTTTCAGTTGCAAACTGCACTCCATAAATATATAAGGGGAGTACTCGTTCCAATATGGTTTTACAGTGAAAACTGCAGGAGCTTAAAACCGGCAGTAGGAAAAACACTGAGAAAGCAGTGTAAAGTTTACCCTGCAACCCGTTCCTTTTGTGCTAGATGAACGAACGTCTCTCCACATGCTCAATTCCCAGAGATAAGTGTGTGTGAAAGCCGTCCTTCAGCTAGCTTGTTGGGAACACAGCGTTTCTTTTAAGTTGGAAACCGTACTCCATACATATATATGGGGAGGTACCATCTCCCACTCAGTCTTACAGTGTAAATTGCAGGAAATTCAAACCGGCACTAGGAAATACACTGAGAATCCAAAGTAAAAGTTTCCCCTCCACCGTTTCCCTCTGTGCTAGTTGAAGGAACGTCTCTCCACATGATCAATATTGAGAGATTATATGTGTGAAAACATTCCTTCACCTAGCTTGTTGGGAAAAGAAAGATTTTTTTTCAGTTGCAAACTGCACTCCACCCATATATATGGGTAGGAACACGCTCCTAATCGATTTAACAGTGAAAACTGCAGGAACTTCAAACCGGCACTAGGATACCCACTGAGAAACCAGAATAAAAGTTTCTCCTGCAACACGTTCCATTTGTGCTACATGAACGAAAGTCTCTTCCCAAGCTAAGTTCTGAGAAATAACTGTGTGTGAAAGCCGTCCTTCACCTAGCTTGTTCGGAACAAAAATTTTCTTTTAGTTGCCAACTGTACTGCATACATGTATATTGGGAGGTATTCGCTCAACTTGGTTTTACAGTGAAAACTGCAGGAATTTCAAACCGGCACTAGGAAACACACAGAGAAACCAGAGTAAAAGTTGTCCTGCAAACCGTTCCATTTTTGCTAGATGAACGATCGTCTCTCCACATGCTCAGTTATCTGAGGTAAGTGTGTTTGAAAGCCGCCCTTCACCTAGTTTGTTGGGAACAGAAAGATTCTGTTCAGTTGCAAACTGTACTCCGTACATATATATGGGAAATACTCACTCCAACTCGGTTTTACAGTGAAAACTTCAGGAATTTCAAAACGGCCGTAGGAAAAACACTGAGAAACCAGAGTAAAAGTTTCACCTGCAAAGCATTCCCTTTGTGCTAGATGAACGAACGTCTCTCCACATGCTCAGTTCTCAGAGATAACTGTGTGTGAAAGCCTTCCTTCACCTAGCTTGTTGGGAACAAAAATTTTCTTTTGTTGCCAACTGTACTGCATACATATATATTGGGATGTATTCGCTCAACTTGGTTTTACTGTGAAAACTGCAGGAAATTCAAACCGGCACTAGGAAACACACAGATAAACCAGAGTAAAAGTTTCTCCTGCAACCCGTTCCCTTTGTGCTAGATGAACGAACGTCTCTCCACATGCTCAGTTCTGAGAGAATAGTGTGTGTGAAAGCCGTCCTTCAACTAGATTGTTAGGAACACAAAGTTTTTTTCAGTTGCTAACTGCTTTCCATACATATATATGGGGAGGTACTCGCTCTAACTCGATTTTACAGTGAAAACTGCAGGAACTTCAAACCGGCACTAGGAAACACACAGAGAAACCAGAGTAAAAGTTCTCCTGCTACACGTTCCCTTTTTGATAGAAGAACGAAGCATTTCCACAAGCTCAGTTCTGAGATATAAGTGTGTGTGAAAGCCGTACTTCACCTATCTTGTTGGGAACACAAAGTTTCTTTTAGTTGCAAACTGTACTCTATATATATATATGGGGATGTATACTCTTAACTTGGTTTTACAGTGAAAAATGCAGTAACTTCAAACAGGCACTTGGAAACACCCAGAGAAACCAGAGTAAATTTTTCACCTGCTAACCATTCCATTTGTGCCTGATGAAAGAATGTCTCTCCACATGCTCAGTTATCTGAGATAAGTGTGTTTGAAAGCCGTCCTTCACCTTGTTTGTTGGGAACAGAAAGATTCTGTTAAGTTGCAAAGTGTACTCTGTACATAAATATGGGAAATACTCGCTCCAACTCGGTTTTACAGTGAAAACTTCAGGAATTTCAAACCGGCCCTAAGAAAAACACTGAGAAACCAGAGAAAAAGTTTCACCTGCAACACGTTCCCTTTGTGCTACTTGAACCAACGTCTCTCCACATGCTCAGTTCTGATATATAAGTGTGTGTGAAAGCCGACTTTAACCTAGCTTTTTGGGAACCAAAAGTTTTTATAGTTTCAAACTGTACTCCATACATATATATGGGGAGGTATTCGCTTAACTCGGTTTTACAGTGAAACTGCAGGAACTTTAAACCGGCCCTAGGAAACAGACTGTGAAACCAGAGTAAAGTTTCTCCTGCAATCCGTTCACTTTGTGCCAGAAGAATGAACGTCTCTCCACATGCTCAGATCTGAGAGATAATTGTGTGTGAAAGCCGTCCTTCACCTACCATGTTGGGAACACGAAGTTACTTTTCAGTTGCCAACAGCAATCCATACATATGTATGGGGAGGTACTCGCTCCAATTCGGTTTTACTGTGAAAACTGAAGGAACTTCAAACCGGTACTAGGAAACACACTGAAAACCAGAGTAAAAGATTCTCCTGCAAATATTTCCCATTGTGTTAGTTGAACGAACGTCTATCCACATGCTCAATTCTTTGAAATAAGTGTGTGTGAAAGCCGTACTTCACAAAGCTTGTTTGGATCTCAAAGTTTCTTTTCAGTTTCAAACTACACTCCATAAAGATATATGGGGAGGTTCTCGCTCCAACTCAGATTTACAGTGAAAACTGCAGGTACTTCAAACCGGAACTAGGAAACAACTGAGAAACCAGAGTAAATATTACTCCTGCAAAACGTTCCTTTGTGTTAGATGACGAAAGTCTCTCCACATGCTCACATCTGAGAGATAACTGTCTGTGAAAGCCATCCTTCACTTATATTTTTGGGAACACAAAGTTTCTTTCAAGTTGAAATCAGCACTCCATAAATATATATGGGGAGGTATATGCTCAAATTGGTTATACAATGAAATCTGCAGGAACTTAAACCCGGCACTAGGAAACACACTGAGAAACCAGAGTAAAATTTTCACTTGCAACCCGTTCCCTTTGTAATAGATGAACGAACGCCTCTCAACAAGCTCAGTTCTGAGAGAAAATTGTGTGTGAAAGCCAAACTTCACCTAGCTTCTTGGGTACACAAAGTTTCTTTTCACTTGCAAACTTCACTCCATTCATATTTATGCGGAGGTACTCACTCCAACTCGTTTCTACAGTGAAAACTGCAGGAACTTCAAACAGGCACTTGGAAACACTCTGAGAAACCAGAGTAAAAGTATCTCCTGCAACCCGTTCCTTTTTACTAGATGAACGAACGTCTCTCCACATGCTCAGTTCTGAGAGAGAAGTGTGTGTGAAAGCCGTTTTTCAACTAGCTTGTTTGGAACAAAAAGTTTCTTTTAAGGTGCAAACTATAATCCATATATATATAGGGGGAGGTAAACGCTCAACACGGTTTTACAGTAAAAACTGCAGGAACTTCAAACTGGCACTAGGAAACTTACTGAGAAATGATAGTTAATATTTTTCCTGCAAACCATTCCATTTTTAATAGATGAATGAACGTCTCTGCACATGCTAAGTTCTGAGAGATAAGTGTGTGTGAAAGCTGAACTTCAGCAAGGTTGTTGGGAACACAACTTATTTTTTCAATGGCAAAATGCAATCCATAAATATATAAGGGGAGGTACTCGCTCCAATATGGTTTTACAGTGAAAACTGCAGGAGCTTAAAACCGGCAGTAGGAAAAACACTGAGAAAGCAGAGTAAAAGTTTACCCTGCAAATGGTTCCCTTTTTACAAGATGAACGAAACTCTCCCCACATGCTCAGTTCTGAGAGATAAGAGTGTGTGAAAGCCGTTCTTCACCTAGCTTGTTGGGAACACAGCGTTTCTTTTAAATTGGAAACTGTACTCCATACATATATATGAGGAGGTACACTCTCCCACTCAGTTTTACAGTGTAAACTGCAGGAAATTCATACCGGCACTAGGAAATACACTGAGAAATCAGAGTAAATGTTTCCCCTCCACCTTTTCCCTCTGTGCTAGTTGAACGAACGTCTCTCCACATGATCAATATTGAGAGATTATAGTGTGAAAACCGTCCTTCATTTAGCTTGCTGGGAAAAGAAAAAATTTTTCAGTTGCAAACTGCACTCCACCCATATATATGGGTAGGTACACACTCCAAATCGATTTAACAGTGAAAACTGCAGGAAGTTCAAACCAACAGTAGGAAACCCACTGAGAAACCAGAGTAAAAGTTTCTCCTGCAACCCGTTCCCTTTGTGCTACATGAACGAACGTCTCTCCACAAGCTCAGTTCTGAGAGATAAGTGTGTGTTAAAGCCGTCCTTCACCTAGCTTGTTGGGAAAAAAAATTTTCTTTTAGTTGCCAACTGTACTGCATACATATATATTGGGAGGTATTCGCTCAACTTGGTTTTACAGTGAAAACTGCAGGAAATTCAAACTGGCACTATGAAACACACAGAGAAACCAGAGTAAAAGTTCCTCTGCAACACGTTCCCTTCGTGCTATATGAACGAACGTCTCTCCACATGCTCAGTTCTGAGAG
The DNA here is from genome assembly GCF_009834535.1 of Camelus ferus. NCBI lineage: Eukaryota > Metazoa > Chordata > Mammalia > Artiodactyla > Camelidae > Camelus > Camelus ferus. The sequence goes on along the minus strand of NW_022589665.1, from coordinate 260,385 downwards.
AAAAGTGTGTGTGAAAGCCGTCCTTCACCTAGATTGTTGGGAACACAAAGTTTCTTTCCAGTTGCCAACAGCAATCCATACATATGTATGGGGAGGTACTCGCTCCAAATCGGTTTTACAGTGAAAACTGCAGGAACTTCAAACCGGTACTAGGAAACACACTGAAAACCAGAGTAAAAGATTCTCCTGCATACCTTTCCCTTTGTGTTAGTTAAATGAACGTCTCTCCACATGCTCAAATCTTTGAAATAATTGTGTGTGAAAGTCGTACATCACATAGCTTGTTTGGATCTCAAAGTTTCTTTTCAGTTTCAAACTACACTCCATACATATATATGGGGAGGAACTCGCTCCAACTCAGATTTACAGTGAAAACTGCCGGAACTTCAAACCGGCACTAGGAAACAACTGAGAAACCAGAGTAAATATTACAACTACAAACCGTTCCCTTTGTGTTAGATGACGAACGTCTCTAATCATGATCACATCTGAGAGATAACTGTCTGTGAAAGCCGTCCTTCACTTATCTTTTTGGGAACACAAAAATTCTTTTCAGTTGCAAACTGCACCCCACCGATATATATGGGTAGGTACACGCTCCAACTCGATTTAACAGTGAAAACTGCAGGAAGTTCAAACCGACACTAGGAAACACACTGAGAAACCAGAGAAAATGTTTCACCTGCAACCCGTTCCCTTTTTGCTAGATGAACGGACGTCTCTCCACATGCTCAGTTCTGATAAATATGTGTGAGTGAAAGCCGACCTTCACCTTGCTTGTTGGGAACACAAATTTTCTTTTCAGTTGCAAACTGCACTCCATACATATATATGGGGAGATACTCGCTCCAACTCGGTTTTACAGTGAAAATTGCAGGAACTTCAAACCAGCAGTAGGAAACACACTGAAAAACCAGAAAAATATTTTCTCATGCTAACAGTTCCATATGTGCTAGATGAACCAACGTCTCTCCACATGCTCAGTTATTTGAGATAAGTGTGTGTGGAAGCCGTTCTTCTCATAGCTTGTTGGGAACACAACATTTCTTTTCAGTTGCAAACTGGACTCCATACATATAAATGGGAAACTACCAGCTCCAACATGATATTACAGTGAAAACTGCATGGACATCAAACAGGCACTAGGAATCACAATGAGAAACCAGAGTAAAATTTCTCCTGCAACCTGTTCCATTTCTGCTAGATGAAGGAATGTATCTCCACATTCTCAGTTCTGAGAGATAAGTGGGTGTGAAAGCCTTACTTCACTTAGCTTGTTGGGAACACATAGTTTTTTTTTAGGAGCAAACTTCACCCCATACATATATAAGGGGAGGTACAAGCTCCAACTCGATTTTAAAGTGAAAACTGCAGGAAATTCAAACAAGCACTAAGAAACACATTGAGAAACAAGAGCAAAAGTATCTCCTGCAACCCGTTCATTTGCACTAGATGAACGAACGTCTCTTCACATGCTCAGTTCTGAGGGATAAATGTGTGTGAATGCCGTTCTTCAGATTGCTTGTTGGGAACACAAATTTTCTTTTGAGTTGCAAACTGCACTCCATACATGTATATGGGGAGATACTCGTTCCAACTCGGTTTTACAGTGAAAATTTCAGGAACTTCAAACCAGCACTAGGAAACACACTGAAAAACAAGAAAAAAATTTTTTCCTGAAAAGAGTTCCCTTTGTGCTAGATGAACGAACCTCTCTCCAAATGCCCAGTTCTGAGAGATAAGGGTGTGTGAAAGCCGCCCTTCACCTTGCATGTTGGGAACACAAAGTTTCTTTCAGTTGAAAACAGCACTCCATAAATATATAAGGGGAGGTATTCGCTCAACTTTTTTATACAGTGAAAACTGCAGGAACTTAAACCCGGCACTAGGAAATACACTGAGAAACCAGAGTAAAATTTTCACTTGCAACCCGTTCCCTTTGTAATAGACGAACGAACGCCTGTCAACAAGCTCAGTTCTGAGAGAAAATTGTGTGTGAAAGCCAATCTTCACCTAGCTTGTTGGGTACACAAAGTTTCTTTTCACTTGCAAACTTCAATCCATTCTTATATATGCGGAGGTACTCGCTCCAACTCGTTTTTACAGTGAAAACTGCAGGAACTTCAAACAGTCACTAAGAAACACTCTGAGAAACCAGAGTAAAAGTATCTCCTGCAACCCGTTCCTTTTTACTAGATGAACGAAAGTCTCTCCACATGCTCAGTTCTGAGGGAGAAGTTTGTGTGAAAGCGGTTTCTCAACTAGCTTGTTGGGAACACAAAATTTCTTTTAAGTTGCAAACTATAATCCATACATATATATGGGGCGGTACACGCTCAACAAGGTTTTACAGTAAAAAATGCAGGAACTTCAAACTGGCACTAGGAAACTCACTGAGAAACGATAGTTAATATATTTCCTGCAAACCATTCCATTTTTACTAGATGAATGAACGTCTCTGCACATGCTAAGTTCTGAGAGATAAGTGTGTGTGAAAGCTGACCTTCAGCACGGTTGTCGGGAACACAACTTATTTTTTCACTGAAAAACTGCAATCCATAAATATATAAGGGGAGGTACTCGCTCCAATATGGTTTTACAGTGAAAACTGCAGGAGCTTAAAACCGGCAGTAGGAAAAACACTGAGAAAGCAGAGTAAAAGTTTACCCTGCAAACGGTTCCCTTTGTACAAGATGAATGAAATTCTCTCCACATGCTCAGTTCTGAGAGAAAAGTGTGTGTGAAAGCCGTTCTTCACAAAGCTTGTTGGGAACACAGCGTTTCTTTTAAATTGGAAACTGTACTCCATACATATGAATGAGGAGGTACACTCTCCCACTCAGTTTTACAGTGTAAACTGCAGGAAATTCATACCGGCACTAGGAAATACACTGAGAAACAAGAGTAAAAGTTTCCCCTCCGCCCTTTCCCTCTGTGCTAGTTGAACGAACGTCTCTCCACATGATCAATATTGAGAGATTATAAGTGTGAAAACAGTCCTTCACCTAGCTTGTTGGGAAAAGAAAGATTCTTTTCAGTTGCAAACTGCACTCCACCCATATATATGGGTAGGTACACACTCCAAATCGATTTAACAGTGAAAACTGCAGGAAGTTCAAACCAACACTAGGAAACCCACTGAGAAACCAGAGTAAAAGTTTCTCCTGCAACCCGTTCCCTTTGTGCTACATGAACGAACGTCTCTCCACAAGCTCAGTTCTGAGAGATAAGTGTGTGTTAAAGCCGTCCTTCACCTAGCTTGTTGGGAAAAAAAATTTTCTTTTAGTTGCCAACAGTACTGCATACATATATACTGGGAGGTATTCGCTCAACTTGGTTTTACAGAGAAAACTGCAGGAAATTCAAACCGGCACTAGGAAACACACAGAGAAACCAGAGTAAAAGTTCCACTGCAACCCGTTCCCTTTGTGCTAGATGAACGAACTTCTCTCCACATGCTCAGTTCTGAGAGAAAATTGTGTGTGGAAGCTGTCCATCACCTAGATTGTTGGGAACACAAAGTTTCTGTCCAGTTGCCAACAGCAATCCATACATATGTATGGGGAGGTACTCGCTCCAAATCGGTTTTACAGTGAACACTGCAGGAACTTCAATCCGGTACTAGGAAACACACTGAAAACCAGAGTAAAAGATTCTCCTGAATACCTTTCCCTTTGTGTTAGTTAAATGAAAGTCTCTCCACATGCTCAAATCTTTGAAATAATTGTGTGTGAAAGTCGTACATCACATAGCTTGTTTGGATCTCAAAGTTTCTTTTCAGTTTCAAACTACACTCCATACATATATATGGGGAGGATCTCGCTCCAACTCAAATTTACAGTGAAAACTGCCGGAACTTCAAACCGGCACTAGGAAACAACTGAGAAACCAGAGTAAATATTACAACTACAAACCGTTCCCTTTGTGTTAGATGACGAACGTCTCTAATCATGATCACATCTGAGAGATAACTGTCTGTGAAAGCCGTCCTTCACTTATCTTTTTGGGAACACAAAAATTCTTTTCAGTTGCAAACTGCACCCCACCGATATACATGGGTAGATACACGCTCCAACTCGATTTAACAGTGAAAACTGCAGGAAGTTCAAACCAGCAGTAGGAAACACACTGAGAAACCAGAGAAAATGTTTCACCTGCAACCTGTTCCCTTTGTGCTAGATGAACGGACGTCTCTCCACATGCTCAGTTCTGATAAATATGTGTGAGTGAAAGCCGACCTTCACCTTGCTTGTTGGGAACACAAATTTTCTTTTCAGTTGCAAACTGCACTCCATACATATATATGGGGAGATACTCGCTCCAACTCGGTTTTACAGTGAAAATTGCAGGAACTTCAAACCAGCAGTAGGAAACACACTGAAAAACCAGAAAAATATTTTCTCATGCTAACAGTTCCATATGTGCTAGATGAACCAACGTCTCTCCACATGCTCAGTTATTTGAGATAAGTGTGTGTGGAAGCCGTTCTTCTCATAGCTTGTTGGGAACACAACATTTCTTTTCAGTTGCAAACTGGACTCCATACATATAAATGGGAAACTACCAGCTCCAACATGATATTACAGTGAAAACTGCATGGACATCAAACAGGCACTAGGAATCACAATGAGAAACCAGAGTAAAATTTCTCCTGCAACCTGTTCCATTTCTGCTAGATGAAGGAATGTATCTCCACATTCTCAGTTCTGAGAGATAAGTGGGTGTGAAAGCCTTACTTCACTTAGCTTGTTGGGAACACATAGTTTTTTTTAGGAGCAAACTTCACCCCATACATATATAAGGGGAGGTACAAGCTCCAACTCGATTTTAAAGTGAAAACTGCAGGAAATTCAAACAAGCACTAAGAAACACATTGAGAAACAAGAGCAAAAGTATCTCCTGCAACCCGTTCATTTGCACTAGATGAACGAACGTCTCTTCACATGCTCAGTTCTGAGGGATAAATGTGTGTGAATGCCGTTCTTCAGATTGCTTGTTGGGAACACAAATTTTCTTTTCAGTTGCAAACTGCACTCCATACATATATATGGGGTGATACTTGCTCCAACTCGATTTTACAGTGAAAATTTCAGGAACTTCAAACCAGCACTAGGAAATACACTGAAAAACAAGAAAAAAATTTTCTCCTGAAAAGAGTTCCCTTTGTGCTAGATGAACGAACGTCTCTCCACATACTCAGTTCTGAGAGATAAGTGTGTGTGAAAGCCGCCCTTCACCTTGCATGTTGGGAACACAAAGGTTCTTTTCAGTTAAAACTGCACTCCATACATATATATGGGGATGTATACTCTCAACTTGTTTTTACAGTAAAAAATGCAGTAACTTCAAACAGGCTCTTGGAAACACACTGAGAAACCAGAGTATATATTCCTCATGCTAACATTTCCCTTTTTGCTACATGAACGAAAGTCTCTCCACATGCTCAGTTATCTGGGATAAGTGCATTTGAAAGCCGTCCTTCACCTAGTGTGTTGGGAACAGAAAGATTCTGTTCAGTTGCAAACTGTACTCCATACATAAATATGGGAATACTCGCTCCGACCCGGTTTTACAGTGAAAACTTCAGGAATTTCAAACCAGCCCTAGGAAAAACACTGAGAAACCAGAGTAAAGTTTTCAACTGCAACTCGTTCCCTTTGTGCTAGATGAATGAACATCCCTCCACATCCTCAGTTCTGAGAGATAACTGTGTATGAAATCCGTCCTTCACCTAGCTTGTTGGGAACAAAAATTTTCTTTTAGTTGCCAAATGTAGTGCATACATATATATTGGGAGGAATTCGCTCAACTTGGTTTTACAGTGAAAACTGCAGGAACTTCAAACCGGCACTAGGAAACACACAGAGAATCCAGAGTATAAGTTCTCCTGCAGCACGTTCCATTTGTGCTAGATGAACGAAGCGTTTCCACAAGCTCAGTTCTGAGATATAAGTGTGTGTGAAATCCGTACTTCACCTATCTTGTTGGGAACACAAATTTTCTTTTAGTTGTAAACTGTACTCCATACATATATATGGAGATGTATACTCTTAACTTGGTTTTACAGTAAAAATGCAGTAACTTCAAAAAGGCACTTGGAAACACACTGAGAAACAGAGTAAATATTTCTCCTGCTAACCGTTCTCTTTGTGCTAGATGAACGAATGTCTCTCCACATGCTCAGTTATCTGAGATAAATGTGTTAGAAAGCCGTCCTTCAGCTAGTTGTTGGGAACAGAAAGATTCTGTTCAGTTGCAAACTGTGCTCCGTACATAAACATGGGAAATACTCGCTCCAACACGGTTTTACAGTTCAAACTTCAGGAATTTCAAACCGGACCTAGGAAAAACACTAAGAAACCAGAGTAAAAGTTTCTCCTGCAAACAGTTCCCTTTGTGCTAGATGAACGAACGTCTCTCCACATGCTCAGTTCTGAATAATAAGTGTGTGTGAAAGCCGTCTTTCACCTAGGTTGTTGGGAACCAAAAGTTTTTATAGTTTCAAACTGTACTCCATACATATATATGGGGAGTTATTCGCTCAACTCGGTTTTACAGTGAAAGCTGCAGGAACTTCAAACCAGCCCTAGGAAACAGACTGTGAAATCAGAGTAAAAGTTACTCCTGCAAACCGTTCACTTTGTGCCAGAAGAACGAAAGTCTCTTCACATTCTCAGATCTGAGAAATAAGTGTGTGTGAAAGCCGTCCTTCACCCACCATGTTGGGAACACGAAATTTCTTTTCAGTTGCCAACAGCAATCCATGCATATGTGTGGGGAGGTACTCGCTCCAAATCACTTTTACAGTGAAATCTGCAGGATCTTCAAACCGGTACTAGGAAACACACTGACAACCAGAGTAAAAGATTCTCCTGCATACCTTTCCCTTTGTGTTAGTTGAACGAACGTCTCTCCACATGATCAATTCTTTGAAATAAGTGTGTTTGAAAGCTGTACTTCACATAACTTGTTTGGATCTCAAAGTTTCTTTTCAGTTTCAAACTACACTCCATACATATATACGGGGAGGTTCTCGCTCCAACTCAGATTTACAGTGAAAACTGCAGGTACTTCAAACCGGCACTAGGAAACAACTGAGAAACCAGAGTAAATATTACTCCTGCAAACCGTTCCTTTGTGTTAGATGACGAAAGTCTCTCCACATGCTCACATTTGAGAGATAACTGACTGTGAAAGCCATCATTCACTTATATTTTTGGGAACACAAAGTTTCTTTTCAGTTGAAAACATCACTCCATAATTATATATGAGGAGGTATATGCTTAACTTGTTTATCCAATGAAAATTGCAGGAATTTAAACCCGGTACTAGGAAACACACTGAGAAAACAGAGTAAAATTTTTTCTTGCAACCCGTTCTCTTTGTACTAGATGAACGTACGCTTCTCCACATACTCATTTCTGAGAGGAAAGTGTGTGTGAAAGCCAAACATCACCTAGCTTGTTGGGTACACAAAGTTTCTTTTCACTTGCAGACTTCACTCCATACATATATATGCGGAGGTACTCGCTCCAAGTCATTTTTACAGTGAAAATTGCAGGAACTTCAAACAGGCACTAGGAAACACACTGAGAAACCAGAGTAAAAGTATCTCCTGCAACCCGTTCCTTTTTACTAGATGAACGAACGTCTCTCCACATGCTCAGTTCTGAGGGATAAGTGTGTGTGAAAGCAGTCTTTCAACTAGCTTGTTGGGAACACAAAGTTTCTTTTAAACTGCAAACTATTATCCATACATATATATGGGTAGTTACACGCTCAACACGTTTTTACAGTAACAACTGCTGGAACTTCAAACCGGCACTAGGAAACACACTGAGAAACGATAGTAAATATTTCTCCTGCAAACTGTTCCATGTTTACTAGATGAATGAACGTCTCTGCACATGCTAAGATCTGAGAGATCAGTGTGTGTGAAAGCTGTCCTTCAGCTAGCTTGTTGGGAACACAACGTATCTTTTCACTGGCAAACTGAAATCCATAAATATATAAGGGGAGGTACTCGCTCCAATATGGTTTTACAGTGAAAACTGCAGGAGCTTACAACCGGCATTAGGAAAAACACTGAGAAACAGAGTAAAAGATTACCCTGCAAACGGTTCCCTTAGTATTAGATGAACGAAATTCTCTCCACATGCTCATTTCTGAGAGATAAGTGTTTGTGCAAGCCGTCCTTCCCTACCATGTTGGGAACACAAGGTTTCTTTTAAGTTGCCAACAGCAATCCATACATTTGTATGGGGAAGTACTCGCTCCAAATCGGTTATACAGTGAAAACTGCAGGAACTTCAAACCGGTACTAGGAAACACAGTGAAAACAAGAGTAAAAGATTCTCCTGCAAACCTTTCCCTTTTCGTTAGTTGAACGAACGTCTCTCCACATGTTCAAATCTTTGAAATAATTGTGTGTGAAAGCCGTACTTCACATAGCTTGTTTGGATCTCAAAGTTTCATTTCAGTTTCAAACTACACTCCATACATATATATGGGGAGGTTCTCGCTCCAATTCATATTTACAGTGAAAACTGAAGGAACTTCAAACCGGCAGTAGGAAACAACTGAGAAATCAGAGTAAATATTACTCCTGCAAAACGTTCCCTTTGTGTTCTATGACGAAAGTCTCTCCACATGATCACATCTGAGACATAACTGTCTTTGAAAGCCGTCCTTCACTTATCTTTTTGGGAACACAAAAAATCTTTTCAGTTGCAAACTGCACTCCACCAATATATATGGGTATGTACACGCTCCAAGTCGATTTAAGAGTGAAAACTGCAGGAAGTTCAAACCGGTACTACGAAACACACGGAGAAAACCAGAGAAAAAGTTACACCTGTAACCCTTTCCCTTTGTGCTAGATGAACGAACGTCTCTTCACATGCTCAGTTCTGAGGGATAAGTGTGTGTGAATGCCGTCCTTCAACTTGCTTGTTGGGAACACAAATTTTCTTTTCATAAGCTAACTTCGCCCCATACATATATATGGGGAAGTACAAGCTCCAACTCGGTTTTACAGTGAAAATTGCAGGAATGTCTTACCAGCACTAGGAAACACACTGAAAAACCAGAAAAAAATTATCTCCTCTAATCCGTTCCATTTGTGCTAGATGAACGAACGTCTCTCCACATGCTCTGTTATTTGTGATAAGTGTGTGTGAATGCCATCCTTCTCATAGCTTGTTGGGAACACAACGTTTCTTTTAAGTTGCAACCTGGACTCCATACATATAAATGGGAAAGTACTAGCTCCAACACGATATTACAGTGAAAACTGCATTGATATCAAACAGGCACAAGGAATCACAATAAGAAACCAGAGTAAAAGTTTCTACTGAAACCCGTTCCATTTGTGCTAGATGAATGAATGTCCCTCCACATTCTAAATTCTGAGAGTTAAGTGGGTGTGAAAGCCGTCCTTCACATAGCTTGTTGAGAACACAAAGTTTCTTTCAGGAGCAAATTTCACCCCATACATATATATAGGTAGGTTCACGCTCTAACTCGATTTTAAAGTGAAAACTGCAGGAACTTCAAACCGGCACTAGGGAAAATCACTGAGAATCCAGAGCAAAAGTATCTGCAGTAACCCCTTCCCTTTGTACTAGATGAACGAACGTCTCCCCACATGCTCAGTTCTGAGGGATAATTGTGTGTGAAAGCTGCCCTTAAACTAGCATGTTGGGAACACTTAGTTTCTTTTCAGTTGAAAAGAGCAATCCATAAATATATATGGGGAGGTATTCGCTCAACTAGGTTTTACAGTTAAAACTGCAGGAACTTAAACCAGGCAGTAGGAAACACACTGAGAAAAAACTGTAAAAGTTTCTCCTGAAACCCTTTCCATTTGTGCTTGATGAACGAACGTCTCTCCACATGCTCAGTTCTGAGAGGAAAGTCTGTGTGAATGCCGAACTTCAACAAGAATTTTGGGAACACAAAGTTTCTCTTCACTTGCAAACAATACTCCATACATATTCATGGGGAGGTACTCTCTCCCACTCAATTTTACAGTGTAAACGGAAGGAAGTTCAAATCGGCACTAGGAAACACACTGAGAAACCAGAGAAAAGTTTCTCTTGCAAACGGTTCCGTTTGTGCTTGATGAGCGAACGTCTCTCCACATGCTCAGTTCTCAGAAAAAATTGTGAGTGAAAGCCGTCCTTCACCTTGCTTGTTGGGAACACAAAATTACTTTACAGTTGCAAACTGCACTCCATACATATATATGGGGAGATACTAGCTCCAACTCGGTTGTAAAGTGAAAATTGCAGGAAGTTCAAACCCGCACTAGGAAACACACTGAAAATCCAGAGTAAAAGATCTTCCTGCAACCCGTTCCGTTTGTGCTAGATGAACGAACGTCTCTCCACGTGCTCAGTTATTTGAGATAAGTGTGTGTGAAAGCCGTTCTTCATATAGCTTGTTGGGAACACAACATTTCTTTTCACTTGCAAACTGGTCTCCACACATATAAATGGGAATGTACTAGCTCCAACACGATATTAGTGTGAAAACTGCATGGACATCAAACAGGCACTAGGAATCACAATGAGAAAACAGAGTAAAAGTATCTCGTGCCACCCGGTCCATTTGTGCTAGATGAACGAATGTCTCTCTGCATTCTCAATTCTGAGAGATAAGTGGGTGTGAAAGCCTTACTTCACTTAGCTTGTTGGGAACACAAAGTTTCTTTTCAGGAGCAAACATCACCCCATACATATATATGGGGAGGTACACGCTCCAAATCGATTTTACAGTGAAAACTGCAGGAACATCAAACCGGCACTAGGAAACACATTGAGAAACCAGAGCAAAATTATGTCCTGCAACCCGTTCCTTTTTACTAGATGAACGAACGTCTCTTCAAATGCTCAGTTCTGAGGGATAATTTTGTGTGAAAGCCGTCCTTCAGCTTGCTTGTTGGGAACACAAATTTTCTTTTCAGTTGCAAACTGCACTCCATACATATATATGGGGAGATAATCGCTCCAACTGTGTTTTACAGTGAAAATTGCAGGAACTTCAAACCAGCACTAGGAAACAATCTAAAAAACAGAAAACATTTTCTCCTGCAAACCGTTCACTTTGTGCTATATGAACGAACGTCTATCCACATGCTCAGTTCTGAGAGATAAGTTTGTGTGAAAGCCGCCCTTCACCTAGCATGTTGGGAACACAAAGTTTCTTTTCAGTTGAAAACAGCACTCCATATATATATATGGGTAGGTATTCGCTCAACTTGGTTATACAGTGAAAACTGCAGGAACTTAAACCCGGCACTAGGAAACACACTGAGAAACCAGATTAAAATTTTTTCTTGCAACCCGTTCCCTTTGTACTAGATGAATGTACGTCCCTTCACATGCTCAGTTTTGATGTATAAGTGTGTGTGAATGCCGTCCTTCAACTTGCTTGTTGGGAACACAAATTTTCTTTTCAGTTGCAAACTGCACTCCACCGACATATATGGGTAGGTAAACGCTCCAACTCGATTTAACAGTGAAATCTGCAGAAAGTTCAAACCGACAGTAGGAAACACACTGAGAAACCACAGAAAAAGTTTCACCTGCAAACGGTTCCCTTTGAGCTAGACGAACGAACGTCTTTTCCCATGCTCAATTCTGAGGAATAAGTGTTTGTGAAAGCCGCCCTTCACCTAGAATGTTGGGAACACAAATTACTTTTCAGTGGAAAACAGCACTCCATACATATATATGGGGAGATACACGCTCCAACACGGTTTTACAATTAAAATTGCAGGAAATTCAAACCAGCACATGGAACACGCAGGAAAACCAGAAAAAAAATTTTCTCCTGCAATACGTTCCCTTTGTGCTAGATGAATGAACGTCTCTCCACATGATTATTTATTTGAGGTAAGTGTGTGTGAAAGACATCCTTCTCATAGCTTGTTGGGAACACAAATTTTCTTTTCTAGTTGCAAAGTAAACTCCATATATATATATATGGAGGTACTGGCTCCAGCTAGGTTTTACAGTGAAAACTGCAGGAAATTCAAACCGGCACTAAGAAACACACTGAGAAACCAGAATAAAATTTTCTCCTGCAACACGTTCCATTTGTGCTAGATGAACGAACGTCTCTCCACATTCTCAGTTCTGAGAGACATTTGTGTGTGAAGGCGGACCTTCACATAGCGTGTTGGGAAAACAAAGTTTGTTTTAGTTGCAAACTGTACTCCATACATATATATGGGGAGGTATTCGCTCAAATCGCTTTTACAGTGAAAACTGCAGGAACTTCAAACCGGCACTAGGAAACACACTGAGAAACCAGAGTAAAAGTTTCTACTGCAACCCGTTTCCTTTGTGATAGATGGACGAACGTCTCTCCTCATGCTCAGTTCTCTGAGGTATGTGTGTGTGAAAGCAGTCCATCAACTAACTTTTTGGGAACACAAAGTTTCTTTTCAGTTGCAAAATGCACTCCCTTCATATTTATAGGGAGGTACTCGCTCCAAAATGGTTTACAGGGTATAATGCAGGAACTTCAAACCGGCAGTAGGAAAAAACACTGAGAAACCAGAGCAAAATTATCTCCAGCAAACTGTTCCCTGTGGACTAGATGAACGAACAACTCTTCACATGCTCAGATCTGAGGGACAATTTTGTGTGAAAGCCGCCCTTCACCTAGCATGTTGGGAACACAACGTTTCTTTTCATTTGAAAACTAGACTCCATACATGTAAATGGGAAGGTACTAGCTCCAAAACGGTATTACAGTGAAAACTGCATGGACATCAAACAGGCAGTAGGAAACACAATGAGAAACCAGAGTAGAAGTTTCTCCTGCAACCGTTCCATTTGTGCTTGATGAACGAAAGTCCCTCCACATGCTCAGTTCTGAGAGAAAAGTGGGTGTGAAAGCCGTCCTTCATTTAGCTTGTTGGGAACAAAAAGTTTCTTTTCAGTTGAAAACTGCACTCCATACAGATATATGCGGAGGTACATGCTCCAAATTGGTTTTACAGTGAAAACTGCAGGAACTTGAAACCGGCACTAGGAAACACACTGAAGATCCAGAGTAATAGTTTCACTGCAACCCATTCCCTTCGTGCTAGATGAACGAAACTCTCTCCGCATGCTCAGTTCTCTAAGGTAAGTGTGTGTGAAAGCATTCCATCAACTACCTTTTTGGGAACACAAAGTTTCTTTTCAGTTGCAAACTGCACTCCCTTCATATTTATAGGGAGGTACTGGCTCCAACTAGATTTTACAGTGAAAACTGCAGGAACTTCAAACCGGCAGTAAGAAACACACTGAGAAAGCAGAGTAAAAGTTTCTCCTGCCACCATTTCCCTCTGTGCTAGTTGAATGAACGACTCTCCACATGATTAATATTGAGAGAATATATGTGTGCAAACAGTCCTTCACCTAACTTGTTGGGAAAAGAAAGATTTTTTCAGTTGCAAACTGCACTTCACCCATATATATGGGTAGTTAAACGCTCCAACTCGATTTAAAAGTGAAAACTGCAGTAAGATCAAACCGACACTAGGAAACCCACTGAGAAACCAGAGAAAAAGTTTCACCTGAAACCCGTTCCCTTTGTGCTAGATGAACGAACATTCTCCACATGCTCAGTTCTGAGAGATATGTGTGGGTGAAATCCAACTTCACCTAGCTTGTTGGGAACAAAATTTTCTTTTCAGTTGCAAAGTACACTCCATATATATATATAGGGAGGTACTGGCTCCAGCTAGGTTTTACAGTGAAAACTGCAGGAACTTCAAACCGGCACTAAGAAACACACTGAGAAACCTGAATAAAATTTTCTTCTGCAACACATTCACTTTGTCCTAGATGAACGAACGTCTCTCCACATTCTCAGTTCTGAGAGACCATTGTGTGTGAAGGCCGACCTTCACCTAGCGTGTTGGGAAAACAAAGTTTCTTTGAGTTGCAAACTGTACTCCATACATATATATGGGGAGGTATTCGCTCAAATCGCTTTTACAGTGAAAACTGCAGGAACATCAAACCGGAACTAGGAAACACACTGAGAAACCAGAGTAAAGTTTCTCTTGCAAACCTTTCCCTTTGTGCTAGAAAACGAACGTCTCTCCACATGCTCAGTTCTGAGAAATAAGTGTGTGTGGAAGTGGTCCTTCACGTGCCTTGTTGGGAACACAGTTTCTTTTCAGTGGAAAACTGCACTCCATACATATATAAGGGGAGGTACACGCTCCAACACGGTTTTACAGTGAAAATTGCAGGTAATTCAAACCGGCACTAGGATACACACTGAGGAACCAGAGTAATAGATTCTCCTGTAGACCATTCCCTTCGTGCTAGATGAAAGAACGTCTCTCCACATGCTCAGTTCTGAGAGATAAGTGTGTGTGAAAGCCGTCTTTCACCTAGCTTGTTGGAAACCAAATTTTCTTTTTATTTGTAAACTGCCCTCCATACATATATATGGGAGGATCTCGCTCCAACTCAGATTTACAGTGAGAACTGCAGGAACTTCAAACAGGCTCTAGGAAAAACATTGAAAACCAGAGAAAAAGATTCTCCTGCAAACATTTCACTTTGTGTTAGTTGAACGAACATCTCTCCACATGCTCAAATATTTGAAATAAGTGTGTGTGAAAGCCGTCCTTAAACTAGCTTGTTGGAAACACAAAGTTTCTTTTCAGTTGAAAACTGCACTCCATATGTATATATGGGGAGGTACTCCATTTTACTCGGATTTACAGTGAAATCTGCCGGAACTTCAAACCGGCACTAGGAAACACACTGATAAACCAGAGTAAAATTTCTCCTGCAAACAGTTCCCTTTGTGCTAGATGAAAGAATGTCTCTCAACATGCTCCTTTTTGAGAGATAAGTGTGTGTGAAAGCCGCCCTTCACCTAGCTTGTTGGGAACACAACGTTTCTTTACAGTAGCAAATTGCACTCCTTACATATATAAGGGGTGGTACCCACTCGAACAAAGTTTTACAGTGAAAAATGCAGGAACTTCAAACCGGCACTAAGAAACACACTGAGAAACCAGAGTAAAAGTTTCTCCTGCAAACCTTTTCATTTGTGCTACATGAAAGAACGTCTCTCCACATTCTCAGTTCTGAGAGATAATTGTTTGTGAAAGCCGTCCTTCACCTAGCTTGTTGGGAATAAAAATTTTCTTTTAGTTGCCAACTGTACTCCATACATATATATTGGGAGGTATTTGCTCAACTTGGTTTTACAGTGAAAACTGCAGGAACTTCAAACTGGCACTTGGAAACACACAGAGTAACCAGAATTAAAGTTCTCCTGCAACCCGTTCCCGTTGTGCTATATGAATGAACGTCTCTCCACATACTCAGTTCTGAGAGATAAGTTTGTTTGAAAGCCGTACTTCACTTTTCTTGTTGGGAACACAAAGTTTCTTTTCATTTGGAACTGCACTCCATACATATATATGGGGATGTAATCGCTTCAAGTCGGTTTTACAGTGAAAATTGCAGGATCTTGAAACTGGCACTAGGAAACACACAGAGTAACCAGAGTATAAGTTTCTCCTGCAAACCGTTCCCTTTGTGCTAGTTGAACAAACGTCTCTCCACATGCTCAGTTCTGAGAGATAAGTGTGTGTTAAAGCCGTCTTTCACCTAGCTAGTTGGTAACCAACAGTTTCTTATAGTTTCAAACTGTACTCCTTAAATATATATGGGGAGATATTCGCTCAACTCGGTTTTACAATGAAAGCTGCAGGAACTTCAAACCGGCACTAGGAAACAGACTGTGATACCAGAGTTAAATTTCTCCTGAATTCCGTTCATTTTGTGCTAGATGAATGAAAGTTTCTCCACATGCTCATTTCTGAGAGATAAGTGTGTGTGAAAGCCATCTTTCACCTAGCTTGTTGGGAACCAAAAGTTTCTTTTTAGTTGTAAACTGCACTCCATACGTGTATATGGGGAGTTATTAGTTCTAACTCGGTATTACAGTGAAAACTGCAGGAATTTCAAACCGGCAATAGGAAATACACTGAGAAACCCGAGTAAAAATTTCTCCTGCCACCCTTTACCTCTGTGCTAGTTGAACGTACATCTCTCCACATGATCACTTTTGAGAGAATATATGTGTGAAAACAGCCCTTCACCTAGCTTGTTGGGAAAAGAAAAAATTTTTTCAGTTGCAAACTGCACTCCACCCTTATATATGTGTAGGTACACGCTACAAATCGATTTAACAGTGAAAACTGCAGGAAGTTCAAACCGACACTAGGAAACCAACTAAGTAACCAGAGAAAAAGTTTCACCTGCAACCCGTTACGTTTGTGAAGATGAACGAACGTTCTACACATGCTCAATTCTGAGAGATATGTGTGTGTGAAATCTAACTTCACCTAGCTTTTTGGGAACACAAAGTTTCTTTTCAGCTGCAAAGTACACTCCATATATATATATGGGGACGTACTCGCTCCCAATCAGTTTTACAGTGAGAACTGCAGGATTTCAAACAGGCACTAAGAAACAAACTGAGAAACCAGAGTAAAAGTTTCTCCTGCAACCAGTTCCATTTGTGCTACATGAAGGAACGTCTCTCCACATGCTTAGTTCTGAGAGATAAGTGTATCTGTATGCCGTCCTTCACCTATCTTGCTGGGAACACAAAGATTCTTTCCAGTTGCAAACTGCTCTCCATAAATATATATGTGGATGTACTAACTCCATATCGTTTTTAGAGTGAAAACTGCAGGAACTACAAAACGGCACTAGGAAAAACTCTGAGAAACCAGAGTAAAAGTTTCCATGCAACCCGTTTCTTTGTGCTAGATGAACGAACGTTCTCCACATGCTCAGTTCTGAGAGATATGTGTGTGTGAAATCCAACTTCACCTAACTTGTTGGGAACACAATGTTTCTTTTCAGCTACAAAATACACTCCATATATATATATGGGGACGTACTCGCTCCCAATCAGTTTTACAGTGAGAACTGCAGGATTTCAAACAGGCACTAAGAAACACACTGAGAAACCAGAGTAAAAGTTTCTCTTCCAAACCGTTTCCTTTGTGCTAGATGAACAAACGTCTTTCCACATGCTTTGTTCTGAGAGAAAAGTGTGTGTGAAAGACGTCCTTCAACTAGCTTGTTGGGAAAAAAAGTTTATTTTCAGTTGCAAACTGTACCCATACATATATATGGGGAGGTATTCGCTCAACTAAGTTTTACATTGAAAACTGCAGGAAATTCAAACCGGCACTAGGAAACAACTGAGAAACCAGAGTAAATATTACAACTACAAACCGTTCCCTTTGTGTTAGATGACGAACGTCTCTAATCATGATCACATCTGAGAGATAACTGTCTGTGAAAGCCGTCCTTCACTTATCTTTTTGGGAACACAAAAATTCTTTTCAGTTGCAAACTGCACCCCACCGATATACATGGGTAGATACACGCTCCAACTCGATTTAACAGTGAAAACTGCAGGAAGTTCAAACCAGCAGTAGGAAACACACTGAGAAACCAGAGAAAATGTTTCACCTGCAACCTGTTCCCTTTGTGCTAGATGAACGGACGTCTCTCCACATGCTCAGTTCTGATAAATATGTGTGAGTGAAAGCCGACCTTCACCTTGCTTGTTGGGAACACAAATTTTCTTTTCAGTTGCAAACTGCACTCCATACATATATATGGGGAGATACTCGCTCCAACTCGGTTTTACAGTGAAAATTGCAGGAACTTCAAACCAGCAGTAGGAAACACACTGAAAAACCAGAAAAATATTTTCTCATGCTAACAGTTCCATATGTGCTAGATGAACCAACGTCTCTCCACATGCTCAGTTATTTGAGATAAGTGTGTGTGGAAGCCGTTCTTCTCATAGCTTGTTGGGAACACAACATTTCTTTTCAGTTGCAAACTGGACTCCATACATATAAATGGGAAACTACCAGCTCCAACATGATATTACAGTGAAAACTGCATGGACATCAAACAGGCACTAGGAATCACAATGAGAAACCAGAGTAAAATTTCTCCTGCAACCTGTTCCATTTCTGCTAGATGAAGGAATGTATCTCCACATTCTCAGTTCTGAGAGATAAGTGGGTGTGAAAGCCTTACTTCACTTAGCTTGTTGGGAACACATAGTTTTTTTTAGGAGCAAACTTCACCCCATACATATATAAGGGGAGGTACAAGCTCCAACTCGATTTTAAAGTGAAAACTGCAGGAAATTCAAACAAGCACTAAGAAACACATTGAGAAACAAGAGCAAAAGTATCTCCTGCAACCCGTTCATTTGCACTAGATGAACGAACGTCTCTTCACATGCTCAGTTCTGAGGGATAAATGTGTGTGAATGCCGTTCTTCAGATTGCTTGTTGGGAACACAAATTTTCTTTTCAGTTGCAAACTGCACTCCATACATATATATGGGGTGATACTTGCTCCAACTCGATTTTACAGTGAAAATTTCAGGAACTTCAAACCAGCACTAGGAAATACACTGAAAAACAAGAAAAAAATTTTCTCCTGAAAAGAGTTCCCTTTGTGCTAGATGAACGAACGTCTCTCCACATACTCAGTTCTGAGAGATAAGTGTGTGTGAAAGCCGCCCTTCACCTTGCATGTTGGGAACACAAAGGTTCTTTTCAGTTAAAACTGCACTCCATACATATATATGGGGATGTATACTCTCAACTTGTTTTTACAGTAAAAAATGCAGTAACTTCAAACAGGCTCTTGGAAACACACTGAGAAACCAGAGTATATATTCCTCATGCTAACATTTCCCTTTTTGCTACATGAACGAAAGTCTCTCCACATGCTCAGTTATCTGGGATAAGTGCATTTGAAAGCCGTCCTTCACCTAGTGTGTTGGGAACAGAAAGATTCTGTTCAGTTGCAAACTGTACTCCATACATAAATATGGGAATACTCGCTCCGACCCGGTTTTACAGTGAAAACTTCAGGAATTTCAAACCAGCCCTAGGAAAAACACTGAGAAACCAGAGTAAAGTTTTCAACTGCAACTCGTTCCCTTTGTGCTAGATGAATGAACATCCCTCCACATCCTCAGTTCTGAGAGATAACTGTGTATGAAATCCGTCCTTCACCTAGCTTGTTGGGAACAAAAATTTTCTTTTAGTTGCCAAATGTAGTGCATACATATATATTGGGAGGAATTCGCTCAACTTGGTTTTACAGTGAAAACTGCAGGAACTTCAAACCGGCACTAGGAAACACACAGAGAATCCAGAGTATAAGTTCTCCTGCAGCACGTTCCATTTGTGCTAGATGAACGAAGCGTTTCCACAAGCTCAGTTCTGAGATATAAGTGTGTGTGAAATCCGTACTTCACCTATCTTGTTGGGAACACAAATTTTCTTTTAGTTGTAAACTGTACTCCATACATATATATGGAGATGTATACTCTTAACTTGGTTTTACAGTAAAAATGCAGTAACTTCAAAAAGGCACTTGGAAACACACTGAGAAACAGAGTAAATATTTCTCCTGCTAACCGTTCTCTTTGTGCTAGATGAACGAATGTCTCTCCACATGCTCAGTTATCTGAGATAAATGTGTTAGAAAGCCGTCCTTCAGCTAGTTGTTGGGAACAGAAAGATTCTGTTCAGTTGCAAACTGTGCTCCGTACATAAACATGGGAAATACTCGCTCCAACACGGTTTTACAGTTCAAACTTCAGGAATTTCAAACCGGACCTAGGAAAAACACTAAGAAACCAGAGTAAAAGTTTCTCCTGCAAACAGTTCCCTTTGTGCTAGATGAACGAACGTCTCTCCACATGCTCAGTTCTGAATAATAAGTGTGTGTGAAAGCCGTCTTTCACCTAGGTTGTTGGGAACCAAAAGTTTTTATAGTTTCAAACTGTACTCCATACATATATATGGGGAGTTATTCGCTCAACTCGGTTTTACAGTGAAAGCTGCAGGAACTTCAAACCAGCCCTAGGAAACAGACTGTGAAATCAGAGTAAAAGTTACTCCTGCAAACCGTTCACTTTGTGCCAGAAGAACGAAAGTCTCTTCACATTCTCAGATCTGAGAAATAAGTGTGTGTGAAAGCCGTCCTTCACCCACCATGTTGGGAACACGAAATTTCTTTTCAGTTGCCAACAGCAATCCATGCATATGTGTGGGGAGGTACTCGCTCCAAATCACTTTTACAGTGAAATCTGCAGGATCTTCAAACCGGTACTAGGAAACACACTGACAACCAGAGTAAAAGATTCTCCTGCATACCTTTCCCTTTGTGTTAGTTGAACGAACGTCTCTCCACATGATCAATTCTTTGAAATAAGTGTGTTTGAAAGCTGTACTTCACATAACTTGTTTGGATCTCAAAGTTTCTTTTCAGTTTCAAACTACACTCCATACATATATACGGGGAGGTTCTCGCTCCAACTCAGATTTACAGTGAAAACTGCAGGTACTTCAAACCGGCACTAGGAAACAACTGAGAAACCAGAGTAAATATTACTCCTGCAAACCGTTCCTTTGTGTTAGATGACGAAAGTCTCTCCACATGCTCACATTTGAGAGATAACTGACTGTGAAAGCCATCATTCACTTATATTTTTGGGAACACAAAGTTTCTTTTCAGTTGAAAACATCACTCCATAATTATATATGAGGAGGTATATGCTTAACTTGTTTATCCAATGAAAATTGCAGGAATTTAAACCCGGTACTAGGAAACACACTGAGAAAACAGAGTAAAATTTTTTCTTGCAACCCGTTCTCTTTGTACTAGATGAACGTACGCTTCTCCACATACTCATTTCTGAGAGGAAAGTGTGTGTGAAAGCCAAACATCACCTAGCTTGTTGGGTACACAAAGTTTCTTTTCACTTGCAGACTTCACTCCATACATATATATGCGGAGGTACTCGCTCCAAGTCATTTTTACAGTGAAAATTGCAGGAACTTCAAACAGGCACTAGGAAACACACTGAGAAACCAGAGTAAAAGTATCTCCTGCAACCCGTTCCTTTTTACTAGATGAACGAACGTCTCTCCACATGCTCAGTTCTGAGGGATAAGTGTGTGTGAAAGCAGTCTTTCAACTAGCTTGTTGGGAACACAAAGTTTCTTTTAAACTGCAAACTATTATCCATACATATATATGGGTAGTTACACGCTCAACACGTTTTTACAGTAACAACTGCTGGAACTTCAAACCGGCACTAGGAAACACACTGAGAAACGATAGTAAATATTTCTCCTGCAAACTGTTCCATGTTTACTAGATGAATGAACGTCTCTGCACATGCTAAGATCTGAGAGATCAGTGTGTGTGAAAGCTGTCCTTCAGCTAGCTTGTTGGGAACACAACGTATCTTTTCACTGGCAAACTGAAATCCATAAATATATAAGGGGAGGTACTCGCTCCAATATGGTTTTACAGTGAAAACTGCAGGAGCTTACAACCGGCATTAGGAAAAACACTGAGAAACAGAGTAAAAGATTACCCTGCAAACGGTTCCCTTAGTATTAGATGAACGAAATTCTCTCCACATGCTCATTTCTGAGAGATAAGTGTTTGTGCAAGCCGTCCTTCCCTACCATGTTGGGAACACAAGGTTTCTTTTAAGTTGCCAACAGCAATCCATACATTTGTATGGGGAAGTACTCGCTCCAAATCGGTTATACAGTGAAAACTGCAGGAACTTCAAACCGGTACTAGGAAACACAGTGAAAACAAGAGTAAAAGATTCTCCTGCAAACCTTTCCCTTTTCGTTAGTTGAACGAACGTCTCTCCACATGTTCAAATCTTTGAAATAATTGTGTGTGAAAGCCGTACTTCACATAGCTTGTTTGGATCTCAAAGTTTCATTTCAGTTTCAAACTACACTCCATACATATATATGGGGAGGTTCTCGCTCCAATTCATATTTACAGTGAAAACTGAAGGAACTTCAAACCGGCAGTAGGAAACAACTGAGAAATCAGAGTAAATATTACTCCTGCAAAACGTTCCCTTTGTGTTCTATGACGAAAGTCTCTCCACATGATCACATCTGAGACATAACTGTCTTTGAAAGCCGTCCTTCACTTATCTTTTTGGGAACACAAAAAATCTTTTCAGTTGCAAACTGCACTCCACCAATATATATGGGTATGTACACGCTCCAAGTCGATTTAAGAGTGAAAACTGCAGGAAGTTCAAACCGGTACTACGAAACACACGGAGAAACCAGAGAAAAAGTTACACCTGTAACCCTTTCCCTTTGTGCTAGATGAACGAACGTCTCTTCACATGCTCAGTTCTGAGGGATAAGTGTGTGTGAATGCCGTCCTTCAACTTGCTTGTTGGGAACACAAATTTTCTTTTCATAAGCTAACTTCGCCCCATACATATATATGGGGAAGTACAAGCTCCAACTCGGTTTTACAGTGAAAATTGCAGGAATGTCTTACCAGCACTAGGAAACACACTGAAAAACCAGAAAAAAATTATCTCCTCTAATCCGTTCCATTTGTGCTAGATGAACGAACGTCTCTCCACATGCTCTGTTATTTGTGATAAGTGTGTGTGAATGCCATCCTTCTCATAGCTTGTTGGGAACACAACGTTTCTTTTAAGTTGCAACCTGGACTCCATACATATAAATGGGAAAGTACTAGCTCCAACACGATATTACAGTGAAAACTGCATTGATATCAAACAGGCACAAGGAATCACAATAAGAAACCAGAGTAAAAGTTTCTA
This sequence comes from Camelus ferus, assembly GCF_009834535.1. Taxonomy (NCBI): domain Eukaryota; kingdom Metazoa; phylum Chordata; class Mammalia; order Artiodactyla; family Camelidae; genus Camelus; species Camelus ferus. Next base: position 237,666 of record NW_022589665.1, on the reverse strand, counting down.
CTGAAACCCGTTCCATTTGTGCTAGATGAATGAATGTCCCTCCACATTCTAAATTCTGAGAGTTAAGTGGGTGTGAAAGCCGTCCTTCACATAGCTTGTTGAGAACACAAAGTTTCTTTCAGGAGCAAATTTCACCCCATACATATATATAGGTAGGTTCACGCTCTAACTCGATTTTAAAGTGAAAACTGCAGGAACTTCAAACCGGCACTAGGGAAAATCACTGAGAATCCAGAGCAAAAGTATCTGCAGTAACCCCTTCCCTTTGTACTAGATGAACGAACGTCTCCCCACATGCTCAGTTCTGAGGGATAATTGTGTGTGAAAGCTGCCCTTAAACTAGCATGTTGGGAACACTTAGTTTCTTTTCAGTTGAAAAGAGCAATCCATAAATATATATGGGGAGGTATTCGCTCAACTAGGTTTTACAGTTAAAACTGCAGGAACTTAAACCAGGCAGTAGGAAACACACTGAGAAAAAACTGTAAAAGTTTCTCCTGAAACCCTTTCCATTTGTGCTTGATGAACGAACGTCTCTCCACATGCTCAGTTCTGAGAGGAAAGTCTGTGTGAATGCCGAACTTCAACAAGAATTTTGGGAACACAAAGTTTCTCTTCACTTGCAAACAATACTCCATACATATTCATGGGGAGGTACTCTCTCCCACTCAATTTTACAGTGTAAACGGAAGGAAGTTCAAATCGGCACTAGGAAACACACTGAGAAACCAGAGAAAAGTTTCTCTTGCAAACGGTTCCGTTTGTGCTTGATGAGCGAACGTCTCTCCACATGCTCAGTTCTCAGAAAAAATTGTGAGTGAAAGCCGTCCTTCACCTTGCTTGTTGGGAACACAAAATTACTTTACAGTTGCAAACTGCACTCCATACATATATATGGGGAGATACTAGCTCCAACTCGGTTGTAAAGTGAAAATTGCAGGAAGTTCAAACCCGCACTAGGAAACACACTGAAAATCCAGAGTAAAAGATCTTCCTGCAACCCGTTCCGTTTGTGCTAGATGAACGAACGTCTCTCCACGTGCTCAGTTATTTGAGATAAGTGTGTGTGAAAGCCGTTCTTCATATAGCTTGTTGGGAACACAACATTTCTTTTCACTTGCAAACTGGTCTCCACACATATAAATGGGAATGTACTAGCTCCAACACGATATTAGTGTGAAAACTGCATGGACATCAAACAGGCACTAGGAATCACAATGAGAAAACAGAGTAAAAGTATCTCGTGCCACCCGGTCCATTTGTGCTAGATGAACGAATGTCTCTCTGCATTCTCAATTCTGAGAGATAAGTGGGTGTGAAAGCCTTACTTCACTTAGCTTGTTGGGAACACAAAGTTTCTTTTCAGGAGCAAACATCACCCCATACATATATATGGGGAGGTACACGCTCCAAATCGATTTTACAGTGAAAACTGCAGGAACATCAAACCGGCACTAGGAAACACATTGAGAAACCAGAGCAAAATTATGTCCTGCAACCCGTTCCTTTTTACTAGATGAACGAACGTCTCTTCAAATGCTCAGTTCTGAGGGATAATTTTGTGTGAAAGCCGTCCTTCAGCTTGCTTGTTGGGAACACAAATTTTCTTTTCAGTTGCAAACTGCACTCCATACATATATATGGGGAGATAATCGCTCCAACTGTGTTTTACAGTGAAAATTGCAGGAACTTCAAACCAGCACTAGGAAACAATCTAAAAAACAGAAAACATTTTCTCCTGCAAACCGTTCACTTTGTGCTATATGAACGAACGTCTATCCACATGCTCAGTTCTGAGAGATAAGTTTGTGTGAAAGCCGCCCTTCACCTAGCATGTTGGGAACACAAAGTTTCTTTTCAGTTGAAAACAGCACTCCATATATATATATGGGTAGGTATTCGCTCAACTTGGTTATACAGTGAAAACTGCAGGAACTTAAACCCGGCACTAGGAAACACACTGAGAAACCAGATTAAAATTTTTTCTTGCAACCCGTTCCCTTTGTACTAGATGAATGTACGTCCCTTCACATGCTCAGTTTTGATGTATAAGTGTGTGTGAATGCCGTCCTTCAACTTGCTTGTTGGGAACACAAATTTTCTTTTCAGTTGCAAACTGCACTCCACCGACATATATGGGTAGGTAAACGCTCCAACTCGATTTAACAGTGAAATCTGCAGAAAGTTCAAACCGACAGTAGGAAACACACTGAGAAACCACAGAAAAAGTTTCACCTGCAAACGGTTCCCTTTGAGCTAGACGAACGAACGTCTTTTCCCATGCTCAATTCTGAGGAATAAGTGTTTGTGAAAGCCGCCCTTCACCTAGAATGTTGGGAACACAAATTACTTTTCAGTGGAAAACAGCACTCCATACATATATATGGGGAGATACACGCTCCAACACGGTTTTACAATTAAAATTGCAGGAAATTCAAACCAGCACATGGAACACGCAGGAAAACCAGAAAAAAAATTTTCTCCTGCAATACGTTCCCTTTGTGCTAGATGAATGAACGTCTCTCCACATGATTATTTATTTGAGGTAAGTGTGTGTGAAAGACATCCTTCTCATAGCTTGTTGGGAACACAAATTTTCTTTTCTAGTTGCAAAGTAAACTCCATATATATATATATGGAGGTACTGGCTCCAGCTAGGTTTTACAGTGAAAACTGCAGGAAATTCAAACCGGCACTAAGAAACACACTGAGAAACCAGAATAAAATTTTCTCCTGCAACACGTTCCATTTGTGCTAGATGAACGAACGTCTCTCCACATTCTCAGTTCTGAGAGACATTTGTGTGTGAAGGCGGACCTTCACATAGCGTGTTGGGAAAACAAAGTTTGTTTTAGTTGCAAACTGTACTCCATACATATATATGGGGAGGTATTCGCTCAAATCGCTTTTACAGTGAAAACTGCAGGAACTTCAAACCGGCACTAGGAAACACACTGAGAAACCAGAGTAAAAGTTTCTACTGCAACCCGTTTCCTTTGTGATAGATGGACGAACGTCTCTCCTCATGCTCAGTTCTCTGAGGTATGTGTGTGTGAAAGCAGTCCATCAACTAACTTTTTGGGAACACAAAGTTTCTTTTCAGTTGCAAAATGCACTCCCTTCATATTTATAGGGAGGTACTCGCTCCAAAATGGTTTTACAGGGTATAATGCAGGAACTTCAAACCGGCAGTAGGAAAAAACACTGAGAAACCAGAGCAAAATTATCTCCAGCAAACTGTTCCCTGTGGACTAGATGAACGAACAACTCTTCACATGCTCAGATCTGAGGGACAATTTTGTGTGAAAGCCGCCCTTCACCTAGCATGTTGGGAACACAACGTTTCTTTTCATTTGAAAACTAGACTCCATACATGTAAATGGGAAGGTACTAGCTCCAAAACGGTATTACAGTGAAAACTGCATGGACATCAAACAGGCAGTAGGAAACACAATGAGAAACCAGAGTAGAAGTTTCTCCTGCAACCGTTCCATTTGTGCTTGATGAACGAAAGTCCCTCCACATGCTCAGTTCTGAGAGAAAAGTGGGTGTGAAAGCCGTCCTTCATTTAGCTTGTTGGGAACAAAAAGTTTCTTTTCAGTTGAAAACTGCACTCCATACAGATATATGCGGAGGTACATGCTCCAAATTGGTTTTACAGTGAAAACTGCAGGAACTTGAAACCGGCACTAGGAAACACACTGAAGATCCAGAGTAATAGTTTCACTGCAACCCATTCCCTTCGTGCTAGATGAACGAAACTCTCTCCGCATGCTCAGTTCTCTAAGGTAAGTGTGTGTGAAAGCATTCCATCAACTACCTTTTTGGGAACACAAAGTTTCTTTTCAGTTGCAAACTGCACTCCCTTCATATTTATAGGGAGGTACTGGCTCCAACTAGATTTTACAGTGAAAACTGCAGGAACTTCAAACCGGCAGTAAGAAACACACTGAGAAAGCAGAGTAAAAGTTTCTCCTGCCACCATTTCCCTCTGTGCTAGTTGAATGAACGACTCTCCACATGATTAATATTGAGAGAATATATGTGTGCAAACAGTCCTTCACCTAACTTGTTGGGAAAAGAAAGATTTTTTCAGTTGCAAACTGCACTTCACCCATATATATGGGTAGTTAAACGCTCCAACTCGATTTAAAAGTGAAAACTGCAGTAAGATCAAACCGACACTAGGAAACCCACTGAGAAACCAGAGAAAAAGTTTCACCTGAAACCCGTTCCCTTTGTGCTAGATGAACGAACATTCTCCACATGCTCAGTTCTGAGAGATATGTGTGGGTGAAATCCAACTTCACCTAGCTTGTTGGGAACAAAATTTTCTTTTCAGTTGCAAAGTACACTCCATATATATATATAGGGAGGTACTGGCTCCAGCTAGGTTTTACAGTGAAAACTGCAGGAACTTCAAACCGGCACTAAGAAACACACTGAGAAACCTGAATAAAATTTTCTTCTGCAACACATTCACTTTGTCCTAGATGAACGAACGTCTCTCCACATTCTCAGTTCTGAGAGACCATTGTGTGTGAAGGCCGACCTTCACCTAGCGTGTTGGGAAAACAAAGTTTCTTTGAGTTGCAAACTGTACTCCATACATATATATGGGGAGGTATTCGCTCAAATCGCTTTTACAGTGAAAACTGCAGGAACATCAAACCGGAACTAGGAAACACACTGAGAAACCAGAGTAAAGTTTCTCTTGCAAACCTTTCCCTTTGTGCTAGAAAACGAACGTCTCTCCACATGCTCAGTTCTGAGAAATAAGTGTGTGTGGAAGTGGTCCTTCACGTGCCTTGTTGGGAACACAGTTTCTTTTCAGTGGAAAACTGCACTCCATACATATATAAGGGGAGGTACACGCTCCAACACGGTTTTACAGTGAAAATTGCAGGTAATTCAAACCGGCACTAGGATACACACTGAGGAACCAGAGTAATAGATTCTCCTGTAGACCATTCCCTTCGTGCTAGATGAAAGAACGTCTCTCCACATGCTCAGTTCTGAGAGATAAGTGTGTGTGAAAGCCGTCTTTCACCTAGCTTGTTGGAAACCAAATTTTCTTTTTATTTGTAAACTGCCCTCCATACATATATATGGGAGGATCTCGCTCCAACTCAGATTTACAGTGAGAACTGCAGGAACTTCAAACAGGCTCTAGGAAAAACATTGAAAACCAGAGAAAAAGATTCTCCTGCAAACATTTCACTTTGTGTTAGTTGAACGAACATCTCTCCACATGCTCAAATATTTGAAATAAGTGTGTGTGAAAGCCGTCCTTAAACTAGCTTGTTGGAAACACAAAGTTTCTTTTCAGTTGAAAACTGCACTCCATATGTATATATGGGGAGGTACTCCATTTTACTCGGATTTACAGTGAAATCTGCCGGAACTTCAAACCGGCACTAGGAAACACACTGATAAACCAGAGTAAAATTTCTCCTGCAAACAGTTCCCTTTGTGCTAGATGAAAGAATGTCTCTCAACATGCTCCTTTTTGAGAGATAAGTGTGTGTGAAAGCCGCCCTTCACCTAGCTTGTTGGGAACACAACGTTTCTTTACAGTAGCAAATTGCACTCCTTACATATATAAGGGGTGGTACCCACTCGAACAAAGTTTTACAGTGAAAAATGCAGGAACTTCAAACCGGCACTAAGAAACACACTGAGAAACCAGAGTAAAAGTTTCTCCTGCAAACCTTTTCATTTGTGCTACATGAAAGAACGTCTCTCCACATTCTCAGTTCTGAGAGATAATTGTTTGTGAAAGCCGTCCTTCACCTAGCTTGTTGGGAATAAAAATTTTCTTTTAGTTGCCAACTGTACTCCATACATATATATTGGGAGGTATTTGCTCAACTTGGTTTTACAGTGAAAACTGCAGGAACTTCAAACTGGCACTTGGAAACACACAGAGTAACCAGAATTAAAGTTCTCCTGCAACCCGTTCCCGTTGTGCTATATGAATGAACGTCTCTCCACATACTCAGTTCTGAGAGATAAGTTTGTTTGAAAGCCGTACTTCACTTTTCTTGTTGGGAACACAAAGTTTCTTTTCATTTGGAACTGCACTCCATACATATATATGGGGATGTAATCGCTTCAAGTCGGTTTTACAGTGAAAATTGCAGGATCTTGAAACTGGCACTAGGAAACACACAGAGTAACCAGAGTATAAGTTTCTCCTGCAAACCGTTCCCTTTGTGCTAGTTGAACAAACGTCTCTCCACATGCTCAGTTCTGAGAGATAAGTGTGTGTTAAAGCCGTCTTTCACCTAGCTAGTTGGTAACCAACAGTTTCTTATAGTTTCAAACTGTACTCCTTAAATATATATGGGGAGATATTCGCTCAACTCGGTTTTACAATGAAAGCTGCAGGAACTTCAAACCGGCACTAGGAAACAGACTGTGATACCAGAGTTAAATTTCTCCTGAATTCCGTTCATTTTGTGCTAGATGAATGAAAGTTTCTCCACATGCTCATTTCTGAGAGATAAGTGTGTGTGAAAGCCATCTTTCACCTAGCTTGTTGGGAACCAAAAGTTTCTTTTTAGTTGTAAACTGCACTCCATACGTGTATATGGGGAGTTATTAGTTCTAACTCGGTATTACAGTGAAAACTGCAGGAATTTCAAACCGGCAATAGGAAATACACTGAGAAACCCGAGTAAAAATTTCTCCTGCCACCCTTTACCTCTGTGCTAGTTGAACGTACATCTCTCCACATGATCACTTTTGAGAGAATATATGTGTGAAAACAGCCCTTCACCTAGCTTGTTGGGAAAAGAAAAAATTTTTTCAGTTGCAAACTGCACTCCACCCTTATATATGTGTAGGTACACGCTACAAATCGATTTAACAGTGAAAACTGCAGGAAGTTCAAACCGACACTAGGAAACCAACTAAGTAACCAGAGAAAAAGTTTCACCTGCAACCCGTTACGTTTGTGAAGATGAACGAACGTTCTACACATGCTCAATTCTGAGAGATATGTGTGTGTGAAATCTAACTTCACCTAGCTTTTTGGGAACACAAAGTTTCTTTTCAGCTGCAAAGTACACTCCATATATATATATGGGGACGTACTCGCTCCCAATCAGTTTTACAGTGAGAACTGCAGGATTTCAAACAGGCACTAAGAAACAAACTGAGAAACCAGAGTAAAAGTTTCTCCTGCAACCAGTTCCATTTGTGCTACATGAAGGAACGTCTCTCCACATGCTTAGTTCTGAGAGATAAGTGTATCTGTATGCCGTCCTTCACCTATCTTGCTGGGAACACAAAGATTCTTTCCAGTTGCAAACTGCTCTCCATAAATATATATGTGGATGTACTAACTCCATATCGTTTTTAGAGTGAAAACTGCAGGAACTACAAAACGGCACTAGGAAAAACTCTGAGAAACCAGAGTAAAAGTTTCCATGCAACCCGTTTCTTTGTGCTAGATGAACGAACGTTCTCCACATGCTCAGTTCTGAGAGATATGTGTGTGTGAAATCCAACTTCACCTAACTTGTTGGGAACACAATGTTTCTTTTCAGCTACAAAATACACTCCATATATATATATGGGGACGTACTCGCTCCCAATCAGTTTTACAGTGAGAACTGCAGGATTTCAAACAGGCACTAAGAAACACACTGAGAAACCAGAGTAAAAGTTTCTCTTCCAAACCGTTTCCTTTGTGCTAGATGAACAAACGTCTTTCCACATGCTTTGTTCTGAGAGAAAAGTGTGTGTGAAAGACGTCCTTCAACTAGCTTGTTGGGAAAAAAAGTTTATTTTCAGTTGCAAACTGTACCCATACATATATATGGGGAGGTATTCGCTCAACTAAGTTTTACATTGAAAACTGCAGGAAATTCAAACCGGCACTTGGAAACACACTGAGACACCAGAGTAAAAGTTCTCCTGCAAATAGTTCCCTTTGAGCTAGATGTACTAACATCTCTCCACATGCTCAGTTCTGAGATCTAAGTGTGTGTGAAAGCAGTCCTTCACGTACCTTGCTGGAAACAGAGATTCTTTTCAGTAGCAAACAAATCTCTATACATATATATGGGGAGGTACTTGCTCCAACTCGGTTTTACACTGAAAATTTCAGGAATTTCAAACCGGCAATAGGAAACACACTGAGAATCCAGAGCAAAATTTTCCCCTGCAAACCGTTCACTTTGTGCTAGATGAACGAACGTCTCTCCACATGCTTAGTTCTGAGAGAAAATAGTGTGTGAAATCTGTCCTTCAACTAGCTTGTTGTGAACACAAAGTTTCTTTTCAGTTGCAAACTGCCCTCCATACATATATATGGGGAGGTACTCACTTTTACTCCATTTTAAAGTGAAAATTGCAGGAAAGTCAAACCGGCACTAGGAAACACACTGAGAAAAAAGAGAAAAAGTTTCTCCTGCAACCCGTTCCCTTTGTGCTAGATGAACGAAGGTCTCTCCACATACACAGTTCTGAGTGATATGTTTGGGTGAAAACCGTACTTGACCTATCTTGTTGGGAACACAAAGTTTCTTTTCATTTGCAACTGCACTCCATACATATATATGGGGAGGTACTCGCTCCAAGATAGTTTTAGAGTGAAAATTGCAGGATCTTCAAACTGGCACTAGGAAACACACTGAGAAACCAGAATAAAAGTTTCTCCTGCAAACAATTCCCTTTGTGCTAGATGAACGAACGTCTCTCCACATGCTCAGTTCTGAGAGATAAGTGTGTGTGAAAGCCGTCTTTCACCTAGCTTGTTGGGAACCAAAAATTTCTTATAGTTTCAAACTGTACTCCATACATATATATGGGGAATTATTCGCTCAACTCGGTTTTACAGTGAAAGCTGCAGGAACTTCAAACCAGAACTAGGAAACAGACTGTGAAACCAGAGTAAAATTTCTCCTGAAATCCGTTCATTTTGTGCTAGATGTATGAACGTTTCTCCACATGCTCAGATCTGAGATATAAGTGTGTGTTAAAGCCGTATTTCACCTATCTTGTTGTGAACAAAAAGATTCTTTTCAGTTGCAAACTGCACTCCATACATATATATGCCGATGTATTACCTTTTACTCGGTTTTACAGTGAAAACTGCAGGAACATGAAACCGGCCCTAGGAAACAAACTGAGAAACCAGAGCAAAAGTTTCTCCTGCAACCCATTCCCGTTGTGCTAGATGAAACAACGTGTCTCCACATGCTCAGTTCTGAGTGATAAGTGAGTGTGAAAGCCGTACTACAGGTAGCTTGTAGGGAAAAGAAAGTTTCTTTTCAGGTGCAAACTGTAATGCATACATATATATGGAGATGTATTCGCTCAACTCGGTTTTACAGTGAAAACTGCAGGAAATTCAGATCGGCACAAGGAAACACACTGAGAAATCAGAGTAATAGTTTCCCCTGCAACCAGTTCCTTTTGTACTAGATGAATGAATGTATCCCCACAGGCTCAATTCAGAGAGATAAGTGTGTGTGAAAGCCGTAATTCAAGTAGCTTGTTGGGAACACAAATTTTCTTTTCAGGTGCAAAGTGTAATCCATACATATATTTGGGGAGGTATTCGCTCAAAACGGTTTTACTGTGAAAACTGCAGGAACTTTAAACCGGTACTAGGAAACAAAATGAGATTCCAGAGTAAAACAATCTCCTGTAAACATTTCCTTTGTGCTAGATGAACGTACGTCTCTCCACAAGACCGGTTCTGAGACATAATTGTGTTTGAAAGCCAACTTTCAATTAGCTAGTTGGGAACACAAAGTATATTTTAAGTTGCAAACTGTACTCCATAAATTTATATGGGGAGGTACAACCTAAAACTCGATTTTACAGTGAAAACTCCAGGAAATTCATACTGGCACTTGTAAACACACTGAGAAACCACAGTAAAAGTGTTTCCTGCAACCAGTTCCCTTTGTGCTAGATGATCGAACGATACTCTACATGCTCAGTTCTTTGAGATATGTGTTTCTGAAAGCCGTCTTTCACCTAACTTGTTGGGATCACAAAGTCTCTTTTCAGTTGCAAAGTGTACTCCATATATATATAAGGGGAAGTACTCGCTTCAACTCGTTTTTACACTGAAAACTGCAGGAACTTCAAACCGGGACTAGGAAACACACTGAGAAATCAGAGTAAAAGTTTCCCCTGCAATGTGTTCCTTTTGTGCTAGGTCATCAAAAGTCTCTCCACATGCTCAGTTCATAGAGATAAGTGTGTGTGAAAGAAGTTCTTCACCTAGCTTGTTGTGAACACAAAGTTCCTTTTCAGATGTAAAGAAAATTCCATACATATAAATGGGGAGGTACGTGCTTAAACTCGGTTTTACAGTGAAAACTGCAGGAACTTCAAACCGGCATTAGGAAACACACTGAGAAACGCAGTAAATTTTTCTCCTGCAAACCGTTCCCTTTTTGCAAGATGAATGAACGTCTAACCAAATGCTAATTTCTGAGAGATAAGTGTGGGTGAAAGCAGTCCTAAACCTAGCTTGTTGGGAACACAAAGTTTATCTTAAGTAGCAGACTAAACTCCATATATATATATGGGTTGGTACACGCTCCAACTGGGTTTTACAATGAAAACTGCAGGAACTTCAAACCGGCACTAGGAAATACACTGAGAAATCAGAGCAACGTTTCTACTGCAAAATTTTCCCTTTGTGCTAGATTAACGAACGTCTCTCCATATGTTTAGTTCTGAGAGATCAGTGTGTGTGAAACACGTCCTTCACATTGCTTGTTGGGACAAAAATTTTCTAGTCAGTTGTAAACTACACTCCATATATTTATAGGGGGATGTACTGGCTAAAACTCGTTTTTACAGTGAAAACTGCAGGAACTTTAAACCGACACTAGGAAACACACTGAGGAACCTGAGAAAATGTTTCTTCCTGCAAACCATTCCCTTTGTGATAGATGAACAAACGTCTCTCCACATGTTCATTTCTGAGAGATTAGTGTGTGTGAAAGCCGTCCTTCACCTAGCTTGTTGGGAACACAAAGTTTCCTTTCAGTTGTAAACTGCATTCCATATATGTATATGGGGAGGTAATTGCTCCAACCTTTTTTTACAGTGAAAAATGCAGGAACTTCGAACCGGCACTAGGAAACACACTGAGAAACCAGAGTAAAAGTTTCTCCTGCAAACTTTTCCCGTTGTGCTAAATGAACGAACGTCTCTCCACATGCTCAGTTCTGGGAGATAAGTCTGTTTGAAAGCCGTCCTTCACCAAGCTTGTTGGGAACACAAAGTTTCTTTTCAGTTGCAAACTACAATCCATACAAATATTTGAGTAAGTACACACTCCAACTCGGTTTTGCAGTGAAAACTGCAGAACCATCAAACCGGCACTAAGAAACACCCTGAGAAACCAGAGTAAAAGTTTCTCCTACAAACAGTTCCATTTGTGCTAGATGAATGAACGTCTCTTCACATGCTCATTTCTAAGAGATACGTGTGTTTGAAAACCGGCCTTCACCTAGCTTGTTGGGAACACAGAGATTTTTTTCTGTTGCAAACTGTAATCCATACATATATATGGGGAGGAACACGCTCCAACTCGGTTTTACACTAAATACTGCAGGAACTTCTAACCGGCACTAGGAAACACACTGAGAAATCAGAGCAAAATTTCTCCTGCAAACCTTTCCATTTGTGCTAGATTAACGAAATTCTCTCCACATGTTTAGTTCTGAGAGATCAGTGTGTGTGAAAGCCGTCCTTCACCAAGCTTGTTGGGAACACAGAGTTTCTTTTCAGTTGCAAACTACACTCCATAAATATATATGGGGTGGTACTCACTCCAACTCGTTTTTTCAGTGAAAACTGCAGGATCTTCAAGCCGGCACTAGGAAACACACTGAGAAACCAGAGTAGAAATGTCACCTGCAACCCGTTCAATTTGTTCTAGATGAAAGAACGTCTCTCCTAATGCTCAGTTCTGAGAGATTAGTGTGTATGAAAGCTGTACTTCTCCTTTCTTGTTGGGAACACAAAGATTCTTTTCAGTTGCAAAGTGCACTCCATATATATATATGAGTAAGTACTCACTCCAACTCGGTTTTGCAGTGAAAACTGCAGGAGCTTCTAAACGGCACTAGGAAACACACTGATAAACCAGAGTAAAACTTTCCCTGCAACCCTTTCCCTTTTTTGATAGATGAACGAACGTCTCTCCACATGCTCAGTTCTGAGAGATAAGTGTGTGTGATAGCCGTCCTTCACCTCTGTTGATGGAACACAATGTTTCTTTTCAGTAGCAAACAAACTCCATACATATATATGGGGAGGTACTAGCTCCAACTCGGTTTTACAGTGAAAACTGCAGGAAATTCAAACCGGATCTAGGAAAAACACTGAGAACCTAGAGAAAAATTTTCTCCTGCAACACGTTCCCTTTGCTCTAGATGAACGTACGTCTCTCCACATGGTCAGTTCTGAGAGATGTGTGGTTGTGAATACCGTACTTTATCTAGCATGATGGGAACACAAAGTATCTATAGAGTTGCAAAGTGTACTCCATATATATATATGGAGAGGTATTCGCTCAACTCGGTTTTACAGTGAGAGCTGCAGGAACTTCAAACCGGCAGTAGGAACAGACTGAGAAACGAGAGAAAAATTTCTCCTGAAATCCGTTCATTTTGTGCTAGATGAATGAACGTTTCTCAACATTCTCTGTTCTGAGAGATAAGTGTGTGTGAAAGCCGCCCATCACCTAGCTTGTTGGGAACACAATGTTTATTTTCAGTAGCAAATTGTACTCCATAATTATATATGGTGTGGTACCAGCTCCAAGTCAGTTTTACAGTGAAAATTCCAAGAACTTCATACCGGCACTAGTAAACACACTGAAAAACCAGAGTGAAAGTTACTCCTGCAAACCGTTCCCTTTGATCTAGATGATCGAACGTCTCTCGACATGCTCAGTTCTTTGATATATGTGTGTGTGAAAGCCGTTCTTCTCTATCTTGTTGGGATAACAAAGTTTCTTTTCAGGTGCAAACTGTTCTCCATACATATATAGGGGAAGTACTCACTTCAACCCGGTTTTACACTGAAAACTGCAGGAATTTCAAACCGGGACTAGGAAACACACTGAGAAAACAGAGTAAAAGTTTCTCCTGCAACCCGTTCTCTTTGTGCTAGATGAACGAATATCTCTCCACATGCTCAGTTCTTAGAGATAACTGTGTGTGAAAGCCGTCCTTCACCTATATTGCTGGAAACACAAAGATTCTTTTCAGTTGCAAACAAAATTCCATACATATATATGGGGAGGTACGTGCTTAAACTCGGTTTTACAGTGAAATCAGCAGGAACTTCAAGCCGGCACTAGGAAAAACACTGATAAACGAGAGCAAAAGTTGCTCCTGCAACCGTTCCGTTTTTGCTAGATGAACGAACGTGTCTCCACATGCTCAGTTCTGAGAGATAAGTGTGTGTGAAAGCCGTATTTCACATAGCTTGATGGGAACACAAATTTTCTTTTCAGGTGCAAACTGTAATCCATATATATATCTGGGGAGATATTCGCTCAAAACGGTTTTACTGTGAAAACTGCAGGAACTTCAAACAGGTACTAGGAAACAAAATGAGAATCCAGAGTAAAACTTTCCCTGCAACCCTTTCCTTTGTGCTAGATGAATGTACGTCTAACCACATGATCGGTTTTGAGACATAATTGTGTGTGAAAGCCATCTTTCACTTAGCTAGTTGGGAACACAAAGTATATTTTAAGTTGCAAACTGTACTCCATAAATTTATATGGGGAGGTACAACCTAAAACTCGATTTTACAGTGAAAACTCCAGGAAATTCATACTGGCACTTGTAAACACACTGAGAAACCACAGTAAAAGTGTTCCCTGCAACCAGTTCCCTTTGTGCTAGATGATCGAATGATACTCTACATGCTCAGTTCTTTGAGATATGTGTTTCTGAAAGCCGTCTTTCACCTAACTTGTTGGGATCACAAAGTCTCTTTTCAGTTGCAAAGTGTACTCCATATATATATAAGGGGAAGTACTCGCTTCAACTCGTTTTTACACTGAAAACTGCAGGAACTTCAAACCGGGACTAGGAAAAACACTGAGAAATCAGAGTAAAAGTTTCCCCTGCAATGTGTTCCTTTTGTGCTAGGGTCATCAAAAGTCTCTCCACATGCTCAGTTCATAGAGATAAGTGTGTGTGAAAGAAGTTCTTCACCTAGCTTGTTGTGAACACAAAGTTCCTTTTCAGATGTAAAGAAAATTCCATACATATAAATGGGGAGGTACGTGCTTAAACTCGGTTTTACAGTGAAAACTGCAGGAACTTCAAACCGGCATTAGGAAACACACTGAGAAACGCAGTAAATTTTTCTCCTGCAAACCGTTCCCTTTTTGCAAGATGAATGAACGTCTAACCAAATGCTAATTTCTGAGAGATAAGTGTGGGTGAAAGCAGTCCTAAACCTAGCTTGTTGGGAACACAAAGTTTATCTTAAGTAGCAGACTAAACTCCATATATATATATGGGTTGGTACACGCTCCAACTGGGTTTTACAATGAAAACTGCAGGAACTTCAAACCGGCACTAGGAAATACACTGAGAAATCAGAGCAACGTTTCTACTGCAAAATTTTCCCTTTGTGCTATATTAACGAACGTCTCTCCATATGTTTAGTTCTGAGAGATCAGTGTGTGTGAAACACGTCCTTCACATTGCTTGTTGGGAAAAAAATTTTCTAGTCAGTTGCAAATTACACTCCATATATTTATAGGGGGATGTACTGGCTAAAACTCGTTTTTACAGTGAAAACTGCAGGAACTTTAAACCGACACTAGGAAACACACTGAGGAACCTGAGAAAATATTTCTTCCTGCAAACCGTACCCTTTGTGCTAGATGAACAAACGTCTCTCCACATGTTCATTTCTGAGAGATTAGTGTGTGTGAAAGCCGTCCTTCACCTAGCTTGTTGGGAACACAAAGTTTCCTTTCAGTTGTAAACTGCATTCCATATATGTATATGGGGAGGTAATTGCTCCAACCTTTTTTTACAGTGAAAAATGCAGGAACTTCGAACCGGCACTAGGAAACACACTGAGAAACCAGAGTAAAAGTTTCTCCTGCAAACTTTTCCCGTTGTGCTAAATGAACGAACGTCTCTCCACATGCTCAGTTCTGGGAGATAAGTCTGTTTGAAAGCCGTCCTTCACCAAGCTTGTTGGGAACACAAAGTTTCTTTTCAGTTGCAAACTACAATCCATACAAATATTTGAGTAAGTACACACTCCAACTCGGTTTTGCAGTGAAAATTGCAGAACCATCAAACCGGCACTAAGAAACACCCTGAGAAACCAGAGTAAAAGTTTCTCCTACAAACAGTTCCATTTGTGCTAGATGAATGAAGGTCTCTTCACATGCTCATTTCTAAGAGATACGTGTGTTTGAAAACCGGCCTTCACCTAGCTTGTTGGGAACACAGAGATTTTTTTCAGCTGCAAACTGTAATCCATACATATATATGGGGAGGAACACGCTCCAACACGGTTTTACACTAAATACTGCAGGAACTTCAAACCGGCACTAGGAAACTCACTGTGAAACCAGATTAAAAGTTTCTCCTGCATCCCGTTCCTTTTGTGCTAGAGGAACGAACGTCTCTCCACATGCTCAGTTCTCAAAGATAAGTGTGTGGTAAAACCGCCCTTCACCTAGCTTGTTGGGAACACAGAGTTTCTTTTCAGTTGCAAACTGCACTCCATACATTTATATGGGGAGGTACTCGCTCAAACTCGGTTTTACAGTGAAAACTGCAGGAACTTCATACCAGCACTAGGAAACACACTGAGAAAACAGAGAAAAAGTTTCTCCTGCAACCCGTTCACTTTGTGCTAGATGAACGAACGTATCTCCACATGCTCGGTTCTGAGAGATAAGTGTGTGTGAAAGCCGTACTTCGCCTAGCTTGTTGGGAACACTAAGTTTCTTTTCAGTAGCAAACTGCAATCTATGCATATATATGGGGAGGTACTCTCTCCAACTATGTTTTACAGTGAAAACTGCAGGAACTTGAAACCGGCACTAGGAAACACACTCAGATACCAGAGAAAAAATTTCTTCTGCAACCCGTTCCCTTTGTGCTAGATGAATAAAAGTCTCTCCAAATGCTCAGTTCTCAAAGATAAGTGTGAGTGAAAGCCATAATTCCCAGAGCTGGTTGGGAACACAGAGCTTCTTATCAGTAGCAAACTGTACTCCATGCATATATAAGGGGATGTAATCTCTCTAACTAGGTTTTACAGTGAAAACTGCAGGAACTTCAAACCTGCAATAGGAAACACACTGAGAAACCAGAGTAAAAATTTCTCCTACAACCCGTTCCTTTTAAGCTAGATGAACGAACGTCTCTCCAAATGCTCAGTTCTCAGAGATAAGTGTGTGTGAAAGCCATACTTCCCCTAGCTTGTTGGGAACACAGAGTTTCTTTTCAGTAGCAAACTGTACTCCATACATATATATGGGGTGTTACTAGCTCCAACTCGATTTTAGATTGAAAACTGCAAGAACTTCAAACCGGCACTAGGAAACACAGTGAGAAACCAGAGTAAAAGTTCTCCTGCAACACGCTCCCATTGTGCTAGATGAACGAACGTCTCTCCACATGCTCAATTCTGAGAGATAAGTGTGTGTGAAAGCCGTCCTTCACCTAGCTTGTTGGAAAAACACAGTTTCTTTTCAGTTGCAAACTGCAATCCATACATATATATGGGGAGGTACTCGCTCCAACTCGGTTAAACAGTGAAAACTGCAGGAACTTCAAACCGGCACTAGGAAATACACTGAGAAACCAGAGTAAAAATTTCTCCTGCAACCCGTTCCCTTTGTGCTAGATGAACGAAAGTCTCTCCACATGCTCATTTCTCAGAGATAAGTATGTGTGAAAGCCATACTTCATCTACCTTGTTGGGAACACAGAGTTTCTTTTCAGTTGCAAACTGCACTACATATATTTATATGGGGTGTTACTAGCTCCAACTCGGTTTTAGATTGAAAACTGCAGGAACTTCAAACCGGCACTAGGAAACACACTGAGAAACCAGAGAAAAAGTTTCTCCTGAAATCCGTTCCCTTTTTGTGCTAGATGAACGAAAGTCTCTCCACATGCTCAGTTCTCAGAGATAAGTGTGTGTGAAAGCCGTCTTTCTCCTAGCTTGTTGGGAACACAGAGTTTCTTTACAGTTGCCAACTGCACTCCATACATTAATAAGGGGGGGTACTCTCTCCAATCGGTTTTACACAGAAAACTGCAGGAACTTCAAACCGGCACTAGGAAACACACTGAGAAACCAGAGTAAAAGTTTCCCCTGCAACCCGTTCCCTTTGTGCTAGATGAACGAACATCTCTCCACATGCTCATTTCTGAGAGATAAGTGTGTGTGAAAGCCGTCCTTCACCTAACTTGTTTGGACACAGAGTTTCTTTTCAGTTGCAAACTTCACTCAATACATTTATATGGGTTGGTACACTCTCCAACTCGGTTTTACAGTGAAAACTGCAGGAATTTCAAACCGACACTAGGAAACACCCTGAGAAAAAAGAGAAAAATTTCTCCTGCAACCCGTTCCCTGTGTGCTAGATGAACAAAAGTCTCTCCACATGCTCAGTTCTGAGAGGTAAGTGTGTGTGAAAGCCATCCTTCACCAAGCTTGTTGGGAACACAGAGTTTCTTTTCAGTAGCAAACTGTTCTCCATACATATATATGGGGAGGTACACTCTCCAAGTATGTTTTACAGAGAAAATTGCAGGAACTTCAAACCGGCACTAGGAAACTCACTGAGAAACCAGAGTAAAAGTTTCTCCTGCAAAAGTTTCCTTTGTGCTAGAAGAACGAACGTCTCTCCACATGCTCATTTCTGAGAGATAAGTGTGTGTGAAAGCCAAACTTCACCTAGCTTGTTGGGAACACAGAGATTCTTTTCAGGTGCAAACTGCAATCTATGCATATATAAGGGGAGGAACTCTCTCCAACTAGGTTTTACAGTGAAAACTGCAGGAACTTGAAACCGGCACTAGGAAACACACTGAGAAACCAGAGTAAAAGTTTCTCCTGCAAACGTTCCCTTTGTGCTAGATGAACGAACGTCTCTCCACATGCTCATTTCTGAGAGATAAGTGTGTGTGAAAGCCAACCTTCACCTAGCTTGTTGGGAACACAGAGATTCTTTTCAGTTGCAAACTGCAATCTATGCATATATATTGGGAGGTACAAGCTCCAACTCGGTTTTACAGTGAAAAATGCAGGAATTTCAAACCGGCACTAGGAAACACACTGAGAAACCAGAGAAAAGTTTCTCCTGCAACCCGTTCCCTTTGTGCTAGATGAACGAACGTCTCTCCACATGCTCAGTTCTGAGAGGTAAGTGTGTGTGAAAGCCCCCTCACCTAGCTTGTTGGGAACACAAAGTTTCTATTTGGTAGCAAAATGTTCTCCTTACATATATATGGGGAGGTATTATCTCCCACTATATTTTACAGTGAAAACTGCAGGAACTTGAAACCGGCACTAGGAATCACACTGAGAAACCTGAGTAAAAGTTTCTCCTGCAAACCGTTCCTTTTGTGCTAGATGAACGAACGTCTCTCCACATGCTCAGTTCTCAGAGATAAGTGTGTTGTAAAGCCGCACTTCACCTAGCTTCTTGGGAACACAGAAGTTCTTTTCAGTTGCAAACTACACTCCATATATTTTTATGTGGAGGTACTCGCTCCAAATCGGTTTTACAGTGAAAACTGCAAGAACTTCAAACCGGCACTAGGAAACACACTGAGAAAACAGAGTAAAAATTTCTCCTGCAACCCGTTCCCTTTCTGCTAGATGAACGAACGTCTCTCCACATGCTCAGTTCTCAGAGATAAGTGAGTGTGAAAGCCATACTTCAACAAGCTTGTTGGGTACACAGAGTTTCTTTTCAGTTGCAAACTGCAATCTATGCATATATATGGGGAGGTACACACTCCAACTCGATTTTACAGTGAAAACTGCAGGAATTTCAAACCGACACTAGGAAACACCCTGGGAAAAAAGAGAAAAATTTCTCCTGCAACCCGTTCCCTTTGTGCTAGATGAACAAACGTCTCTCCACATGCTCAGTTCTGAGAGGTAATTGTGTGTGAAAGCCAACCTTCACCAAGCTTGTTGGGAACACAGAGTTTCTTTTCAGTAGCAAACTGTTCTCCATACATATATATGGGGAGGTACACTCTCCAGGTATGTTTTACAGAGAAAACTGCAGGAACTTCAAACCGGCACTAGGAAACTCACTGAGAAACCAGAGTAAAAATTTTTCCTGCAAACGTTCCCTTTGTGCTAGATGAACGAACGTCTCTCCACATGCTCATTTCTGAGAGATAAGTGTGTGTGAAAGCCGTCTTCCACCTAGCTTGTTGGGAACACAGAGTTTCTTTTCAGATGCAAACTGCAATCTATGCATATATAAGGGGAGGAACTCTCTCAAACTAGGTTTTACAGTGAAAACTGCAGGAACTTTAAACCGGCACTAGGAAACACACTTAGAAACCAGAGAAAAAGTTTCCGCAGCAACCCGTTCCCTTTGTGCTAGATGAACGAACGTCTCTCCACATGCTCAGTTCTGAGAGGTAAGTGTGTGTGAAAGCCGTCCTTCACCTAGCTTGTTGGGAACACAAAGTTTCTATTTGGTAGCAAAATGTTCTCCATACATATATATGGGGAGGTAATATCTCCCACTATATTTTACTGTGAAAACTGCAGGAACTTGAAACCGGCATTAGGAAACACACTGAGAAACCTGAGTAAAAGTTTCTCCTGTAAACCGTTCCATTTCTGCTAGATGAACGAACGTCTCTCCACATGCTCAGTTCTCAGAGATAAGTGTGATGTAAAGCCGCACTTCACCTAGCTTCTTGGGAACACAGAGGTTCTTTTCAGTTGCAAACTACACTCCATAGATTTATATGTGGAGGTACTCGCTCCAAATCGGTTTTACAGTGAAAAGTGCAAGAACTTCAAACCGGCACTAGGAAACACACTGAGAAAGCAGAGTAAAAATTTCTCCTGCAACCCGTTCCCTTTGTGCTAGATGAACGAACGTCTCTCCACATGCTCAGTTCTCAGAGATAAGTGAGTGTGAAAGCCATACTTCAACAAGCTTGTTGGGTACACAGAGTTTCTTTTCAGGTGCAAACTGCAATCTATGCTTATATATGGGGAGGTACACACTCCAACTCGGTTTTACAGTGAAAACTGCAGGAACTTCAAAAAGGCACTAGGAAACACCCTGAGAATCCAGAGAAATATTTCTCCTGCAACCCGATCCCTTTGTGCTAGATGAACGTACGTCTCTCCACATGCTCAGTTCTCAGAGATAAGTGTGTGTGAAAGCCATCCTTCTCCTAGCTTGTTGGGAACACAGAGTTTCTTTTCATTTGTCAACTGCACTCCATACATTAATAAGGGGGGTTACTCGCTCCAATTTGTTTTACACTGAAAACTGCAGGTACTTCAAACCGGCACTAGGAAATACACTGAGAAACCAGAGTAAAAATTTCTCCTGCCAACCGTTCCCTTTGTGCTAGATGAACGAAAGTCTCTCCACATGCTCAGTTCTCAGAGATAAGTGTGTGTGAAAGCCATACTTCACCTAGCTTGTTGGGAACACAGAGATTCTTTTCAGTTGCAAACTGCACTACATACATTTATATGGGGTGTTACTAGCTCCAACACGGTTTTAGATTGAAAACTGCGGGAACTTCAAACTGGCACTAGGAAACACACTGAGAAACCAAAGAAAAAGTTTCTGCAGCTAAATGTTCCCTTTGTGCTAGATGAACGAACGTCTCTCCACATGCTCAGTTCTGAGAGATAAGTGTGTGTGAAAGCCGTACTTCACCTAGATTGTTGGGAACACAGAGTTTCTTTTCAGTTGCAAACAGCAATCTATTCATATATATGGGGAGGTACACACTCCAAGTCGTTTTTACAGGGAAAACTGCAGGAAATTCAAACCGGCATTAGGAAACACACTGAAAAACCAGAGAAAAAGTTTCTCCTGAAATCCGTTCCCTTTGTGCTAGATGAACGAAAGTCTCTCCACATGCTCAGTTCTCAGAGATAATTGTGTGTGAAAGCCGTCCTTCTCCTATCTTGTTGGGAACACAGAGTTTCTTTTCAGTTGCCAACTGCACTCCATAAATTAATAAGGGGGGGTACACGCTCCAATCTGTTTTACACTGAAAACTGCAGGAACTTCAAACCGGCACTAGGAAACACACTGAGAAACCAGAGTAAAAGTTTCCCCTGCAACCCGTTCCCTTTGTGCTAGATGAACGAACATCTCTCCATATGCTCAGTTCTGAGAGGTAACTGTGTGTGAAAGCCGTCCTTCACCTAACTTGTTGGGACACAGAGTTTCTTTTCATTTGCAAACTGCACTCTATACATATATATGGGGAGGTACTCGTTCCAACTCGTTTTAACAGATAAAACTGCAGGAACTTCAAACCGGCACTAGAAAATACACAGAGAATCCAGAGTAAAAATTTCTCCTGCAAACCGTTCCCTTTGTGCTAGATGAACGAAAGTCTCTCCACATGCTCAGTTCTCAGATATAAGTGTGTGTGAAAGCCATACTTCACCTAGCTTGTTGGGAACACAGAGTTTCTTTTCAGTTGCAAACTGGACTACATACATTTATATGGGGTGTTACTAGCTCCAACTCGGTTTTAGATTGAAAACTGCAGGAACTTCAAACCTGCACTAGGAAACACACTGAGAAACCAGAGAAAAAGTTTCCGCAGCTAAATGTTCCCTTTGTGCTAGATGAACGAACGTCTCTCCACATGCTCAGTTCTGAGAGATAAGTGTGTGTGAAAGACGTACTTCACCTAGATTGTTGGGAACACAGAGTTTCTTTTCAGTTGCAAACTGCAATCTAGGCATATATATGGGGAGGTACACACTCCAAGTCGGTTTTACAGTGAAAACTGCAGGAAATTCAAACCGGCATTAGGAAACACACTGAGAAACCAGAGAAAAGTTTCTCCTGCAACCCGTTCCCTTTGTGCTAGATGAACGAACATCTCTCCACATGCTCAGTTCTGAGAGGTAAGTGTGTGTGAAAGCCGTCCTTCACCTAGCTTGTTGGGAACACAAAGTATCTATTTGGTAGCAAAATGTTCTCCATACATATATATGGGGAGGTACTATCTCCCACTATATTTTACAGTGAAAACTGCAGGAACTTGAAACCGGCACTAGGAAACACACTGAGAAACCTGAGTAAAAGTTTCTCCTGCAAACAGTTCCATTTGTGCTAGATGAACGAACGTCTCTCCACATGCTCAATTCTCAGAGATAAGTGTGTTGTAAAGCCGTCCTTCACCTTGCTTTTTGGGAACACGGAGTTTATTTTCAGTTGCAAACTGCACTCCATACATATATATGGGGAGGTACACGCTCCACATCGGTTTAACAGTGAAAACTGCAGGAACTTCCAACCGACACTAGGAAATACACTGAGAAACCAGAGTAAAAATTTATCCTGCAACCCCTTCCCTTTGTGCTAGATGAACGAACGTCTCTCCACATGCTCAGTTCTGAAAGATATGTGTGTGTGAAAGCCGTCCTTCACCTAGCTTGTTGGGAACACGTAGTTTCTTATCAGTTGCAAACTGCACTCCATACATATATATGGGGTTTTACAAGCTCCAACTCGGTTTTAGATTGAAAATTGCAGGAACTTCAAACCGGCACTAGGAAACACACTGAGAAAGCAGAGTAAAAGTTACTCCTGCAACCCGTTCAATTTGTGCTAAATGAACGAACGTCTCTCCACATGCTCAGTTCATAGAGGTAAGTGTGTGTGAAAGCCTTCCTTCACCTAGCTTGTTGGGAACACGTAGTTTCTTTTCAGTTGCAAACTGCACTCCATACATTTATATGATGTGGTACTCGCTCCAACTCGGTTTTACAGTGAAAACTGCAGGAACTTCAAACCGGCACTAGAAAACACACTGAGAATCCAGAGAAAAAGTTTCCCCTGCAAATCGTTCCTTTTGTGCTAGATGAATGAACGTCCCCCCTCATGCAAAGTTCTGAGAGGTAAGTGTGTTTTAAAGTCGTACTTCACCTAGCTTGTTGGGAACACAGAGTTTCTTTTCAGTTGCAAACTGCAATCTATGCACATATATGGGGAGGTACACGCTCCAACTCGGTTTTACAGTGAAAACTGCAGGAATTTCAAACCGGCACTAGGAAACACACTGAGAAACCGGAGAAAAAGTTTCTCCTGAATTCCGTTCCCTTTGTGCTAGATGAACGAAAGTCTCTCCACATGCTCAGTTTTCAGAGATAAGTGTGTGTGAAAGCCGTCCTTCTCCTAGCTTGTTGGGAACACAGAGTTTCTTTTCAGTTGCCAACTGTACTCCATACATTAATAAGGGGGGGTACTCGTTCCAATCGGTTTTACAGTGAAAACTGAAGGAAATTCAAACCGGCACAAGGAAACACACTGAGAAACCAGAGTAAAAGTTTCCCCTGCAACCCGGTCCCTTTGTGCTAGATGAACGAACTTCTCTCCACATGCTCAGTTCTGAGAGGTAAGTGTGTGTGAAAGCCGTCCTTCACCTAACTTGTTGGGACACAGAGTTTCTTTTCATTTGCAAACTGCACTCCATACATATATATGGGGAGGTACTCGTTCCAACTCGTTTTAACAGAGAAAACTGCAGGAACTTCAAACCGGCACTAGGAAATACACTGAGAAACCAGAGTAAAAATTTCTCCTGCAAACCGTTCCCTTTGTGCTAGATGAACGAAAGTCTCTCCACATGCTCAGTTCTCAGAGATAAGTGTGTGTGAAACCAATACTTCACCTAGCTTGTTGGGAACACAGAGTTTCTTTTCAGTTGCAAACTGCACTACATACATTTATATGGGGTGTTACTAGCTCCAACTTTGTTTTAGATTGAAAACTGCAGGAACTTCAAACCGGCACTAGGAAACACACTGAGAAACCAGAGAAAAAGTTTCCGCAGCTAAATGTTCCCTTTGTGCTAGATGAACGAACGTCTCTCCACATGCTCACTTCTGAGAGAAAAGTGTGTGTGAAAGCCGTACTTCACCTAGATTGTTGGGAACACAGAGTTTCTTTTCAGTTGCAAACTGCAATCTATGCATATATATGGGGAGGTACACACTCCAAGTCGGTTTTACAGTGAAAACTGCAGGAAATTCAAACCGGCACTAGGAAACACACTGAGAAACCAGAGAAAAGTTTCCTCTGCAACCCGTTCCCTTTGTGCTAGATGAACGAAAGTCTCTCCACATGCTCAGTTCTGAGAGGTAAGTGTGTGTGAAAGCCGTCCTTCACCTAGCTTGTTGGGAACACAAAGTTTCTATTTGGTAGCAAAATGTTCTCCATACATATATATGGGGAGGTAATATCTCCCACTATATTTTACAGTGAAAACTGCAGGAACTTGAAACCGGCACTAGGAAACACACGGAGAAACCTGAGTAAAAGTTTCTCCTGCAAACAGTTCCATTTGTGCTAGATGAACGAACGTCTTTCCACATGCTCAGTTCTCAAAGATAAGTGTGTTGTAAAGCCGTCCTTCACCTAGCTTCTTGGGAACACAGAGATTCTTTTCAGTTGCAAACTACACTCCATACATTTATATGTGGAGGTACTCGCTCCAAATCGGTTTTACAGTGAAAACTGCAAGAACTTCAAACCTGCACTAGGAAACACACTGAGAAATCAGAGAAAAAGTTTCTCCTGCAAACCGTTCCCTTTGTGCTAGATGAACGAACATCTCTCCACATGCTCATTTCTGAGAGATAAGTGTGTGTGAAAGCCGTACTTCACCTAGCTTTTTGGGAACACGGAGTTTATTTTCAGTTGCAAACTGCACTCCATACATATATATGGGGAGGTACTTGCTCCAAATCGGTTTAACAGTGAAAACTGCAGGAACTTCCAACCGACACTAGGAAATACACTGAGAAACCAGAGTAAAAATTTCTCCTGCAACCCGTTCCCTTTGTGCTAGATGAACGAACGTCTCTCCACATGCTCAGTTCTCAGAGATAAGTGAGTGTGAAGCCATACTTCACCTATCTTGTTGGGTACACAGAGTTTCTTTTCAGTTGCAAACTGCAATCTATGCATATATATGGGGAGGTACACACTCCAACTCTGTTTTACAGTGAAAACTGCAGGAACTTCAAAACGGCACTAGGAAACACCCTGAGAAACCAGAGAAAAATTTCTCCTGCAACCTGTTCCCTTTGTGCTAGATGAACGAACGTCTCTCCAAATGCTAGGTTCTCAGAGATAAGTGTGTGGTAAACCCGCCATTCACCTAGCTTGTTGGGAAAACAGAGTTTCTTTTCAGTTGCAAACTGCACTCCATACATTTATATGGAGTGTTACTACCTCCAATCGGTTTTAGATTGAAAAATGCAGGAACTTCAAACCGGCACTAGGAAACACAGTGAGAAACCAGAGAAATAGTTTCTCCTGCAACCCGTTCCCATTGTGCTAGATGAACGAACGTCTCTCCACATGCTCAGTTCTGAAAGATATGTATGTGTGAAAGCCGTCCTTCACCTAGCTTGTTGGGAACACGTAGTTTCTTTTCAGTTGCAAACTGCACTCCATACATTTATATGAGGTGGTACACGCTCCAACTCGGTTTTACAGTGAAAACTGCAGGAACTTCAAACCGGCACTAGAAAACACACTGAGAATCCAGAGAAAAAGTTTCCCCTGCAAATCGTTCCTTTTGTGCTAGATGAATGAACGTCTCCCCTCATGCAAAGTTTTGAGAGGTAAGTGTGTTTTAAAGTCGTACTTCACCTAGCTTGTTGGGAACACAGAGTTTCTTTTCAGTTGCAAACTGCAATCTATGCACATATATGGGGAGGTACACGCTCCAACTCGGTTTTACAGTGAAAACTGCAGGAATTTCAAACCGGCACTAGGAAACACACTGAGAAACCGGAGAAAAAGTTTCTCCTGAATTCCGTTCCCTTTGTGCTAGATGAACGAAAGTCTCTCCACATGCTCAGTTTTCAGAGATAAGTGTGTGTGAAAGCCGTCATTCTCCTAGCTTGTTGGGAACACAGAGTTTCTTTTCAGTTGCCAACTGCACTCCATACATTAATAAGGGGGGGTACTCGCTCCAATCGGTTTTACAGTGAAAACTGCAGGAAATTGAAACCGGCACAAGGAAACAAACTGAGAAACCAGAGTAAAAGTTTCCCCTGCAACCCGGTCCCTTTGTGCTAGATGAACGAACATCTCTCCACATGCTCAGTTCTGAGAGGTAAGTGTGTGTGAAAGCCGTCCTTCACATAACTTGTTGGGACACAGAGTTTCTTTTCATTTGCAAACTGCACTCCATACATATATATGGGGAGGTACTCGTTCCAATTCGTTTTAACAGAGAAAACTGCAGGAACTTCAAACCGGCACTAGAAAATACACTGAGAAACCAGAGTAAAAATTTCTCCTGCAAACCGTTCCCTTTGTGCTAGATGAACGAAAGTCTCTCCACATGCTCAGTTCTCAGTGATAAGTGTGTGTGAAAGCCATACTTAAACTAGCTTGTTGGGAACACAGAGTTTCTTTTCAGTTGCAAACTGCACTACATACATTTATATGGGGTGTTACTAGCTCCAACTCGGTTTTAGATTGAAAACTGCAGGAACTTCAAACCGGCACTAGGAAACACACTGAGATACCAGAGAAAAAGTTTCCGCAGCTAAATGTTCCCTTTGTGCTAGATGAACGAACGTCTCTCCACATGCTCAGTTCTGAGAGAAAAGTGTGTGTGAAAGCCGTACTTCACCTAGATTGTTGGGAACACAGAGTTTCTTTTCAGTTGCAAACTGCAATCTATGCATATATATGGGGAGGTACACACTCCAAGTCGGTTTTACAGTGAAAACTGCAGGAAATTCAAACCGGCACTAGGAAACACACTGAGAAACCAGAGAAAAGTTTCTCCTGCAACCCGTTCCCTTTGTGCTAGATGAACGAAAGTCTCTCCACATGCTCAGTTCTGAGAGGTAAGTGTGTGTGAAAGCCGTCCTTCACCTAGCTTGTTGGGAACACAAAGTTTCTATTTGGTAGCAAAATGTTCTCCATACATATATATGGGGAGGTACTATCTCCTACTATATTTTACAGTGAAAACTGCAGGAACTTGAAACCGGCACTAGGAAACACACGGAGAAACCTGAGTAAAAGTTTCTCCTGCAAACAGTTCCATTTGTGCTAGATGAACGAACGTCTTTCCACATGCTCAGTTCTCAGAGATAAGTGTGTTGTAAAGCCGTCCTTCACCTAGCTTCTTGGGAACACAGAGATTCTTTTCAGTTGCAAACTACACTCCATACATTTATATGTGGAGGTACTCGCTCCAAATCGGTTTTACAGTGAAAACTGCAAGAACTTCAAACCTGCACTAGGAAACACACTGAGAAACCAGAGAAAAAGTTTCTCCTGCAAACTGTTCCCTTTGTGCTAGATGAACGAACATCTCTCCACATGCTCAGTTCTGAGAGATAAGTGTGTGTGAAAGCCGTACTTCACCTAGATTTTGGGAACACGGAGTTTATTTTCAGTTGCAAACTGCAGTCCATACATATATATGGGGAGGTACTCGCTCCAAATCGGTTTAACAGTGAAAACTGCAGGAACTTCCAACCGACACTAGGAAATACACTGAGAAACCAGAGTAAAAATTTCTCCTGAAACCCGTTCCCTTTGTGCTAGATGAACGAACGTCTCTCCACATGCTTAGTTCTCAGAGATAAGTGAGTGTGAAAGCCATACTTCACCTATCTTGTTGGGAACACAGAGTTTCTTTTCAGTTGCAAACTGCAATCTATGCATATATATGGGGAGGTACACACTCCAACTCGGTTTTACAGTGAAAACTGCAGGAACTTCAAAACGGCACTAGGAAACACCCTGAGAAACCAGAGAAAAATTTCTCCTGCAACCCGTTCCCTTTGTGCTAGATGAACGAACGTCTCTCCAAATGCTAGGTTCTCAGAGATAAGTGTGTGGTAAACCCGCCATTCACCTAGCTTGTTGGGAACACAGAGTTTCTTTTCAGTTGCAAACTGCACTCCATACATTTATATGGGGTGTTACTACCTCCAATCGGTTTTAGATTGAAAAATGCAGGAACTTCAAACCGGCACTAGGAAACACAGTGAGAAACCAGAGAAATAGTTTCTCCTGCAACCCGTTCCCATTGTGCTAGATGAACGAACGTCTCTCCACATGCTCAGTTCTGAAAGATATGTATGTGTGAAAGCCGTCCTTCACCTAGCTTGTTGGGAACACGTAGTATCTTTTCAGTTGCAAACTGCACTCCATAAATTTATATGAGGTGGTACTCGCTCCAACTCGGTTTTACAGTGAAAACTGCAGGAACTTCAAACCGGCACTAGAAAACACACTGAGAATCCAGAGAAAAAGTTTCCCCTGCAAATCGTTCCTTTTGTGCTAGATGAATGAACGTCTCCCCACATGCACAGTTCTGAGAGGTAAGTGTGTGTGAAAGCTGTCCTTCACCTAGCTTGTTGGGAACACAGAGTTTCTTTTCAGTTGCTAACTGCAATCTATGCACATATATGGGGAGGTACACGCTCCAACTCGGTTTTACAGTGAAAACTGCAGGAATTTCAAACCGGCACTAGGAAACACCCTGAGAATCCAGAGAATAGTTTCTCCTGCCACCCGTTCCCTTTGTGCTAGATGAACAAAAGTCTCTCCACATGCTCAGTTCTTAGAGGTAAGTGTGTGTGAAAGCCGTCCTTCACCTAGCTTGTTGGGAACACAGAGTTTCTTTTCAATAGCAAACTGTTCTCCATACATATTTATGGGGAGGAACTCTCTCCAACTAGGTTTTACAGTGGAAACTGCAGGAACTTTAAACCGGCACTAGGAAACACACTGAGAAACCAGATTAAAAATTTCTCCTGCAACCCGTTCACTTTGTGCTAGATGAACGTACTTCTCTCCAAATGCTCAGTTCTCAGAGGTAAGTGTGTGGTAAAGCCGCCCTTCACCTAGCTTGATGGGAACACAGAGTTTCTTTTCATTTGCAAACTGCACTCCATACATTTATATGGGGTGTTACTAGCTCCAATTCGGTTTTAGATTGAAAACTGCAGGAACTTTAAACCGGCACTCGGAAAAACACTGAGAAACCAGATTAAAAGTTTCTCCTGCAATCCGTTCCATTTGTGCTAGATGAACGAACGTCTCTCCACATGCTGAGTTCTGAGAGATAAGTGTGTGTGAAAGCCGTCCTTCACCTAGCTTGTTGGGAACACGGAGTTTCTTTTCATTTGCAAACTGCACTCCATACATATATATGGGGAGGTACTCGTTCCAACTCATTTTAACAGTGAAAACTGCAGGAACTTCAAACCGGCACTAGGAAATACACTGAGAAACCAGAGTAAAAATTTCTCCTGCAAAACGTTCCCTTAGTGCTAGATGAACGAACGTCTCTCCACATGCTCATTTCTCAAAGATAAGTGTGTGTGAAAGCCATACTTCACCTAGCTTGTTGGGAACACAGAGTTTCTTTAAGTTGCAAACTGCACTACATACATTTATATGGGTTGTTACTAGCTCCAACTCGGTTTTAGATTGAAAACTGCAGGAAATTCAAACCGGCACTAGGAAACACACTGAGAAACCAGAGAAAAAGTTTCCGCAGCTAAATGTTCCCTTTGTGCTAGATGAACGAACGTCTCCCCACATGCTCAGTTCTGAGAGGTAAGTGTGTGTGAAAGCCGTCCTTCACCTAGCTTGTTGGGAACACAAAGTTTCTATTTGGTAGCAAAATGTTCTCCATACATATATATGGGGAGGTACTATCTCCCACTATATTTTACAGTGAAAAATGCAGGAACTTGACACCGGCACTAGGAAACACACTGAGAAACCAGAGAAAAAGTTTCTCCTGAAAACCGTTCCCTTTGTGCTAGATGAATGAACGTCTCTCCACATGCTCAGTTCTGAGAGATAAGTGTGTGTGAAAGCCGTACTTCACCTAGCTTTTTGGGAACACGGAGTTTCTTTTCAGTTGCAAACTGCAATCCATACATATATATGGGGAGGTACTCGCTCCAAATTCTTTTAACAGTGAAAACTGCAGGAAATTCCAACCGACACTAGGAAATACACTGAGAAACCAGAGTAAAGATTTCTCCTGGATCCCGTTCCCTTTGTGCTAGATGAACGAACGTCTCTCCACATGCTCAGTTCTCAGAGATAAGTGAGTGTGAAAGTCATACTTCACCTATCTTGTTGGGAACACAGAGTTTCTTTTCAGTTGCAAACTGCAATCTATGCATATATCTGGGGAGGTACACACTCCAACTCGGTTTTACAGTGAAATCTGCAGGAACTTCAAAACGGCACTAGGAATCACCCTGAGAAACCAGAGAAAAATTTCTCCTGCAACCCGTTCCCTTTGTGCTAGATGAACGAACGTCTCTCCAAATGCTAGGTTCTCAGATATAAGTGTGTGGTAAACCCGCCATTCACCTAGCTTGTTGGGAACACAGAGTTTCTTTTCAGTTGCAAACTGCACTCCATACATTTATATGGGGTGTTACTACCTCCAATCGGTTTTAGATTGAAAAATGCAGGAACTTCAAACCGGCACTAGGAAACACAGTGAGAAACCAGAGAAATAGTTTCTCCTGCAACCCGTTCCCATTGTGCTAGATGAACGAACGTCTCTCCACATGCTCAGTTCTGAAAGATATGTGTGTGTGAAAGCCGTCCTTCACCTAGCTTTTTGGGAACACGTAGTTTCTTTTCAGTTGCAAACTGCACTATATAAATATATATGGGGTGTTACTAGCTCCAACTCGGTTTTAGATTGAAAATTGCAGGTACTTCAAACCGGCACTAGGAAACACACTGAGAAACCAGAGTAAAAGTTTCTCCTGAAACCCGTTCCCTTTGTGCTAAATGAACGAACGTCTCTCCACATGCTCAGTTCATAGAGGTAAGTGTGTGTGAAAGCTGTCCTTCACCTAGCTTGTTGGGACAAAGAGTTTCTTTTCAGTTGCAAACTGCACTCCATACTTTTATATGAGGTGGTACTCGCTTCAACTCGGTTTTACAGTGAAAATTGCAGGAACTTCAAACCAGCACTAGGAAACACACTGAGAATCCAGAGAAAAAGTTTCCCCTGCAAACCGTTCCTTTTGTGCTAGATGAATGAACGTCTCCCCACATGCACAGTTCTGAGAGGTAAGTGTGTTTGAAAGTCGTCCTTCACTTAGCTTGTTGGGAACACAGAGTTTCTTTTCAGTTGCAAACTGCAATCTATGGACATATATGGGGAGGTACACGCTCCAACTCGGTTTTACAGTGAAAACTGCAGGAATTTCAAATCGGCACTAGGAAACAACCTGAGAAACCAGAGAAAAAGTTTCTCCTGCAACCCGGTCCCTTTGTGCTAGATGAACAAAAGTCTCTCCACATGCTCAGTTCTGAGAGGTTAGTGTGTGTGAAAGCCGTCCTTCACCTAGCTTGTTGGGAACACAGAGTTTCTTTTCAATAGCAAACTGTACTCCATACATATTTATGGGGAGGAACTCTCTCCAACTAGGTTTTACAGTGGAAACTGCAGGAACTTTAAACCGGCACTAGGAAACACACTGAGAAACCAGATTAAAAGTTTCTCCTGCAACCCGTTCACTTTGTGCTAGATGAACGTACTTCTCTCCAAATGCTCAGTTCTGTGAGATAAGTGTGTGTGAAAGACGTACTTCACCTAGCTTTTTGGGAACACGGAGTTTATTTTCAGTTGCAACCTGCACTCCATACATATATATGGGGAGGTACTCGTTCCAACTCGTTTTAACAGATAAAACTGCAGGAACTTCAAACCGGCACTATTAAATACACAGAGAATCCAGAGTAAAAATTTCTCCTGCAAACCGTTCCCTTTGTGCTAGATGAACGAAAGTCTCTCCACATGCTCAGTTCTCAGATATAAGTGTGTGTGAAAGCCATAATTCACCTAGCTTGTTGGGAACACAGAGTTTCTTTTCAGTTGCAAACTGGACTGCATACATTTATATGGGGTGTTACTAGCTCCAACTCGGTTTTAGATTGAAAACTGCAGGAACTTCAAACCTGCACTAGGAAACACACTGAGAAACCAGAGAAAAAGTTTCCGCAGCTAAATGTTCCCTTTGTGCTAGATGAACGAACGTCTCTCCACATGCTCAGTTCTGAGAGATAAGTGTGTGTGAAAGACGTACTTCACCTAGATTGTTGGGAACACAGAGTTTCTTTTCAGTTGCAAACTGCAATCTATGCATATATATGGGGAGGTACACACTCCAAGTCGGTTTTACAGTGAAAACTGCAGGAAATTCAAACCGGCATTAGGAAACACACTGAGAAACCAGAGAAAAGTTTCTCCTGCAACCCGTTCCCTTTGTGCTAGATGAACGAACATCTCTCCACATGCTCAGTTCTGAGAGGTAAGTGTGTGTGAAAGCCGTACTTCACCTAGCTTGTTGGGAACACAAAGTATCTATTTGGTAGCAAAATGTTCTCCATACATATATATGGGGAGGTACTATCTCCCACTATATATTACAGTGAAAACTGCAGGAACTTGAAACCGGCACTAGGAAACACACTGAGAAACCTGAGTAAAAGTTTCTCCTGCAAACAGTTCCATTTGTGCTAGATGAACGAACGTCTCTCCACATGCTCAATTCTCAGAGATAAGTGTGTTGTAAAGCCGTCCTTCACCTTGCTTTTTGGGAACACGGAGTTTATTTTCAGTTGCAAACTGCACTCCATACATATATATGGGGAGGTACACGCTCCACATCGGTTTAACAGTGAAAACTGCAGGAACTTCCAACCGACACTAGGAAATACACTGAGAAACCAGAGTAAAAATTTATCCTGCAACCCCTTCCCTTTGTGCTAGATGAACGAACGTCTCTCCACATGCTCAGTTCTGAAAGATATGTGTGTGTGAAAGCCGTCTTTCACCTAGCTTGTTGGGAACACGTAGTTTCTTATCAGTTGCAAACTGCACTCCATACATATATATGGTTTTTTACAAGCTCCAACTCGGTTTTAGATTGAAAATTGCAGGAACTTCAAACCGGCACTAGGAAACACACTGAGAAAGCAGAGTAAAAGTTTCTCCTGCAACCCGTTCAATTTGTGCTAAATGAACGAACGTCTCTCCACATGCTCAGTTCATAGAGGTAAGTGTGTGTGAAAGCCTTCCTTCACCTAGCTTGTTGGGAACACGTAGTTTCTTTTCAGTTGCAAACTGCACTCCATACATTTATGTGATGTGGTACTCGCTCCAACTCGGTTTTACAGTGAAAACTGCAGGAACTTCAAACCGGCACTAGAAAACACACTGAGAATCCAGAGAAAAAGTTTCCCCTGCAAATCGTTCCTTTTGTGCTAGATGAATGAACGTCTCCCCTCATGCAAAGTTCTGAGAGTTAAGTGTGTTTTAAAGTCGTACTTCACCTAGCTTGTTGGGAACACAGAGTTTCTTTTCAGTTGCAAACTGCAATCTATGCACATATATGGGGAGGTACACGCTCCAACTCGGTTTTACAGTGAAAACTGCAGGAATTTCAAACCGGCACTAGGAAACACACTGAGAAACCGGAGAAAAAGTTTCTCCTGAATTCCGTTCCCTTTGTGCTAGATGAACGAAAGTCTCTCCACATGCTCAGTTTTCAGAGATAAGTGTGTGTGAAAGCCGTCCTTCTCCTAGCTTGTTGGGAACACAGAGTTTCTTTTCAGTTGCCAACTGTACTCCATACATTAATAAGGGGGGGTACTCGTTCCAATCGGTTTTACAGTGAAAACTGAAGGAAATTCAAACCGGCACAAGGAAACACACTGAGAAACCAGAGTAAAAGTTTCCCCTGCAACCCGGTCCCTTTGTGCTAGATGAACGAACTTCTCTCCACATGCTCAGTTCTGAGAGGTAAGTGTGTGTGAAAGCCGTCCTTCACCTAACTTGTTGGGACACAGAGTTTCTTTTCATTTGCAAACTGCACTCCATACATATATATGGGGAGGTACTCGTTCCAACTCGTTTTAACAGAGAAAACTGCAGGAATTTCAAACCGGCACTAGGAAATACACTGAGAAACCAGAGTAAAAATTTCTCCTGCAAACCGTTCCCTTTGTGCTAGATGAACGAAAGTCTCTCCACATGCTCAGTTCTCAGAGATAAGTGTGTGTGAAAGCAATACTTCACCTAGCTTGTTGGGAACACAGAGTTTCTTTTCAGTTGCAAACTGCACTACATACATTTATATGGGGTGTTACTAGCTCCAACTTTGTTTTAGATTGAAAACTGCAGGAACTTCAAACCGGCACTAGGAAACACACTGAGAAACCAGAGAAAAAGTTTCCGCAGCTAAATGTTCCCTTTGTGCTAGATGAACGAACGTCTCTCCACATGCTCACTTCTGAGAGAAAAGTGTGTGTGAAAGCCGTACTTCACCTAGATTGTTGGGAACACAGAGTTTCTTTTCAGTTGCAAACTGCAATCTATGCATATATATGGGGAGGTACACACTCCAAGTCGGGTTTACAGTGAAAACTGCAGGAAATTCAAACCGGCACTAGGAAACACACTGAGAAACCAGAGAAAAGTTTCTCCTGCAACCCGTTCCCTTTGTGCTAGATGAACGAAAGTCTCTCCACATGCTCAGTTCTGAGAGTTAAGTGTGTGTGAAAGCCGTACTTCACCTAGCTTGTTGGGAACACAAAGTTTCTATTTGGTAGCAAAATGTTCTCCATACATATATATGGGGAGGTACTATCTCCCACTATATTTTACAGTGAAAACTGCAGGAACTTGAAACCGGCACTAGGAAACACACGGAGAAACCTGAGTAAAAGTTTCTCCTGCAAACAGTTCCATTTGTGCTAGATGAACGAACGTCTTTCCACATGCTCAGTTCTCAGAGATAAGTGTGTTGTAAAGCCGTCCTTCACCTAGCTTCTTGGGAACACAGAGATTCTTTTCAGTTGCAAACTACACTCCATACATTTATATGTGGAGGTACTCGCTCCAAATCGGTTTTACAGTGAAAACTGCAAGAACTTCAAACCTGCACTAGGAAACACACTGAGAAATCAGAGAAAAAGTTTCTCCTGCAAACCGTTCCCTTTGTGCTAGATGAACGAACATCTCTCCACATGCTCATTTCTGAGAGATAAGTGTGTGTGAAAGCCGTACTTCACCTAGCTTTTTGGGAACACGGAGTTTATTTTCAGTTGCAAACTGCACTCCATACATATATATGGGGAGGTACTTGCTCCAAATCGGTTTAACAGTGAAAACTGCAGGAACTTCCAACCGACACTAGGAAATACACTGAGAAACCAGAGTAAAAATTTCTCCTGCAACCCGTTCCCTTTGTGCTAGATGAACGAACGTCTCTCCACATGCTCAGTTCTCAGAGATAAGTGAGTGTGAAGCCATACTTCACCTATCTTGTTGGGTACACAGAGTTTCTTTTCAGTTGCAAACTGCAATCTATGCATATATCTGGGGAGGTACACACTCCAACTCGGTTTTACAGTGAAAACTGCAGGAACTTCAAAACGGCACTAGGAAACACCCTGAGAAACCAGAGAAAAATTTCTCCTGCAACCTGTTCCCTTTGTGCTAGATGAACGAACGTCTCTCCAAATGCTAGGTTCTCAGAGATAAGTGTGTGGTAAACCCGCCATTCACCTAGCTTGTTGGGAAAACAGAGTTTCTTTTCAGTTGCAAACTGCACTCCATACATTTATATGGGGTGTTACTACCTCCAATCGGTTTTAGATTGAAAAATGCAGGAACTTCAAACCGGCACTAGGAAACACAGTGAGAAACCAGAGAAATAGTTTCTCCTGCAACCCGTTCCCATTGTGCTAGATGAACGAACGTCTCTCCACATGCTCAGTTCTGAAAGATATGTATGTGTGAAAGCCGTCCTTCACCTAGCTTGTTGGGAACACGTAGTTTCTTTTCAGTTGCAAACTGCACTCCATACATTTATATGAGGTGGTACACGCTCCAACTCGGTTTTACAGTGAAAACTGCAGGAACTTCAAACCGGCACTAGAAAACACACTGAGAATCCAGAGAAAAAGTTTCCCCTGCAAATCGTTCCTTTTGTGCTAGATGAATGAACGTCTCCCCTCATGCAAAGTTTTGAGAGGTAAGTGTGTTTTAAAGTCGTACTTCACCTAGCTTGTTGGGAACACAGAGTTTCTTTTCAGTTGCAAACTGCAATCTATGCACATATATGGGGAGGTACACGCTCCAACTCGGTTTTACAGTGAAAACTGCAGGAATTTCAAACCGGCACTAGGAAACACACTGAGAAACCGGAGAAAAAGTTTCTCCTGAATTCCGTTCCCTTTGTGCTAGATGAACGAAAGTCTCTCCACATGCTCAGTTTTCAGAGATAAGTGTGTGTGAAAGCCGTCATTCTCCTAGCTTGTTGGGAACACAGAGTTTCTTTTCAGTTGCCAACTGCACTCCATACATTAATAAGGGGGGGTACTCGCTCCAATCGGTTTTACAGTGAAAACTGCAGGAAATTGAAACCGGCACAAGGAAACAAACTGAGAAACCAGAGTAAAAGTTTCCCCTGCAACCCGGTCCCTTTGTGCTAGATGAACGAACATCTCTCCACATGCTCAGATCTGAGAGGTAAGTGTGTGTGAAAGCCGTCCTTCACATAACTTGTTGGGACACAGAGTTTCTTTCCATTTGCAAACTGCACTGCATACATATATATGGGGAGGTACACGTTCCAACTCGTTTTAACAGAGAAAACTGCAGGAACTTCAAACCGGCACTAGAAAATACACTGAGAAACCAGAGTAAAAATTTCTCCTGCAAACCGTTCCCTTTGTGCTAGGTGAACGAAAGTCTCTCCACATGCTCAGTTCTCAGTGATAAGTGTCTGTGAAAGCCATACTTAAACTAGCTTGTTGGGAACACAGAGTTTCTTTTCAGTTGCAAACTGCACTACATACATTTATATGGGGTGTTACTAGCTCCAACTCGGTTTTAGATTGAAAACTGCAGGAACTTCAAACCGGCACTAGGAAACACACTGAGATACCAGAGAAAAAGTTTCCGCAGCTAAATGTTCCCTTTGTGCTAGATGAACGAACGTCTCTCCACATGCTCAGTTCTGAGAGGAAAGTGTGTGTGAAAGCCGTACTTCACCTAGATTGTTGGGAACACAGAGTCTCTTTTCAGTTGCAAACTGCAATCTATGCATATATATGGGGAGGTACACACTCCAAGTCGGTTTTACAGTGAAAACTGCAGGAAATTCAAACCGGCACTAGGAAACACACTGAGAAACCAGAGAAAAGTTTCTCCTGCAACCCGTTCCCTTTGTGCTAGATGAACGAAAGTCTCTCCACATGCTCAGTTCTGAGAGGTAAGTGTGTGTGAAAGCCGTCCTTCACCTAGCTTGTTGGGAACACAAAGTTTCTATTTGGTAGCAAAATGTTCTCCATACATATATATGGGGTGGTACTATCTCCTACTATATTTTACAGTGAAAACTGCAGGAACTTGAAACCGGCACTAGGAAACACACGGAGAAACCTGAGTAAAAGTTTCTCCTGCAAACAGTTCCATTTGTGCTAGATGAACGAACGTCTTTCCACATGCTCAGTTCTCAGAGATAAGTGTGTTGTAAAGCCGTCCTTCACCTAGCTTCTTGGGAACACAGAGATTCTTTTCAGTTGCAAACTACACTCCATACATTTATATGTGGAGGTACTCGCTCCAAATCGGTTTTACAGTGAAAACTGCAAGAACTTCAAACCTGCACTAGGAAACACACTGAGAAACCAGAGAAAAAGTTTCTCCTGCAAACCGTTCCCTTTGTGCTAGATGAACGAACATCTCTCCACATGCTCAGTTCTGAGAGATAAGTGTGTGTGAAAGCCGTACTTCACCTAGATTTTGGGAACACGGAGTTTATTTTCAGTTGCAAACTGCAGTCCATACATATATATGGGGAGGTACTCGCTCCAAATCGGTTTAACAGTGAAAACTGCAGGAACTTCCAACCGACACTAGGAAATACACTGAGAAACCAGAGTAAAAATTTCTCCTGAAACCCGTTCCCTTTGTGCTAGATGAACGAACGTCTCTCCACATGCTTAGTTCTCAGAGATAAGTGAGTGTGAAAGCCATACTTCACCTATTTTGTTGGGAACACAGAGTTTCTTTTCAGTTGCAAACTGCAATCTATGCATATATATGGGGAGGTACACACTCCAACTCGGTTTTATAGTGAAAACTGCAGGAACTTCAAAACGGCACTAGGAAACACCCTGAGAAACCAGAGAAAAATTTCTCCTGCAACCCGTTCCCTTTGTGCTAGATGAACGAACGTCTCTCCAAATGCTAGGTTCTCAGAGATAAGTGTGTGGTAAACCCGCCATTCACCTAGCTTGTTGGGAACACAGAGTTTCTTTTCACTTGCAAACTGCACTCCATACATTTATATGGGGTGTTACTACCTCCAATCGGTTTTAGATTGAAAAATGCAGGAACTTCAAACCGGCACTAGGAAACACAGTGAGAAACCAGAGAAATAGTTTCTCCTGCAACCCGTTCCCATTGTGCTAGATGAACGAACGTCTCTCCACATGCTCAGTTCTGAAAGATATGTATGTGTGAAAGCCGTCCTTCACCTAGCTTGTTGGGAACACGTAGTATCTTTTCAGTTGCAAACTGCACTCCATACATTTATATGAGGTGGTACTCGCTCCAACTCGGTTTTACAGTGAAAACTGCAGGAACTTCAAACCGGCACTAGAAAAAACACTGAGAATCCAGAGAAAAAGTTTCCCCTGCAAATCGTTCCTTTTGTGCTAGATGAATGAACGTCTCCCCACATGCACAGTTCTGAGAGGTAAGTGTGTTTGAAAGTCGTCCTTCACCTAGCTTGTTGGGAACACAGAGTTTCTTTTCAGTTGCTAACTGCAATCTATGCACATATATGGGGAGGTACACGCTCCAACTCGGTTTTACAGTGAAAACTGCAGGAATTTCAAACCGGCACTAGGAAACACCCTGAGAATCCAGAGAATAGTTTCTCCTGCAACCCGTTCCCTTTGTGCTAGATGAACAAAAGTCTCTCCACATGCTCAGTTCTGAGAGGTAAGTGTGTGTGAAAGCCGTCCTTCACCTAGCTTGTTGGGAACACAGAGTTTCTTTTCAATAGCAAACTGTACTCCATACATATTTATGGGGAGGAACTCTCTCCAACTAGGTTTTACAGTGGAAACTGCAGGAACATTAAACCGGCACTAGGAAACACACTGAGAAACCAGATTAAAAGTTTCTCCTGAAACCCGTTCACTTTGTGCTAGATGAACGTACTTCTCTCCAAATGCTCAGTTCTCAGAAGTAAGTGTGTGGTAAAGCCGCCCTTCACCTAGCTTGATGGGAACACAGAGTTTCTTTTCATTTGCAAACTGCACTCCATACATTTATATGGGGTGTTACTAGCTCCAATTCGGTTTTAGATTGAAAACTGCAGGAACTTTAAACCGGCACTAGGAAACACACTGAGAAACCAGATTAAAAGTTTCTCCTGCAATCCGTTCCATTTGTGCTAGATGAACGAACGTCTCTCCACATGCTCAGTTCTGAGAGATAAGTGTGTGTGAAAGCCGTCCTTCACCTAGCTTGTTGGGAACACGGAGTTTCTTTTCATTTGCAAACTGCACTCCATACA
This sequence comes from Camelus ferus, assembly GCF_009834535.1. Taxonomy (NCBI): domain Eukaryota; kingdom Metazoa; phylum Chordata; class Mammalia; order Artiodactyla; family Camelidae; genus Camelus; species Camelus ferus. Next base: position 197,796 of record NW_022589665.1, on the reverse strand, counting down.
TATATATGGGGAGGTACTCGTTCCAACTCATTTTAACAGTGAAAACTGCAGGAACTTCAAACCGGCACTAGGAAATACACTGAGAAACCAGAGTAAAAATTTCTCCTGCAAAACGTTCCCTTAGTGCTAGATGAACGTACGTCTCTCCACATGCTCATTTCTCAAAGATAAGTGTGTGTGAAAGCCATACTTCACCTAGCTTGTTGGGAACACAGAGTTTCTTTAAGTTGCAAACTGCACTACATACATTTATATGGGTTGTTACTAGCTCCAACTCGGTTTTAGATTGAAAACTGCAGGAAATTCAAACCGGCACTAGGAAACACACTGAGAAACCAGAGAAAAAGTTTCCGCAGCTAAATGTTCCCTTTGTGCTAGATGAACGAACGTCTCCGCACATGCTCAGTTCTGAGAGTTAAGTGTGTGTGAAAGCCGTCCTTCACCTAGCTTGTTGGGAACACAAAGTTTCTATTTGGTAGCAAAATGTTCTCCATACATATATATGGGGAGGTACTATCTCCCACTATATTTTACAGTGAAAAATGCAGGAACTTGAAACCGGCACTAGGAAACACACTGAGAAACCAGAGAAAAAGTTTCTCCTGAAAACCGTTCCCTTTGTGCTAGATGAATGAACGTCTCTCCACATGCTCAGTTCTGAGAGATAAGTGTGTGTGAAAGCCGTACTTCACCTAGCTTTTTGGGAACACGGAGTTTCTTTTCAGTTGCAAACTGCAATCCATACATATATATGGGGAGGTACTCGCTCCAAATTCTTTTAACAGTGAAAACTGCAGGAAATTCCAACCGACACTAGGAAATACACTGAGAAACCAGAGTAAAAATTTCTCCTGGATCCCGTTCCCTTTGTGCTAGATGAACGAACGTCTCTCCACATGCTCAGTTCTCAGAGATAAGTGAGTGTGAAAGCCATACTTCACCTATCTTGTTGGGAACACAGAGTTTCTTTTCAGTTGCAAACTGCAATCTATGCATATATCTGGGGAGGTACACACTCCAACTCGGTTTTACAGTGAAATCTGCAGGAACTTCAAAACGGCACTAGGAATCACCCTGAGAAACCAGAGAAAAATTTCTCCTGCAACCCGTTCCCTTTGTGCTAGATGAACGAACGTCTCTCCAAATGCTAGGTTCTCAGATATAAGTGTGTGGTAAACCCGCCATTCACCTAGCTTGTTGGGAACACAGAGTTTCTTTTCAGTTGCAAACTGCACTCCATACATTTATATGGGGTGTTACTACCTCCAATCGGTTTTAGATTGAAAAATGCAGGAACTTCAAACCGGCACTAGGAAACACAGTGAGAAACCAGAGAAATAGTTTCTCCTGCAACCCGTTCCCATTGTGCTAGATGAACGAACGTCTCTCCACATGCTCAGTTCTGAAAGATATGTGTGTGTGAAAGCCGTCCTTCACCTAGCTTTTTGGGAACACGTAGTTTCTTTTCAGTTGCAAACTGCACTATATACATATATATGGGGTGTTACTAGCTCCAACTCGGTTTTAGATTGAAAATTGCAGGTACTTCAAACCGGCACTAGGAAACACACTGAGAAACCAGAGTAAAAGTTTCTCCTGAAACCCGTTCCCTTTGTGCTAAATGAACGAACGTCTCTCCACATGCTCAGTTCATAGAGGTAAGTGTGTGTGAAAGCTGTCCTTCACCTAGCTTGTTGGGACAAAGAGTTTCTTTTCAGTTGCAAACTGCACTCCATACTTTTATATGAGGTGGTACTCGCTTCAACTCGGTTTTACAGTGAAAATTGCAGGAACTTCAAACCGGCACTAGGAAACACACTGAGAATCCAGAGAAAAAGTTTCCCCTGCAAACCGTTCCTTTTGTGCTAGATGAATGAACGTCTCCCCACATGCACAGTTCTGAGAGGTAAGTGTGTTTGAAAGTCGTCCTTCACTTAGCTTGTTGGGAACACAGAGTTTCTTTTCAGTTGCAAACTGCAATCTATGGACATATATGGGGAGGTACACGCTCCAACTCGGTTTTACAGTGAAAACTGCAGGAATTTCAAACCGGCACTAGGAAACACCCTGAGAAACCAGAGAAAAAGTTTCTCCTGCAACCCGTTCCCTTTGTGCTAGATGAACAAAAGTCTCTCCACATGCTCAGTTCTGAGAGGTTAGTGTGTGTGAAAGCCGTCCTTCACCTAGCTTGTTGGGAACACAGAGTTTCTTTTCAATAGCAAACTGTACTCCATACATATTTATGGGGAGGAACTCTCTCCAACTAGGTTTTACAGTGGAAACTGCAGGAACTTTAAACCGGCACTAGGAAACACACTGAGAAACCAGATTAAAAGTTTCTCCTGCAACCCGTTCACTTTGTGCTAGATGAACGTACTTCTCTCCAAATGCTCAGTTCTGTGAGATAAGTGTGTGTGAAAGCCGTACTTCACCTAGCTTTTTGGGAACACGGAGTTTATTTTCAGTTGCAAACTGCACTCCATACATATATATGGGGAGGTACTCGCTCCAAATCGGTTTAACATTGAAAACTGCAGGAACTTCCAACCGACACTAGGAAATACACTGAGAAACCAGAGTAAAAATTTCTCCTGCAACCCGTTCCCTTTGTGCTAGATGAACGAACGTCTCTCCACATGCTCAGTTCTCAGAGATAAGTGAGTGTGAAAGCCATACTTCACCTGTCTTGTTGGGAACACAGAGTTTCTTTTCAGTTGCAAACTGCAATCTATGCATATATATGGGGAGGTACACACTCCAACTCGGTTTTACAGTGAAAACTGCAGGAACTTCAAAACGGCACTAGGAAACACCCTGAGAAACCAGGGAAAAATTTCTCCTGCAAACCGTTCCCTTTGTGCTAGATGAACGAACGTCTCTCCAAATGCTAGGTTCTCAGAGATAAGTGTGTGGTAAACCCGCCATTCACCTAGCTTGTTGGGAACACAGAGTTTCTTTTCATTTGCCAACTGCACTCCATACATTTATATGGGGTGTTACTACCTCCAATCGGTTTCAGATTGAAAAATGCAGGAACTTCAAACCGGCACTAGGAAACACAATGAGAAACCAGAGAAATAGTTTCTCCTGCAACCCGTTCCCATTGTGCTAGATGAACGAACGTCTCTCCACATGCTCAGTTCTGAAAGATATGTGTGTGTGAAAGCCGTCCTTCACCTAGCTTGTTGGGAACACGTAGTTTCTTTTCAGTTGCAAACTGCACTCCATACATTTATATGAGGTGGTACTCGCTCCAACTCGGTTTTACAGTGAAAACTGCAGGAACTTCAAACCGGCACTAGAAAACACACTGAGAATCCAGAGAAAAAGTTTCCCCTGCAAATCGTTCCTTTTGTGCTAGATGAATGAACGTCTCCCCACATGCACTGTTCTGAGAGGTAAGTGGGTTTGAAAGTCGACCTTCACCTAGATTGTTGGGAACACAGAGTTTCTTTTCACTTGCAAACTGCAATCTATGCACATATATGGGGAGGTACACGCTCCAACTCGGTTTTACAGTGAAAACTGCAGGAATTTCAAACCGGCACTAGGAAACACCCTGAGAATCCAGAGAAAAGTTTCTCCTGCAACCCGTTCCCTTTGTGCTAGATGAACAAAAGTCTCTCCACATGCTCAGTTCTGAGAGGTTAGTGTGTGTGAAAGCCGTCCTTCACCTAGCTTGTTGGGAACACAGAGTTTCTTTTCAATACCACACTGTACTCCATACATATTTATGGGGAGGAACTCTCTCCAACTAGGTTTTACAGTGGAAACTGCAGGAACTTTAAACCGGCACTAGGAAACACACTGAGAAACCAGATTAAAAGTTTCTCCTGCAACCCGTTCACTTTGTGCTAGATGAACGTACTTCTCTCAAAATGCTCAGTTCTCAGAGATAAGTGTGTGGTTAAGCAGCCCTTCACATAACTTGATGGGAACACAGAGTTTCTTTTCATTTGCAAACTGCACTCCATACATATTTATGGGGTTTTAATAGCTCCAATCGATTTTAGATTGAAAAATGCAGGAACTTCAAACCGGCACTAGGAAACACAATGAGAAACCAGAGAAATAGTTTCTCCTGCAACCCGTTCACTTTGTGCTAGATGAACGTACTTCTCTCAAAATGCTCAGTTCTCAGAGATAAGTGTGTGGTTAAGCAGCCCTTCACATAACTTGATGGGAACACAGAGTTTCTTTTCATTTGCAAACTGCACTCCATACTTTTATATGGGGTGTTACTAGCTCCAATTCGGTTTTAGATTGAAAACTGCAGGAACTTCAAACCGGCACTAGGAAACACAGTGAGAAACCAGAGAAAAAGTTTCTCCTGCAATCCGTCCCCTTGGTGCTAGATGAACGAACGTCTCTCCACATGCTCAGTTCTGAGAGATAACTGTGTGTGAAAGCCGTCCTTCACCTAGCTTGTTGGGAACACGGAGTTTCTTTTCATTTGCAAACTGCACTCCATACATATATATGGGGAGTTACTCGTTCCAACTCGGTTTAACAGTGAAAACTGCAGGAACTTCAAACCGGCACTAGGAAACACACTGAGAAACCAGAGAAAAAGTTTCTCCTGCAAAACGTTCCCTTAGTGCCAGATGAACGAACGTCTCTCCACATGCTCATTTCTCAGAGATAAGTGTGTGTGAAAGCCATAATTCACCTAGCTTGTTGGGAACACAGAGATTCTTTTCAGTTGCAAACAGCACTACATATATTTATATGGGGTGTTACTAGCTCCAACTAGGTTTTAGATTGAAAACTGCAGGAACTTCAAACCGGCACTAGGAAACACACTGAGAAACCAGAGAAAAAGTTTCTCCTGAATTCCGTTCCGTTTGTGCTAGATGAACGAAAGTGTCTCCACATGCTCAGTTCTCAGAGATAAGTGTGTGTTTAAGCCGTCATTCTCCTAGCTTGTTGGGAACACAGAGTTTCTTTTCAGTTGCCAACTGCACTCCATACATTAATAAGGGGGGGTAATCCCTCCAATCGGTTTTACAGTGAAAACTGCAGGAAATTCAAACCGGCACAAGGAAACACACTGAGAAACCAGAGTAAAATTTTCCCCTGCAACCCGGTCCCTTTGTGCTATATGAACGAACATCTCTCCACATGCTCAGTTCTGAGAGGTAAGTGTGTGTGAAAGCCGTCCTTCACATAACTTGTTGGGACACAGAGTTTCTTTTCATTTGCAAACTGCACTCCATATATATATATGGGGAGGTACTCGTTCCAACTCGGTTTAACAGTGAAAACTGCAGGAATTTCAAACCGGCACTAGGAAATACACTGAGAAACCAGAGTAAAAATTTCTCCTGCAAACCGTTCCCTTTGTGCTAGATGAACGAAAGTCTCTCCACATGCTCAGTTCTCAGAGATAAGTGTGTGTGAAAGCCATACTTCACCTAGCTTGTTGGGAACACAGAGTTTCTTTTCAGTTGCAAACTGCACTACATACATTTATATGGGGTGTTACTAGCTCCAACTCGGTTTTAGATTGAAAACTGCAGGAACTTCATACCGGCACTAGGAAACACACTGAGAAACCAGAGAAAAAGTTTCCGCAGCTAAATGTTCCCTTTGTGCTAGATGAACGAACGTCTCTCCACATGCTCTGTTCTGAGAGGTAAGTGTGTGTGAAAGCCGTCCCTCACCTAGCTTGTAGGGAACACAAAGTTTCTATTTGGTAGCAAAATGTTCTCCATACATATATATGGGGAGGTACTATCTACCACTATATTTTACAGTGAAAACTGCAGGAACTTGGAACCGGCACTAGGAAACACACTGAGAAACCTGAGTAAAAGTTTCTCCTGCAAACAGTTCCATTTGTGCTAGATGAACGAACGTCTCTCCACATGCTCAGTTCTCAGAGTTAAGTGTGTTGTAAAGCCGCCCTTCACTTAGCTTCTTAGGAACACAGAGATTCTTTTCAGTTGCAGACTACACTAAATACATTTATATGTGGAGGTACTCGCTCCAAATCGGTTTTACAGGGAAAACTGCAAGAACTTCAAACCTGCACTAGGAAACACACTGAGAAACCAGAGAAAAAGTTTCTCCTGCAACCCGTTCCCTTTGTGCTAGATGAACGAACGTCTCTCCACATGCTCAGTTCTGAGAGATAAGTGTGAGTTAAAGCCGTACTTCACCTAGCTTTTTGGGAACACGGAGTTTCTTTTCACTTGCAAACTGCACTCCATACATATATATGGGGAGGTACTCGCTCCAAATCGGTTTAACAGTGAAAACTGCAGGAACTTCAAACCGACACTAGGAAATACACTGAGAAACCAGAGTAAAAATTTCTCCTGCAACCCGTTCCCTTTGTGCTAGATGAACGAACGTCTCTCCACATGCTCAGTTCTCAGAGATAAGTGAGTGTGAAGCCATACTTCACCTATCTTGTTGGGAACACAGAGTTTCTTTTCAGTTGCAAACTGCATTCTATGCATATATATGGTGAGGTACACACTCCAACTCGGTTTTACAGTGAAAACTGCAGGAACTTCAAAACGTCACTAGGAAACACCCTGAGAAACCAGAGTAAAAATTTCTCCTGCAAACCGTTCCCTTTGTGCTAGATGAACGAAAGTCTCTCCACATGCTCAGTTCTCAGAGATAAGTGTGTGTGAAAGCCATACTTCACCTAGCTTGTTGGGAACACAGAGTTTCTTTTCAGTTGCAAACTGCACTACATACATTTATATGGGGTGTTACTAGCTCCAACTCGGTTTTAGATTGAAAAATGCAGGAACTTCATACCGGCACTAGGAAACACACTGAGAAACCAGAGAAAAAGTTTCCGCAGCTAAATGTTCCCTTTGTGCTAGATGAACGAAAGTCTCTCCACATGCTCAGTTCTGAGAGGTAAGTGTGTGTGAAAGCCGTCCCTCACCTAGCTTGTAGGGAACACAAAGTTTCTATTTGGTAGCAAAATGTTCTCCATACATATATATGGGGAGGTACTATCTCCCACTATATTTTACAGTGAAAACTGCAGGAACTTGGAACCGGCACTAGGAAACACACTGAGAAACCTGAGTAAAAGTTTCTCCTGCAAACAGTTCCATTTGTGCTAGATGAACGAACGTCTCTCCACATGCTCAGTTCTCAGAGATAAGTGTGTTGTAAAGCCGCCCTTCACCTAGCTTCTTAGGAACACAGAGATTCTTTTCAGTTGCAGACTACACTAAATACATTTATATGTGGAGGTACTCGCTCCAAATCGGTTTTACAGGGAAAACTGCAAGAACTTCAATCCTGCACTAGAAAACACACTGAGAAACCAGAGAAAATTTTCCCCTTCAAACCGTTCTTTTTGTGCTAGATGAATGAACGTCACCCCACATGCACAGTTCTGAGAGGTAAGTGTCTTTGAAAGTCGTCCTTCACCTAGCTTGTTGGGAACACAGAGTTTCTTTTCAGTTGCAAACTGCAATCTATGCATATATACGGGGACGTACACGCTCCAACTCGGTTTTACAGTGAAAACTGCAGGAATTTCAAACCGGCACTAGGAAACACCCTGAGAAACCAGAGAAAAAGTTTCTCCTGCAACCCGTTCCCTTTGTGCTAGATGAACAGAAGTCTCTCCACATGCTCAGTTCTGAGAGGTAAGTGTGTGTGAAAGCCGTCCTTCACCTAGCTTGTTGGGAACACAGAGTTTCTTTTCAATAGCAAACTGTACTCCATACTTATTTATGGGGAGGAACTCTCTCCAACTAGGTTTTACAGTGGAAACTGCAGGAACTTTAAACCGCCACTAGGAAACACACTGAGAAACCAGATTAAAAGTTTCTCCTGCAACCCGTTCACTTTGTGCTAGATGAACGAACTTCTCTCAAAATGCTCAGTTCTCAGAGATAAGTGTGTGCTTAAGCCGCCCTTCACCTAGCTTGATGGGAACACAGAGTTTCTTTTCATTTGCAAACTGCACTCCATACATTTATATGGGGTGTTACTAGCTCCAATTCGATTTTAGATTGAAAACTGCAGGAACTTCATACCGGCACTAGGAAACACAGTGAGAAACCAGAGAAAAAGTTTCCCCTGCAATCCGTTCCCTTTGTGCTAGATGAACGAACGTCTCTCCACATGCTCAGTTCTGAGAGATAAGTGTGTGTGAAAGCCGTCCTTCACCTAGCTTGTTGGGAACACGGAGTTTCTATTCAATTGCAAACTTGCAATCCATACATATATATGGGGTGTTACTAGCTCCAACTCGGTTTTAGATTGAAAATTGCAGGAACTTCAAACCGGCACTAGGAAACACACTGAGAAACCAGAGTAAAAGTTTCTCCTGAAACCCGTTCCCTTTGTGCTAAATGAACGAACGTCTCTCCACATGCTCAGTTCATAGAGGTAAGTGTGTGTGAAAGCCGTCCTTCACCTAGCTTGTTGGGACAAAGAGTTTCTTTTCAGTTGCAAACTGCACTCCATACATTTATATGATCTGGTACTCGCTCCAACTCGGTTTTACAGTGAAAACTGCAGGAACTTCAAACCGGCACTAGAAAACACACTGAGAAACCAGAGAAAAAGTTTCCCCTGCAAACCGTTCCTTTTGTGCTAGATGAATGAACGTCACCCCACATGCTCAGTTCTGAGATGTAAGTGTCTTTGAAAGTCGTACTTAACCTAGCTTTTTGGGAACACAGAGTTTCTTTTCAGTTGCAAACTGCAATCTATGCATATATATGGGGACGTACACGCTCCAACTCGGTTTTACAGTGAAAACTGCAGGAATTTCAAACCGGCACTAGGAAACACCCTGAGAAACCAGAGAAAAAGTTTCTCCTGCAACCCGTTACCTTTGTGCTAGATGAACAAATGTCTCTCCACATGCTCAGTTCTGAGAGGTAAGTGTGTGTGAAAGCCGTACTTCACCTAGCTTGTTGGGAACCCAGAGTTTCTTTTCAATAGCAAACTGTACTCCATACATATTTATGGGGAGGAACTCTCTCCAACTAAGTTTTACAGAGGAAACTGCAGGAACTTTAAACCGGCACTAGGAAACACACTGAGAAACCAGATTAAATTTTCTCCTGCAACCCGTTCACTTTGTGCTAGATGAACGTACTTCTCTCAAAATGCTCAATTCTCAGAGATAAGTGTGTGGTTAAGCCGCCCTTCACCTAGCTTGATGGGAACACAGAGTTTCTTTTAATTTGCAAACTGCACTCCATACATTTATATGGGGTGTTACTAGCTTCAATACGATTTCAGATTGAAAACTGCAGGAATTTCATACCGGCACTAGGAAACACAGTGAGAAACCAGAGAAAAAGTTTCCCCTGCAATCCGTTCCCTTTGTGCTAGATGAATGAACGTCTCTCCACATGCTCAGTTCTGAGAGATAAGTGTGTGTGAAAGCTGTCCTTCACCTAGCTTGTTGGGAACACGGAGTTTCTTTTCATTTGCAAACTGCACTCCATACATATATATGGGGAGGTACTCGTTCTAACTCGGTTTAACAGTGAAAATTGCAGGAACTTCAAACCGGCACTAGGAAATACACTGAGAAACCAGAGAAAAAATTTCTCCTGCAAAACGTTCCTTTTGTGCTAGATGAACGAAAGTCTCTCAACATGCTCAGTTCTCAGAGATAAGTGTGTGTGAAAGCCGTCCTTCTCCTAGCTTGTTGGGAACACAGAGTTTCTTTTCAGTTGCCAACTGCACTCCATACATTAATAAGGGGGGGTACTCGCTCCAATCGGTTTTACACTGAAAACTGCAGGATCTTCAAACCGGCACTAGGAAACACACTGAGAAACCAGAGAAAAAGTTTCCCCTGCAACACGTTCCCTTTGTGCTAGATGAACGAACATCTCTCCACATGCTCAGTTCTGAGAGGTAAGTGTGTGTGAATGCCGTCCTTCATCTTACTTGTTGGGACACAGAGTTTATTTTCATTTGCAAACTGCACTTCATACATATATATGGGGAGGTACACGTTCCAACTCGGTTTAACAGTGAAAACTGCAGGAATTTCAAACCGGCACTAGGAAATACACTGAGAAACCAGAGTAAAAATTTCTCCTGCAAACCGTTCCCTTTGTGCTAGATGAACGAAAGTCTCTCCACATGCTCAGTTCTCAGAGATAAGTGTGTGTGAAAGCCATACTTCACCTAGCTTGTTGGGAACACAGAGTTTCTTTTCAGTTGCAAACTGCACTACATACATTTATATGGGGTGTTACTAGCTCCAACTCGGTTTTAGATTGAAAACTGCAGGAACTTCATACCGGCACTAGGAAACACACTGAGAAACCAGAGAAAAAGTTTCTGCAGCTAAATGTTCCCTTTGTGCTAGATGAACGAAAGTCTCTCCACATGCTCAGTTCTGAGAGGTAAGTGTGTGTGAAAGCCGTCCCTCACCTAGCTTGTAGGGAACACAAAGTTTCTATTTGGTAGCAAAATGTTCTCCATACATATATATGGGGAGGTACTATCTCCCACTATATTTTACAGTGAAAACTGCAGGAACTTGGAACCGGCACTAGGAAACACACTGAGAAACCTGAGTAAAAGTTTCTCCTGCAAACAGTTCCATTTGTGCTAGATGAACGAACGTCTCTCCACATGCTCAGTTCTCAGAGATAAGTGTGTTGTAAAGCCGCCCTTCACCTAGCTTCTTAGGAACACAGAGATTCTTTTCAGTTGCAGACTACACTAAATACATTTATATGTGGAGGTACTCGCTCCAAATCGGTTTTACAGGGAAAACTGCAAGAACTTCAAACCTGCACTAGGAAACACACTGAGAAACCAGAGAAAAAGTTTCTCCTGCAACCCGTTCCATTTGTGCTAGATGAACGAACGTCTCTCCACATGCTCAGTTCTGAGAGATAAGTGTGTGTGAAAGCCGTACTTCACCTAGCTTTTTGGGAACACGGAGTTTCTTTTCACTTGCAAACTGCACTCCATACATATATATGGGGAGGTACTCGCTCCAAATCGGTTTAACAGTGAAAACTGCAGGAACTTCAAACCGACACTAGGAAATACACTGAGAAACCAGAGTAAAAATTTCTCCTGCAACCCGTTCCATTTGTGCTAGATGAACGAACGTCTCTCCACATGCTCAGTTCTCAGAGATAAGTGAGTGTGAAAGCCATACTTCACCTATCTTGTTGGGTACACAGAGTTTCTTTTCAGTTGCAAACTGCATTCTATGCATATATATGGGGAGGTACACACTCCAACTCGGTTTTACAGTGAAAACTGCAGGAACTTCAAAACGTCACTAGGAAACACCCTGAGAAACCAGAGAAAAATTTCTCCTTCAACCCGTTCCCTTTGTGCTAGATGAACGAACGTCTCTCCAAATGCTAGGTTCTCAGAGATAATTGTGTGGTAAACCCGCCATTCACCTAGCTTGTTGGGAACACAGAGTTTCTTTTCATTTGCAAACTGCTCTCCATATATATTTATGGGGTGTTACAAGCTCCAAACGGTTTTAGATTGAAAAATGCAGGAACTTCATACCGGCACTAGGAAACACAGTGAGAAACCAGAGAAAAAGTTTCTCCTGCAACCCGTTCCCATTATGCTAGATGAACGAACGTCTCTCCACATGCTCACTTCATAGAGGTAAGTGTGTGTGAAAGCCGTCCTTCACCTAGCTTGTTGGGACACAGAGTTTCTTTTCAGTTGCAAACTGCACTCCATACATTTATATGAGGTGGTACTCGCTCCAACTCGGTTTTACAGTGAAAACTGCAGGAACTTCAAACCGGCACTAGAAAACACACTGAGAAACCAGAGAAAATTTTCCCCTGCAAACCGTTCCTTTTGTGCTAGATGAATGAACGTCACCCCACATGAACTGTTCTGAGAGGTAAGTGTCTTTGAAAGTCGTCCTTCACCTAGCTTGTTGGGAACACAGAGTTTCTTTTCAGTTGCTAACTGCAATCTATGCATATATATGGGGACGTACACGCTCCAACTCGGTTTTACAGTGAAAACTGCAGGAATTACAAACCGGCACTAGGAAACACCCTGAGAAACCAGAGAAAAAGTTTCTCCTGCAACCCGTTCCCTTTGTGCTAGATGAACAGAAGTCTCTCCACATGCTCAGATCTGAGATGTAAGTGTGTGTGAAAGCCGTCCTTCACCTAGCTTGTTGGGAACACAGAGTTTCTTTTCAATAGCAAACTGTACTCCATTCATATTTATGGGGAGGAACTCTCTCCAACTAGGTTTTACAGTGGAAACTGCAGGAACTTTAAACCGGCACTAGGAAACACACTGAGAAACCAGATTAAAAGTTTCTCCTGCAACCCGTTCACTTTGTGCTAGATGAACGAACTTCTCTCAAAATGCTCAGTTCTCAGAGATAAGTGTGTGGTTAAGCCGCCCTTCACCTAGCTTGATGGGAACACAGAGTTTCTTTTCATTTGCAAACTGCACTCCATACATTTATATGGGGTGTTACTAGCTCCAATTCGATTTTAGATTGAAAACTGCAGGAACTTCATACCGGCACTAGGAAACACAGTGAGAAACCAGAGAAAAAGTTTCCCCTGCAATCCGTTCCCTTTGTGCTAGATGAACGAACGTCTCTCCACATGCTCAGTTCTGAGAGATAAGTGTGTGTGAAAGCCGTCCTTCACCTAGCTTGTTGGGAACACGGAGTTTCTATTCAATTGCAAACTTGCAATCCATACATATATATGGGGTGTTACTAGCTCCAACTCGGTTTTAGATTGAAAATTGCAGGAACTTCAAACCGGCACTAGGAAACACACTGAGAAACCAGAGTAAAAGTTTCTCCTGAAACACGTTCCCTTTGTGCTAAATGAACGAACGTCTCTCCACATGCTCAGTTCATAGAGGTAAGTGTGTGTGAAAGCCGTCCTTCACCTAGCTTGTTGGGACAAAGAGTTTCTTTTCAGTTGCAAACTGCACTCCATACATTTATATGATCTGGTACTCGCTCCAACTCGGTTTTACAGTGAAAACTGCAGGAACTTCAAACCGGCACTAGAAAACACACTGAGAAACCAGAGAAAAAGTTTCCTCGGCAAACCGTTCCTTTTGTGCTAGATGAATGAACGTCACCCCACATGCACAGTTCTGAGAGGTAAGTGTCTTTGAAAGTCGTACTTCACCTAGCTTTTTGGGAACACAGAGTTTCTTTTCAGTTGCAAACTGCAATCTATGCATATATATGGGGACGTACACGCTCCAACTCGGTTTTACAGTGAAAACTGCAGGAATTTCAAACCGGCACTAGGAAACACCCTGAGAAACCAGAGAAAAAGTTTCTCCTGCAACCCGTTACCTTTGTGCTAGATGAACAAAAGTCTCTCCACATGCTCAGTTCTGAGAGGTAAGTGTGTGTGAAAGCCGTATTTCACCTAGCTTGTTGGGAACACAGAGTTTCTTTTCAATAGCAAACTGTACTCCATACATATTTATGGGGAGGAACTCTCTCCAACTAAGTTTTACAGTGGAAACTGCAGGAACTTTAAACCGGCACTAGGAAACACACTGAGAAACCACATTAAATTTTCTCCTGCAACCCGTTCACTTTGTGCTAGATGAACGTACTTCTCTCAAAATGCTCAGTTCTCAGAGATAAGTGTGTGGTTAAGCCGCCCTTCACCTAGCTTGATGGGAACACAGAGTTTCTTTTAATTTGCAAACTGCACTCCATACATTTATATGGGGTGTTACTAGCTTCAATACGATTTCAGATTGAAAACTGCAGGAACTTCATACCGGCACTAGGAAACACAGTGAGAAACCAGAGAAAAAGTTTCCCCTGCAATCCATTCCCTTTGTGCTAGATGAACGAACGTCTCTCCACATGCTCAGTTCTGAGAGATAAGTGTGTGTGAAAGCCGTCCTTCACCGAGCTTGTTGGGAAAACGAAGTTTCTTTTCATTTGCAAACTGCACACCATACATATATATGGGGAGGTACTCGTTCCAACTCGGTTTAACAGTGAAAACTGCAGGAACTTCAAACCGGCACTAGGAAATACACTGAGAAACCAGAGAAAAAATTTCTCCTGCAAAACGTTCCCTTTGTGCTAGATGAACGAAAGTCTCTCCACATGCTCAGTTCTCAGAGATAAGTGTGTGTGAAAGCCGTCCTTCTCCTAGCTTGTTGGGAACACAGAGTTTCTTTTCAGTTGCAAACTGCATTCTATGCATATATATGGTTAGGTACACACTCCAACTCGGTTTTTCAGTGAAAAATGCAGGAACTTCAAACCGGCACTAGGAAACACCCTGAGAAACCAGAGAAAAATTTCTCCTGCAACCCGTTCCCTTTGTGCTAGATGAACGAAAGTCTCTCCAAATGCTAGGTTCTCAGAGATAAGTGTGTGGTAAACCCGCCATTCACATAGCTTGTTGGGAACACAGATTTTCTTTTCAGTTGCAAACTGCACTGCATACATTTATATGGGGTGTTACTAGCTCCAACTCGGTTTTAGATTGAAAATTGCAGGAACTTCAAACCGGCACTAGGAAACACAGTGAGAAACCAGAGAAAAAGTTTCTCCTGCAAACCTTTCCCATTGGGATAGATGAACGAACGTCTCTCCACATGCTCAGTTCTGAAAGATATGTGTGAGTGAAAGCCGTCCTTCACCTAGCTTGTTGGGAACACGGAGTTTCTTTTCAGTTGCAAACTGCACTCCATATATTTATATGGGGTGTTACTAGCTCCAACTCGGTTTTAGATTGAAAATTGCAGGAACTTCAAACCGGCACTAGGAAACACAGTGAGAAACCAGAAAAAAAGTTTCTCCTGCAAACCTTTCCCATTGGGATAGATGAACGAACGTCTCTCCACATGCTCAGTTCTGAAAGATATGTGTGAGTGAAAGACGTCCTTCACCTAGCTTGTTGGGAACACGGAGTTTCTTTTCAGTTGCAAACTGCACTCCATATATATATATGGGGTGTTACTAGCTCCAACTCTGTTTTAGATTGAAAATTGCAGGAACTTCAAACCGGCACTAGGAAACACACTGAGAAACCAGAGTTAAAGTTTCTCCTGAAACCCGTTCCCTTTGTGCAAATGAACGAACGTCTCTCCACATGCTCAGTTCTGAGAGGTAAGTGTGTGTGAAAGCCGTCCTTCACCTAGCTTGTTGGGACACAGAGTTTCTTTTCAGTTGCAAACTGCACTCCATACATTTATATGGGGTGGTACTCGCTCCAAATTTGTTTTACAGTGAAAACTGCAGGAACTTCAAACCGGCACTAGAAAACACACTTAGAAACCAGAGAAAAAGTTTCCCCTGCAAACCGTTCCTTTTGTGCTAGATGAACGAACGTCTCCCCACATGCAAAATTCTGAAAGTTAAGTGTGTGTGAAAGCCGTTCTTCACCTAGCTTGTTGGGAACACAGAGTTTCTTTTCAATAGCAAACTGTGCTCCATACATATATATGGGGAGGAACTCTCTCCAACTAGGTTTTACAGTGGAAACTGCAGGAACTTTAAACCGGCACTAGGAAACACACTGAGAAACCAGATTAAAAGTTTCTCCTGCAACCCGTTCACTTTGTGCTAGATGAACGTACGTCTCTCCAAATGCTCAGTTCTCAGAGGTAAGTGTGTGGTAAAGCCGCACTTCACCTAGCTTGATGGGAACACAGAGTTTCTTTTCAGTTGCAAACTGCACTCCATACATTTATATGGGGTGTTACTAGCTCCAATTCGGTTTTAGATTGAAAAACGCAGGAACTTCAAACCGGAACTAGGAAACACAGTGAAAAACCAGAGAAAAAGTTTCTCCTGCAATCCGTTCCCTTTGTGCTAGATGAACGAACGTCTCTCCACATGCTCAGTTCTGAGAGATAAGTGTGTGTGAAAGCCGTCCTTCACCTAGCTTGTTGGGAACACAGAGTTTCTTTTCAGTTGCAAACTGCATTCTATGCATATATATGGGGAGGTACACACTCCAACTCGGTTTTACAGTGAAAAATGCAGGAACTTCAAACCGGCACTAGGAAACACCCTGAGAAACCAGAGAAAAACTTCTCCTGCAACCCGTTCCCTTTGTGCTAAATGAACGAACGTCTCTCCAAATGCTAGGTTCTCAGAAATAAGTGTGTGGTAAACCCGCCATTCACCTAGCTTGTTGGGAACACAGAGTTTCTTTTCAGTTGCAAACTGCACTCCATATATTTATATGGGGTGTTACTAGCTCCAACTCGGTTTTAGATTGAAAATTGCAGGAACTTCAAACCGGCACTAGGAAACACAGTGAGAAACCAGAAAAAAAGTTTCTCCTGCAAACCATTCCCATTGGGATAGATGAACGAAGGTCTCTCCACATGCTCAGTTCTGAAAGATATGTGTGAGTGAAAGACGTCCTTCACCTAGCTTGTTGGGAACACGGAGTTTCTTTTCAGTTGCAAACTGCACTCCATATATATATATGGGGTGTTACTAGCTCCAACTCTGTTTTAGATTGAAAATTGCAGGAACTTCAAACCGGCACTAGGAAACACACTGAGAAACCAGAGTTAAAGTTTCTCCTGAAACCCGTTCCCTTTGTGCAAATGAACGAACGTCTCTCCACATGCTCAGTTCTGAGAGGCAAGTGTGTGTGAAAGCCGTCCTTCACCTAGCTTGTTGGGACACAGAGTTTCTTTTCAGTTGCAAACTGCACTCCATACATTTATATGGGGTGGTACTCGCTCCAAATTTGTTTTACAGTGAAAACTGTAGGAACTTCAAACCGGCACTAGAAAACACACTTAGAAACCAGAGAAAAAGTTTCCCCTGCAAACCGTTCCTTTTGTGCTAGATGAACGAACGTCTCCCCACATGCAAAATTCTGAAAGGTAAGTGTGTGTGAAAGCCGTCCTTCACCTAGCTTGTTGGGAACACAGAGTTTCTTTTCAATAGCAAACTGTGCTCCATACATATATATGGGGAGGAACTCTCTCCAACTTGGTTTTACAGTGGAAACTGCAGGAACTTTAAACCGGCACTAGGAAACACACTGAGAAACCAGATTAAAAGTTTCTCCTGCAACCCGTTCACTTTGTGCTAGATGAACGTACGTCTCTCCAAATGCTCAGTTCTCAGAGGTAAGTGTGTGGTAAAGCCGCACTTCACCTAGCTTGATGGGAACACAGAGTTTCTTTTCAGTTGCAAACTGCACTCCATACATTTATATGGGGTGTTACTAGCTCCAATTCGGTTTTAGATTGAAAAACGCAGGAACTTCAAACCGGCACTAGGAAACACAGTGAGAAACCAGAGTAAAAGTTTCTCCTGAAACCCGTTCCCATTGTGCAAATGAACGAACGTCTCTCCACATGCTCAGTTCTGAGAGGTAAGTGTGTGTGAAAGCCGTCCTTCACCTAGCTTGTTGGGACACAGAGTTTCTTTTCAGTTGCAAACTGCACTCCATACATTTATATGGGGTGGTACTCGCTCCAACTTTGTTTTACAGTGAAAACTGCAGGAACTTCAAACTGGCACTAGAAAACACACTGAGAAACCAGAGAAAAAGTTTCCCCTGCAAACCGTTCCTTTTGTGCTAGATGAACGAACGTCTCTCCACATGCTCAGTTCTGAAAGATCTGTGTGTGTGAAAGCCGTCCTTCACCTAGCTTGTTGGGACACAGAGTTTCTTTTCAGTTGCAAACTGCACTCCATACATTTATATGGGGTGGTACTCGCTCCAACTTTGTTTTACAGTGAAAACTGCAGGAACTTCAAACCGGCACTAGAAAACACACTGAGAAACCAGAGAAAAATTTCCCCTGCAAACCGTTCCTTTTGTGCTAGATGAACGAACGTCTCCCCACATGCAAAGTTCTGAAAGGTAAGTGTGTTTGATAGCCGTCCTTCACCTAGCTTGTTGGGAACACAGATTTTCTTTTTAGTTGCAAACTGCAATCTATGCATATATATGGGGATGTACACGCTCCAACTCGGTTTTACAGTGAAAACTGCAGGAATTTCAAACCGGCACTAGGAAACACCCTGAGAAACCAGAGAAAATGTTTCTCCTGCAACCCGTTCCCTTTGTGCTAGATGAACAAAAGTCTCTCCACATGTTCAGTTCTGAAAGGTAAGTGTGTGTGAAAGCCGTCCTTCAACTAGCTTGTTGGGAACACAGAGTTTGTTTTCAATAGCAAACTGTACTCCATACATATATATGGGGAGGAAATCCCTCCAACTAGGTTTTACAGTGGAAACTGCAGTAACTTAAACCGGCACTAGGAAACACACTGAGAAACCAGATTAAAAGTTTCTCCTGCAACCCGTTCACTTTGTGCTAGATGAACGTATGTCTCTCTAAATGCTCAGTTCTCAGAGATAAGTGTGTGGTAAAGCCGCACTTCACCTAGCTTGATGGGAACACAGAGTTTCTTTTCAGTTGCCAACTGCACTCCATACATTAATAAGGGGGGGTACTCGCTCCAATCGGTTTTACAGTGAAAACTGCAGGAAATTCAAACCGGCACAACGAAACACACTGAGAAACCAGAGTAAAAGTTTCCCCTGCAACCCGGTCCCTTTGTGCTAGATGAACGAACATCTCTCCACATGCTCAGTTCTGAGAGGTAAGTGTGTGTGAAAGCCGTCCTTCACCTAACTTGTTGGGACACAGAGTTTCTTTTCATTTGCAAACTGCACTCCATACATATATATGGGGAGGTACACGTTCCAACTCGGTTTAACAGTGAAAACTGCAGGAATTTCAAACCGGCACTAGGAAATACACTGAGAAACCAGAGTAAAAATTTCTCCTGCAAACAGTTCCCTTTGTGCTAGATGAACGAAAGTCTCTCCACATGCTCATTTCTCAGAGAGAAGTGTGTGTGAAAGCCATACTTCACCTAGCTTGTTGGGAACACAGAGTTTCTTTTAAGTTGCAAACTGCACTACATACATTTATATGGGTTGTTACTAGCTCCAACTCGGTTTTAGATTGAAAACTGCAGGAACTTCATACCGGCACTAGGCAACACACTGAGAAACCAGAGAAAAAGTTTCCGCAGCTAAATGTTCCCTTTGTGCTAGATGAACGAACGTCTCTCCACATGATCAGTTCTGAGAGGTAAGTGTGTGTGAAAGCCGTCCTTCAGCTAGCTTGTTGGGAACACAAAGTTTCTATTTGGTAGCAAAATGTTCTCCATACATATATATGGGGAGGTACTATCTCCCACTATATTTTACAGTGAAAACTGCAGGAACTTGAAACCGGCACTAGGAAACACACTTAGAAACCTGAGTAAAAGTTTCTCCTGCAAACAGTTCCATTTGTGCTAGATGAACGAACATCTCTCCACATGCTCAGTTCTCAGAGATAAGTGTGTTGTAAAGCCGCCCTTCACCTAGCTTCTTGGGAACACAGAGATTCTTTTCAGTTGCAAATTACACTAAATACATTTATATGTGGAGGTACTCGCTCCAAATCGGTTTTACAGTGAAAACTGCAAGAACTTCAAACCTGCACTAGGAAACACACTGAGAAACCAGAGAAAAAGTTTCTCCTGCAACCCGTTCCCTTTGTGCTAGATGAACGAACGTCTCTCCACATGCTCAGTTTTGAGAGATAAGTGTGTGTGAAAGCCGTACTTCACCTAGCTTTTTTTGAACACGGAGTTTCTTTTCAGTTGCCAACTGCACTCCATACATATATATGGGGAGGTACTCGCTCCAAATCGGTTTAACAGTGAAAACTGCAGGAACTTCCAACCGACACTAGGAAATACACTGAGAATCCAGAGTAAAAATTTCTCCTGCAACCCGTTCCCTTTGTGCTAGATGAACGAACGTCTCTCCACATGCTCAGTTCTCAGAGATAATTGAGTGTGAAAGCCATACTTCACCTATCTTGTTGGGAACACAGAGTTTCTTTTCAGTTGCAAACTGCATTCTATGCATATATATGGGGAGGTACACACTCCAACTCGGTTTTACAGTGAAAACTGCAGGAACTTCAAAACGGCACTTGGAAAAACCCTGAGAAACCAGAGAAAAATTTCTCCTGCAACCCGTTCCCTTTGTGCTAGATGAACGAACGTCTCACCAAATGCTAGGTTCTCAGAGATATGTGTGTGGTAAACCCGCCATTCACCTAGCTTGTTGGGAACACAGAGTTTCTTTTCAGTTGCAAACTGCACTCCATACATATTTATGGGGTTTTAATAGCTCCAATCGATTTTAGATTGAAAAATGCAGGAACTTCATACCGGCACTAGGAAACACAGTGAGAAACCAGAGAAAAAGTTTCTCCTGCAACCCGTTCCCATTGTGCTAGATGAACGAAGGTCTCTCCACATGCTCAGTTCTGAAAGATCTGTGTGTGTGAAAGCCGTCCTTCACTTAGCTTGTTGGGAACACAGAGTTTCTTTTCAATTGCAAACTGCACTCCATACATATATATGGGTTGTTACTAGCTCCAACTCGGTTTTAGATTGAAAATTGCAGTAACTTTAAACCGGCACTAGGAAACACACTGAGAAACCAGAGTAAAAGTTTCTCCTGCAACACGTTCCCTTTGTGCTAGATGAACGAACGTCTCTCCACATGCTCAGTTCTGAGAGATAAGTATGTGTGAGGCCGTCCTTCACCTAGCTTGTTGGGACACAGAGTTTCTTTTCAGTTGCAAACTGCACTCCATACATTTATATGAGGTGGTACTCGCTCCAACTCGGTTTTACAGTGAAAACTGCTGGAACTTCAAACCGGCACTAGAAAACACACTGAAAAACCAGAGAAAAAGTTTCCCCTGCAAACCATTCCTTTTGTGCTAGATGAATGAACGTCACCCCACATGCACAGTTCTGAGAGTTAAGTGTCTTTGAAAGTCGTACTTCACCTAGCTTGTTGGGAACACAGAGTTTCTTTTCAGTTGCAAACTGCAATCTATGCATATATATGGGGACGTACACGCTCCAACTCGGTTTTACAGTGAAAACTGCAGAAATTTCAAACCGGCACTAGGAAACACCCTGAGAAACCAGAGAAAAAGTTTCTCCTGCAAACCATTCCCTTTGTGCAAGATGAACAAAAGTCTCTCCACATGCTCAGTTCTCAGAGATAAGTGTGTGTGAAAGCCGTCCTTCTCCTAGCTTGTTGGGAACACTGAGTTTCTTTTCAGTTGCAAACTGCACTCCATACATTAATAAGGGGGTGTACTCGCTCCAATCGGTTTTACACTGAAAACTGCAGGAACTTCAAACCGGCACTAGGAAACACACTGAGAAACCAGAGAAAAAGTTTCCGCAGCTAAATGTTCCCTTTGTGCTAGATGAACGAACGTCTCTCCACATGCTCAGTACTGAGAGATAAGTGTGTGTGAAAGCCGTACTTCACCTTCATTGTTGGGAACACAGAGTTTCTTTTCAGTTGCAAACTGCAATCTATGCATATATATGGGGAGGTACACACTCCAAGTCGGTTTTACAGTGAAAACTGCAGGAAATTCAAACCGGCATTAGGAAAAACACTGAGAAACCAGAGAAAAGTTTCACCTGCAACCCGTTCCCTTTGTGCTAGATGAACGAACGTCTCTCCACATGCTCAGTTCTCAGAGATAAGTGTGTGTGAAAGCCGTCCTTCTACTAGCTTTTTGGGAACACAAAGTTTCTTTTCAGTAGCCAAATGCACTCCATTCATTTATAAGGGGTGGTACTCACTACAACTCGGTTTTGTAGTGAAAACTGCAGGAACTTCAAACCGGCACTAGGAAACACACTGAGATACCAGAGTAAAAGTTTCTCCTGCAACCCGTTACCTTTGTGCTAGATGAACGAACATCTCTCCACATGCTCAGTTCTGAGAGATAAGTGTGTGTGAAAGCCGTACTTCACCTAGCCTATTGGGAACACGGAGTTTCTTTTCAGTTGCAAACTGCACTCCATACATATATATTGGGAGGTACTCGCTCCAAATCTGTTTAACAGTGAAAACTGCAGGAACTTCCAACCGATACAAGGAAATACACTGAGAAACCAGAGTAAAAATTTCTCCTGCAACCCGTTCCCTTTGTGCTAGATGAACAACGTCTCTCCACATGCTCAGTTCTCAGAGATAAGTGAGTGTGAAAGCCATACTTCAACTAGCTTGTTGGGAACACAGAGTTTCTTTTCAGTTGCAAACTTCAATCTATGCATATATATGGGGAGGTACACACCCCAACTCGGTTGTACAGTGAAAACTGCAGGAACTGTATAACGGCACTAGGAAACACCCTGAGAAACCAGAGAAAAATTTCTCCTGCAACCCGTTCCCTTTGTGCTAGATGAACGAACGTCTCTCCACATGCTCATTTCTCAGAGATAAGTGTGTGTGAAAGCCGTCCTTCTCCAAGCTTGTTGGGAACACAAAGTTTCTTTTCAGTTGCCAACTGCCCTCCATACATTTCTAACGGGTGTTACACGCTCCAACTCGGTTTTACAGTGAAAACTGCAGGAATTTCAAACCGGCACTAGGAAATACACTGAGAAACCAGAGAAAATGTTTCTCCTGCAAACCGTTCCCTTTGTGCTAGATGAACGAAAGTCTCTCCACATGCTCAGTTCTGAGAGATAAGTGTGTGTGAAAGCCGTACTTCACCTAGCTTTTTTTGAACACGGAGTTTCTTTTCAGTTGCCAACTGCACTCCATACATATATATGGGGAGGTACTCGCTCCAAATCGGTTTAACAGTGAAAACTGCAGGAACTTCCAACCGACACTAGGAAATACACTGAGAATCCAGAGTAAAAATTTCTCCTGCAACCCGTTCCCTTTGTGCTAGATGAACGAACGTCTCTCCACATGCTCAGTTCTCAGAGATAATTGAGTGTGAAAGCCATACTTCACCTATCTTGTTGGGAACACAGAGTTTCTTTTCAGTTGCAAACTGCATTCTATGCATATATATGGGGAGGTACACACTCCAACTCGGTTTTACAGTGAAAACTGCAGGAACTTCAAAACGGCACTTGGAAAAACCCTGAGAAACCAGAGAAAAATTTCTCCTGCAACCCGTTCCCTTTGTGCTAGATGAACGAACGTCTCACCAAATGCTAGGTTCTCAGAGATATGTGTGTGGTAAACCCGCCATTCACCTAGCTTGTTGGGAACACAGAGTTTCTTTTCAGTTGCAAACTGCACTCCATACATATTTATGGGGTTTTAATAGCTCCAATCGATTTTAGATTGAAAAATGCAGGAACTTCATACCGGCACTAGGAAACACAGTGAGAAACCAGAGAAAAAGTTTCTCCTGCAACCCATTCCCATTGTGCTAGATGAACGAAGGTCTCTCCACATGCTCAGTTCTGAAAGATCTGTGTGTGTGAAAGCCGTCCTTCACTTAGCTTGTTGGGAACACAGAGTTTCTTTTCAATTGCAAACTGCACTCCATACATATATATGGGTTGTTACTAGCTCCAACTCGGTTTTAGATTGAAAATTGCAGTAACTTTAAACCGGCACTAGGAAACACACTGAGAAACCAGAGTAAAAGTTTCTCCTGCAACACGTTCCCTTTGTGCTAGATGAACGAACGTCTCTCCACATGCTCAGTTCTGAGAGATAAGTATGTGTGAGGCCGTCCTTCACCTAGCTTGTTGGGACACAGAGTTTCTTTTCAGTTGCAAACTGCACTCCATACATTTATATGAGGTGGTACTCGCTCCAACTCGGTTTTACAGTGAAAACTGCTGGAACTTCAAACCGGCACTAGAAAACACACTGAAAAACCAGAGAAAAAGTTTCCCCTGCAAACCATTCCTTTTGTTCTAGATGAATGAACGTCACCCCACATGCACAGTTCTGAGAGTTAAGTGTCTTTGAAAGTCGTACTTCACCTAGCTTGTTGGGAACACAGAGTTTCTTTTCAGTTGCAAACTGCAATCTATGCATATATATGGGGACGTACACGCTCCAACTCGGTTTTACAGTGAAAACTGCAGGAATTTCAAACCGGCACTAGGAAACACCCTGAGAAACCAGAGAAAAAGTTTCTCCTGCAAACCATTCCCTTTGTGCAAGATGAACAAAAGTCTCTCCACATGCTCAGTTCTCAGAGATAAGTGTGTGTGAAAGCCGTCCTTCTCCTAGCTTGTTGGGAACACTGAGTTTCTTTTCAGTTGCAAACTGCACTCCATACATTAATAAGGGGGTGTACTCGCTCCAATCGGTTTTACACTGAAAACTGCAGGAACTTCAAACCGGCACTAGGAAACACACTGAGAAACCAGAGAAAAAGTTTCCGCAGCTAAATGTTCCCTTTGTGCTAGATGAACGAACGTCTCTCCACATGCTCAGTACTGAGAGATAAGTGTGTGTGAAAGCCGTACTTCACCTTCATTGTTGGGAACACAGAGTTTCTTTTCAGTTGCAAACTGCAATCTATGCATATATATGGGGAGGTACACACTCCAAGTCGGTTTTACAGTGAAAACTGCAGGAAATTCAAACCGGCATTAGGAAAAACACTGAGAAACCAGAGAAAAGTTTCACCTGCAACCCGTTCCCTTTGTGCTAGATGAACGAACGTCTCTCCACATGCTCAGTTCTCAGAGATAAGTGTGTGTGAAAGCCGTCCTTCTACTAGCTTTTTGGGAACACAAAGTTTCTTTTCAGTAGCCAAATGCACTCCATTCATTTATAAGGGGTGGTACTCGCTACAACTCGGTTTTGTAGTGAAAACTGCAGGAACTTCAAACCGGCACTAGGAAACACACTGAGATACCAGAGTAAAAGTTTCTCCTGCAACCCGTTACCTTTGTGCTAGATGAACGAACATCTCTCCACATGCTCAGTTCTGAGAGATAAGTGTGTGTGAAAGCCGTACTTCACCTAGCCTATTGGGAACACGGAGTTTCTTTTCAGTTGCAAACTGCACTCCATACATATATATTGGGAGGTACTCGCTCCAAATCTGTTTAACAGTGAAAACTGCAGGAACTTCCAACCGATACAAGGAAATACACTGAGAAACCAGAGTAAAAATTTCTCCTGCAACCCGTTCCCTTTGTGCTAGATGAACAACGTCTCTCAACATGCTCAGTTCTCAGAGATAAGTGAGTGTGAAAGCCATACTTCAACTAGCTTGTTGGGAACACAGAGTTTCTTTTCAGTTGCAAACTGCAATCTATGCATATATATGGGGAGGTACACACCCCAACTCGGTTGTACAGTGAAAACTGCAGGAACTGTATAACGGCACTAGGAAACACCCTGAGAAACCAGAGAAAAATTTCTCCTGCAACCCGTTCCCTTTGTGCTAGATGAACGAACGTCTCTCCACATGCTCATTTCTCAGAGATAAGTGTGTGTGAAAGCCGTCCTTCTCCAAGCTTGTTGGGAACACAAAGTTTCTTTTCAGTTGCCAACTGCCCTCCATACATTTCTAACGGGTGTTACACGCTCCAACTCGGTTTTACAGTGAAAACTGCAGGAATTTCAAGCCGGCACTAGGAAATACACTGAGAAACCAGAGAAAATGTTTCTCCTGCAAACCGTTCCCTTTGTGCTAGATGAACGAAAGTCTCTCCACATGCTCAGTTCTGAGAGATAAGTGTGTGTGAAAGCCGTCCTTCACCTAGCTTGTTGGGAACACAGAGTTTTTTTCAATAGCAAACTGTACTCATTACATATATATGGGGAGGAACACTCTCCAACTAGGTTTTACAGTGGAAACTTCAGGAACTTTAAACCGGCACTAGGAAACACACTGAGAAACCAGAATAAAAGTTTCTCCTGCAACCCGTTCACTTTGTGCTAGATGAACGTACGTCTATCCAAATGCTCAGTTCTCAGAGATAAGTGTGCGGTAAAACCGCACTTCACCTAGCTTGATGGGAACACAGAGTTTCTTTTCAGTTGCAAACTGCACTCCGTACATTTATATGGGGTGTTACTAGCTCCAATTCGGTTTTAGATTGAAAACTGCAAGAACTTCAAACCGGCACTAGGAAACACAGTGAGAAACCAGAGAAAAAGTTTCTCCTGCAATCCTTTCCCTTTGTGCTAGATGATCGAAAGTCTCTCCACATGCTCAGTTCTGAGAGATAAGTGTGTGTGAAAGCCGTCCTTCACCTAGCTTGTTGGGAACACAGAGTTTCTTTTCAGTTTCAAACTGCATTCTATGCATATATATGGGGAGGTACACACTCCAAATCGGTTTTACAGTGAAAACTGCAGGAACTTCAAACCGGCACTAGGAAACACCCTGAGAAACCAGAGAAAAATTTCTCCTGCAACCCGTTCCCTTTGTGCTAGATGAACGAACGTCTCTCCAAATGCTAAGTTCTCAGAGATAAGTGTGTGGTAAGCCCGCAATTCACCTAGCTTGTTGGGAACACAGAGTTTCTTTTCAGTTGCAAACTGCACTCCATACATTTATATGGGGTGTTACTAGCTCCAACTCTGTTTTAGATTGAAAATTGCAGGAACTTCAAACCGGCACTAGGAAACACACTGAGAAACCAGAGTAAAAGTTTCTCCTGAATCCCGTTCCCTTTGTGCTAAATGAACGAACGTCTCTCCACATGGTCAGTTCATAGAGGTTAGTGTGTGTGAAAGCCGTCCTTCACCTAGCTTGTTGGGACACAGAGTTTCTTTTCAGTTGCAAACTGCACTCCATACATTTATATGAGGTGGTACTCGCTCCAACTCGGTTTTACAGTGAAAACTGCAGGAACTTCAAACCGGCACTAGAAAACACACTGAGAATCCAGAGAAAAATTTTCCCCTGCAAACCGTTCCTTTTGTGCTAGATGAATGAACGTCTCCCTACATGCACAGTTCTGAGAGGTAAGTGTGTTTTAAAGTCGTCCTTCACCTAGCTTGTTGGGAACACAGAGTTTCTTTTCAGTTGTAAACTGCAATATATGCATATATATGGGGACGTACACGCTCCAACTCGGTTTTACAGTGAAAACTGCAGGAATTTCAAACCGGCACTAGGAAATACACTGAGAAACCAGACTAAAAGTTTCTCCTGCAAACCGTTCCCTTTGTGCTAGATGAACGAAAGTCTCTCCACATGCTCAGTTCTCAGAGATAAGTGTGTGTGAAAGCCATACTTCACCTAGCTTGTTGGGAACACAGAGTTTCTTTTCAATAGCAAACTGTTCTCCATACATATTTATGGGGAGGAACTCTCTCCAACTAGGTTTTACAGTGGAAACTGCAGGAACTTTAAACCGGCACTAGGAAACACACTGAGAAACCAGATTAAAAGTTTCTCCTGCAACCCGTTCACTTTGTGCTAGATGAACGTACTTCTCTCAAAATGCTCAGTTCTCAGAGATAAGTGTGTTTAAGCCGCCCTTCACCTAGCTTGATGGGAACACAGAGTTTCTTTTCATTTGCAAACTGCACTCCATACATTTATATGGGGTGTTACTAGCTCCAATTCGATTTTAGATTGAAAACTGCAGGAACATCATACCGGCACTAGGAAACACAGTGAGAAACCAGAGAAAAATTTTCTCCTGCAATCCGTTCCCTTTGTGCTAGATGAACGAACGTCTCTCCACATGCTCAGTTCTGAGAGATAAGTGTGTGTGAAAGCCGTCCTTCACACAGCTTGTTGGGAACACGGAGTTTCTTTTCATTTGCAAACTGCACTCCATACATATATATGGGGAGGTACTCGTTCCAACTCGGTTTAACAGTGAAAACTGCAGGAACTTCAAACCGGCACTAGGAAACACACTGAGAAACCAGAGTAAAAGTTTCCCCTGCAAACCGTTCCCTTTGTGCTAGATGAACGAACGTCTCTCCACATGCTCAGTTCTGAGAGATAATTGTGTGTGAAAGCCGTCCTTCACCTAGCTTGTTGGGAACACAGAGTTTCTTTTCAGTTGCAAACTGCACTCCATACATTTATATGGGGTGTTACTAGCTCCAACTCTGTTTTAGATTGAAAATTGCAGGAACTTCAAACCGGCACTAGGAAACACACTGAGAAACCAGAGTAAAAGTTTCTCCTGAAACCCGTTCCCTTTGTGTTAAATGAAAGAACGTCTCTACACATGCTCAGTTCATAGAGGTTAGTGTGTGTGAAAGCCGTCCTTCACCTAGCTTGTTCGGACACAGAGTTTCTTTTCAGTTGCAAACTGCACTCCATACATTTATATGAGGTGGTAATCGCTCCAACTCGGTTTTACAGTGAAAACTGCAGGAACTTCAAACCGGCACTAGAAAACACACTGAGAATCCAGAGAAAAATTTTCCCCTGCAAACCGTTCCTTTTGTGCTAGATGAATGAACGTCTCCCCACATGCACAGTTCTGAGAGGTAAGTGTGTTTGAAAGTCGTCCTTCACCTTGCTTGTTGGGAACACAGAGTTTCTTTTCAGTTGTAAACTGCAATCTATGCATATATATGGGGACGTACACGCTCCAACTCGGTTTTACAGTGAAAACTGCAGGAATTTCAAACCGGCACTAGGAAATACACTGAGAAACCAGACTAAAAGTTTCTCCTGCAAACCGTTCCCTTTGTGCTAGATGGACGAAAGTCTCTCCACATGCTCAGTTCTCAGAGATAAGTGTGTGTGAAAGCCATACTTCACCTAGCTTGTTGGGAACACAGAGTTTCTTTTCAATAGCAAACTGTTCTCCATACATATTTATGGGGAGGAACTCTCTCCAACTAGGTTTTACAGTGGAAACTGCAGGAACTTTAAACCGGCACTAGGAAACACACTGAGAAACCAGATTAAAAGTTTCTCCTGCAACCCGTTCACTTTGTGCTAGATGAACGTACTTCTCTCAAAATGCTCAGTTCTCAGAGATAAGTGTGTTTAAGCCGCCCTTCACCTAGCTTGATGGGAACACAGAGTTTCTTTTCATTTGCAAACTGCACTCCATACATTTATATGGGGTGTTACTAGCTCCAATTCGATTTTAGATTGAAAACTGCAGGAACATCATACCGGCACTAGGAAACACAGTGAGAAACCAGAGAAAAATTTTCTCCTGCAATCCGTTCCCTTTGTGCTAGATGAACGAACGTCTCTCCACATGCTCAGTTCTGAGAGATAAGTGTGTGTGAAAGCCGTCCTTCACCCAGCTTGTTGGGAACACGGAGTTTCTTTTCATTTGCAAACTGCACTCCATACATATATATGGGGAGGTACTCGTTCCAACTCGGTTTAACAGTGAAAACTGCAGGAACTTCAAACCGGCACTAGGAAACACACTGAGATACCAGAGTAAAAGTTTCCCCTGCAAACCGTTCCCTTTGTGCTAGATGAACGAACGTCTCTCCACATGCTCAGTTCTGAGAGATAAGTGTGTGTGAAAGCCGTCCTTCACCTAGCTTGTTGGGAACACAGAGTTTCTTTTCAGTTGCAAACTGCACTCCATACACTTATATGGGGTGTTACTAGCTCCAACTCGGTTTTAGATTGAAAATTGCAGGAACTTCAAACCGGCACTAGGAAACACACTGAGAAACCAGAGTAAAAGTTTCTCCTGAAACCCGTTCCCTTTGTGCTAAATGAACGAACGTCTCTCCACATGCTCAGTTCTGAGAGGTAAGTGTGTGTGAAAGCTATACTTCACCTAGCTTGTTGGGAACACAGAGTTTCTTTTCAATAGCAAACTGTACTCCATATATATTTATAGGGAGGAACTCTCTAGAACTAGGTTTTACAGTGGAATCTGCAGGAACTTTAAACCGGCACTAGGAAACACACTGAGAAACCAGATTAAAAGTTTCTCCTGCAACCCGTTCACTTTGTGCTAGATGAACGTACTTCTCTCAAAATGCTCAGTTCTCAGAGATAAGTGTGTGGTTAAGCCGCACTTCACCTAGCTTGATGGGAACACAGAGTATCTTTTCATTTGCAAACTGCACTCCATACATTTATATGGGGTGTTTCTAGCTCCAATTCGATTTTAGATTGAAAACTGCAGGAACTTCATACCGGCACTAGGAAACACAGTGAGAAACCAGAGAAAAAGTTTCCCCTGCAATCCGTTCCCTTTGTGCTAGATGAACGAACGTCTCTCCACATGCTCAGTTCTGAGAGATAAGTGTGTGTGAAAGCCGTCCTTCACCTAGCTTGTTGGGAACACGGAGTTTCTTTTCATTTGCCAACTGCACTCCATACATTAATAAGGGGGGGTACTCGTTCCAATCGGTTTTACACTGAAAACTGCAGGAACTTCAAGCCGGCACTAGGAAACACACTGAGAAACCAGAGTAAAATTTTCCCCTGCAAACCGTTCCCTTTGTGCTAGATGAACGAACGTCTCTCCACATGCTCAGTTCTCAGAGATAAGTGTGTGTGAAAGCCGTCCTTCTCCTAGCTTGTTGGGAACACAGAGTTTCTTTTCAATAGCAAACTGTACTCCATACATATATATGGGGAGGAACTCTCTCCAACTAGGTTTTACAGTGGAAACTGCAGGAACTTTAAACCGGCACTAGGAAACACACTGAGAAACCAGATTAAAAGTTTCTCCTGCAACCCGTTCACTTTGTGCTAGATGATCGTACGTCTCTCCAAATGCTCAGTTCTCATAGATAAGTGTGTGGTAAAGCCGCCCTTCACCTAGCTTCTTGGGAACACAGAGATTCTTTTCATTTGCAAACTACACTAAATACATTTATATGTGGAGGTACTCGCTCCAAAACGGTTTTACAGGGAAAACTGCAAGAACTTCAAACCTGCACTAGGAAACACACTGAGAAACCAGAGAAAAATTTTCTCCTGCAATCCGTTCCCTTTGTGCTAGATGAACGAACGTCTCTCCACATGCTCAGTTCTGAGAGATAAGTGTGTGTGAAAGCCATACTTCACCTAGCTTTTTGGGAACACGGAGTTTCTTTTCAGTTGCAATCTGCACTCCATACATATATATGGGGAGGTACTCGCTCCAAATCTTTTTAACAGTGAAAAATGCAGGAATTTCAAACCGACACTAGGAAATACACTGAGAAACCAGAGTAAAAATTTCTCCTGCAACCCGTTCCCTTTGTGCTAGATGAACGAACGTCTCTCCACATGCTCAGTTCTCAGAGAAAAGTGAGTGTGAAAGCCATACTTCACCTATCTTGTTGGGAACACAGAGTTTCTTTTCAGTTGCAAACTGCAATCTATGCATATATATGGGGAGGTACACACTCCAACTCGGTTTTACAGTGAAAACTGCAGGAACTTCAAAACGGCACTAGGAAACACCCTGAGAAACCAGAGAAAAATTTCTCCTGCAACCCGTTCCTTTGTGCTAGATGAACGAACGTCTCTCCAAATGCTAGGTTCTCAGGGATAAGTGTGTGGTAAACCCGACATTCACCTAGCTTGTTGGGAACACAGAGTTTCTTTTCAGTTGCAAACTGCACTCCATACATATTTATGGGTTGTTACTAGCTCCAATCGGTTTTAGATTGAAAAATGCAGGAACTTCATACCGGCACTAGGAAACACAGTGAGAAACCAGAGAAAAATTTTCTCCTGCAACCCGTTCCCATTGTGCTAGATGAACGAACGTCTCTCCACATGCTCATTTCTGAAAGATATGTGTGTGTGAAAGCCGTTCTTCACCTAGCTTGTTGGGAACACGGAGTTTCTTTTCAATTGCAAACTGCACTCCGTACATATATATTGGGTGTTACTAGCTCCAACTCGGTTTTAGATTGAAAATTGCAGGAACTTCAGAACGGCACTAGGAAACACACTGAGAAACCAGAGTAAAAGTTTCTCCTGCAACCCGTTCCCTTGTGCTAGATGAACGAACGTCTCTCCACATGCTCAGTTCTGAGAGATAAGTGTGTGTGAAAGCCGTCCTTCACCTAGCTTGTTGGGACACAGAGTTTCTTTTCAGTTGCAAACTGCACTCCATTCATTTATATGAGGTGGTACTCGCTCCAACTCGGTTTTACAGTGAAAACTGCAGGAACATCAAACCGGCAGTAGAAAACACACTGAGAAACCAGAGAAAAAGTTTCCCCTGCAAACCGTTCCTTTTGTGCTAGATGAATGAACGTCACCCCACATGCACACTTCTGAGAGGTAAGTGTCTTTGAAAGTCGTCCTTCACCTAGCTTGTTGGGAACACAGAGTTTCTTTTCAGTTGCAAACTGCAATCTATGCAAATATATGGGGAGGTACACGCTCCAACTCGGTTTTACAGTGAAAACTGCAGGAATTTCAAACCGGCACTAGGAAACACCCTGAGAAGCAAGAGAAAAAGTTTCTCCTGCAACCCGTTCCCTTTGTGCTAGATGAACAAAAGTCTCTCCACATGCTCAGTTCTGAGAGGTAAGTGTGTGTGAAAGCCATACTTCACCTAGCTTGTTGGGAACACAGAGTTTCTTTTCAATAGCAACCTGTATTCCATATATATTTATGGGGAGGAACTCTCTAGAACTATGTTTTACAGTGGAATCTGCAGGAACTTTAAACCGGCACTAGGAAACACACTGAGAAACCAGATTAAAAGTTTCTCCTGCAACCCGTTCACTTTGTGCTAGATGAACGTACTTCTCTCAAAATGCTCAATTCTCAGAGATAAGTGTGTGGTTAAGCCGCACTTCACCTAGCTTGATGGGAACACAGAGTATCTTTTCATTTGCAAACTGCACTCCATACATTTATATGGGGTGTTTCTAGCTCTAATTCGATTTTAGATTGAAAACTGCAGGAACTTCATACCGGCACTAAGAAACACAGTGAGAAACCAGAGAAAAAGTTTCTCCTGAAATCCGTTCCCTTTGTGCTAGATGAACGAAAGTCTCTCCACATGCTCAGTTCTCAGAGATAAGTGTGTGTGAAAGCCGTCCTTCTCCTAGCTTGTTGGGAACAAAGAGTTTCTTTTCATTTGCCAACTGCACTCCATACATATATATGGGGAGGTACTCGTTCCAACTCGGTTTAACAGTGAAAACTGCAGGAACTTCAAACC
This sequence comes from Camelus ferus, assembly GCF_009834535.1. Lineage (NCBI taxonomy): Eukaryota > Metazoa > Chordata > Mammalia > Artiodactyla > Camelidae > Camelus > Camelus ferus. Next base: position 164,928 of record NW_022589665.1, on the reverse strand, counting down.
GGCACTAGGAAACACACTGAGAAACCAGAGAAAAAGTTTCTCCTGAAATCCGTTCCCTTTGTGCTAGATGAACGAAAGTCTCTCCACATGCTCAGTTCTCAGAGATAAGTGTGTGTGAAAGCCGTCCTTCTCCTAGCTTGTTGGGAACACAGAGTTTCTTTTCATTTGCCAACTGCACTCCATACATTAATAAGGGGGGGTACTCGCTCCAATCGGTTTTACACTGAAAACTGCAGGAACTTCAAACCGGCACTAGGAAACACACTGAGAAACCAGAGTAAAAGTTTCCCCTGCAACCCGTTCCCTTTGTGCTAGATGAACGAACATCTCTCCACATGCTCAGTTTTGAGAGGTAAGTGTGTGTGAAAGCCGTCCTTCACATAACTTGTTGGGACACAGAGTTTCTTTACATTTACAAACTGCACTCCATACATATATATGGGGAGGTACTCGTTCCAACTCGGTTTAACAGTGAAAACTGAAGGAATTTCAAACCGGCACTAGGAAATACACTGAGAAACCAGAGTAAAAATTTCTCCTGCAAACCGTTCCCTTTGTGCTAGATGAACGAAAGTCTCTCCACATGCTCAGTTCTCAGAGATAAGTGTGTGTGAAAGCCATACTTCACATAGCTTGTTGGGAACACAGAGTTTCTTTTCAGTTGCAAACTGCAATCTATGCATATATATGGGGAGGTACACACTCCAACTCGGTTTTACAGTGAAAACTGCAGGAACTTCAAACCGGCACTAGGAAACACACTGAGAAACCAGAGAAAAAGTTTCCGCAGCTAAATGTTCCCTTTGTGCTAGATGAACGAACGTGTCTCCACATGCTCAGTTCTGAGAGATAAGTGTGTGTGAAAGCCGTACTTCACCTAGATTGTTGGGAACACAGAGTTTCTTTTCAGTTGCAAACTGCAATCTATGCATATATATGGGGAGGTACACACTCCAAGTCGGTTTTACAGTGAAAACTGCAGGAAATTCAAACCGGCATTACGAAAAACACTGAGAAACCAGAGAAAAGTTTCTCCTGCAACCCGTTCCCTTTGTACTAGATGAACGAACGTCTCTCCACATGCTCAGTTCTGAGAGGTAAGTGTGTGTGAAAGCCGTCCTTCACCTAGCTTGTTGGGAACACAAAGTTTCTATTTGGTAGCAAAATGTTCTCCATACATATATATGGGGAGATAATATCTCCCACTATATTTTACATTGAAAAATGCAGGAACTTGAAACCGGCACTAGGAAACACACTGAGAAACCTGAGTAAAAGTTTCTCCTGCAAACAGTTCCATTTGTGCTAGATGAACGAACGTCTCTCCACATGCTCATTTCTCAGAGATAATTGTGTTGTAAAGCCGCCCTTCACCTAGCTTCTTGGGAACACAGAGATTCTTTACAGTTGCAAACTACACTCCATACATTTATATGTGGAGGTACTCGCTCCAAATCGGTTTTACAGTGAAAAATGCAAGAACTTCAATCCTGCACTAGGAAACACACTGAGAAACCAGAGAAAAAGTTTCTCCTGCAACCCGTTCCCTTTGTGCTAGATGAACGAAAGTCTGTCCACATGCTCATTTCTGAGAGATAAGTGTGTGTGAAAGCCGTACTTCACCTAGCTTTTTGGAACACGGAGTTTCTTTTCAGTTGCAAACTGCACTCCATACATATATATGGGGAGGTACACGCTCCAAATCGGTTTTACAGTGAAAACTGCAGGAACTTCCAACCGACACTGGGAAATACACTGAGAAACCAGAGTAAAAATTTCTCCTACAACCCGTTCCGTTTGTGCTAGATGAACGAACGTCTCTCCACATGCTCAGTTCTGAGATATAATTGTGTGTGAAAGCCATACTTCACCTAGATTGTTAGGAACACAAAGTTTCTTTTCAGTTGCAAACTGCAATCTATGCATATATATGGGGAGGTACACACTCCAACTCGGTTTTACAGTGAAAACTGCAGGAACTTCAAACCGGCACTAGGAAACACACTGAGAAACCGGAGAAAAATTTCTCCTGCAACCCTTTCCATTTGTGCTAGATGAACGAACGTCTCTCCACATGCTCAGTTCTCAGAGATAAGTGTGTGTGAAAGCCGTCCTTCTACTAGCTTTTTGGGAACACAAAGTTTCTTTTCAGTAGCCAACTGAACTCCATACATTTATAAAGGGGGGTACCCGCTCCAAATCGGTTTAACAGTGAAAACTGCAGGAACTTCCAACCGATACTAGGAAATACATTGAGAAACCAGAGTAAAAATTTCTCCTGCAACCCGTTCCCTTTGTGCTAGATGAACAACGTCTCTCCACATGCTCAGTTCTCAGATATAAGAGAGTGTGAAAGCCATACTTCACCTAGCTTGTTGGGAACACAGAGTTTCTTTTCAGTTGCAAACTGCAATCTATGCATATATATGGGGAGGTACACAACCCAACTCGGTTGTACAGTGATAACTGCAGGAACTTCAAAACGGCACTAGGAAACACCCTGAGAAACCAGAGAAAAATTTCTCCTGCAACCCGTTCCCTTTGTGCTAGATGAACGAAAGTCTCTCCACATGCTCAGTTCTCAGAGATAAGTGTGTGTGAAAGCCGTTCTTCTCCAAGCTTGTTGGGAACACAAAGTTTCTTTTCAGTTGCCAACTGCCCTCCATACATTTCTAAGGGGTGTTACACGCTCCAACTCGGTTTTACAGTGAAAACTGCAAGAACTTCAAACCGGCACTAGGAAACACACTGAGAAACCAGAGAAAAGTTTCTCCTGCAACCCGTTCTCTTTGTGCTAGATGAACGAACGTCTCTCCAAATGCTAGGTTCTCAGAGATAAGTGTGTGGTAAACCCGCAATTTACCTAGCTTGTTGGGAACACAGAGTTCTTTTCAGTTGCAAACTGCACTCCATACATTTATATGAGGTGGTACTCGCTCCAACTCGGTTTTACAGTGAAAACTGCAGGAACTTCAAACCGGCACTAGAAAACACACTGAGAATCCAGAGAAAAAGTTTCCCCTGCAAACCGTTCCTTTTGTGCTAGATGAATGAACGTCTCCCCACATGCACAGTTCTGAGAGATAAGTGTGTTTGAAAGTCGACCTTCACCTAGCTTGTTGGGAACACAGAGATTCTTTTCAGTTGCAAACTGCAAACTATGCATATATATGGGGACGTACACGCTCCAAATTTGTTTTACAGTGAAAACTGCAGGAATTTCAAACCAGCACTGGGAAATACACTGAGAAAACAGAGTAAAAGTTTCTCCTGCAATGCGTTCCCTTTGTGCTAGATGAACGAACGTCTCTCCACATGCTCAGTTCTCAGAGATAAGTGTGTGTGAAAGCCATACTTCACCTAGTTTGTTGGGAACACAGAGTTTCTTTTCAATAGCAAACTCTTCTCCATACATATTTATGGGGAGGAACTCTCTCCAACTAGGTTTTACAGTGTAAACTGCAGGAACTTTAAACCGGCACTAGGAAACACTCTGAGAAACCAGATTAAAAGTTTCTCCTGCAACCCGTTCACTTTGTGCTAGATGAACGTACTTCTCTCAAAATGCTCAGTTCTCAGAGATAAGTGTGTGGTTAAGCCGCCCTTCACGTAGCTTGATGGGAACACAGAGTTTCTTTTCATTTGCAAACTACACTCCATACATTTATATGGGGTGTTACTAGCTCCAATTCGATTTTAGATTGAAAAGTGCAGGAACTTCATACCGGCACTAGGAAACACAGTGAGAAACCAGAGAAAATTTTCTCCTGCAATTCGTTCCCTTTGTGCTAGGTGAACGAACGTCTCTCCACATGCTCAGTTCTGAGAGATAAGTGTGTGTGAAAGCCGTCCTTCACCTAGCTTGTTGGGAACACGGAGTTTCTTTTCACTTGAAAACTGCACTCCATACATATATATGGGGGGTACTCGTTCCAACTCGGTTTAACAGTGAAAACTGCAGGAAATTCAAACCGGCACTAGGAAATACTCTGAGAAACCAGAGTAAAAATTTCTATTGCAAAACGTTCCCTTTGTGCTAGATGAACGAACGTCTCTCCACATGCTCATTTCTCAGAGATAAGTGTGTGTGAAAGCCATACTTCACCTAGCTTGTTGGGAACACAGAGTTTCTTTTCAGTTGCAAACTGCACTCCATACATTTATATGGGGTGGTACTCGCTCCAACAAGGTTTTACAGTGGAAACTGCAGGAACTTTAAACCGGCACTAGGAAACACAATGAGAAACCAGATAAAAAGTTTCTCCTGCAACCCGTTCACTTTGTGCTAGATGAACGTAAGTCTCTCCAAATGCTCAGTTCTCAGATGTAAGTGTGTGGTAAAGCCGTACTTCACCTAGATTGTTAGGAACACAAAGGTTCTTTTCAGTTGCAAACTGCAATCTATGCATATATATGGGGAGGTACACACTCCAACTCGGTTTTACAGTGAAAACTGCAGGAACTTCAAACCGGCACTAGGAAACACACTGAGAAACCAGAGAAAAATTTCTCCTGCAAACCTTTCCCTTTGTGCTAAATGAACGAACGTCTCTCCACATGCTCAGTTCTCAGAGATAAGTGTGTGTGAAAGCCGTCTTTCTACTAGCTTTTTGGGAACACAAAGTTTCTTTTCAGTAGCCAACTGCACTCCATACATTATAAGGGTGGGTACTCGCTCCAACTCGGTTTTGTAGTGAAAACTGCAGGAACTTCAAACCGGCACTAGGAAACACTCTGAGATACCAGAGAAAAATTTTCTCCTGCAACCCGTTACATTTGTGCTAGATGAACGAACATCTCTCCACATGCTCAGTTCTGAGAGATAAGTGTATGTGAAAGCCGTACTTCACCTAGCTTGTTGGGAACACGGAGTTTCTTTTCAGTTGCAAACTGCACTCCATACATATATATTGGGAGGTACTCGCTCCAAATCGGTTTAACAGAGAAAACTGCAGGAACTTCCAACCGATACTAGGAAATACACTGAGAAACCAGAGTAAAAATTTCTCCTGCAACCCGTTCCCTTTGTGCTAGATGAACAACGTCTCTCCACATGCTCAGTTCCCAGAGATAAGTGAGTGTGAAAGCCATAATTCACCTAGCTTGTAGGGAACACAGAGTTTCTTTTCAGTTGCAAACTGCAATCTATGCATATATATGGGGAGGAACACACCCCAACTCGGTTGTACAGTGAAAACTGTAGGAACTTCAAAACGGCACTAGGAAACACCCTGAGAAACCAGAGAAAAATTTCTCCTGCAACACGTTCCCTTTGTGCTTGATGAACGAACGTCTCTCCACATGCTCAGTTCTCAGAGATAAGTGTGTGTGAAAGCCGTACTTCTCCAAGCTTGTTGGGAACACAAAATTTCTTTTCAGTTGCCAACTGCACTCCATACATTTCTAAGGGGTGTTACACGCTCCAAATCGGTTTTACAGTGAAAACTGCAAGAACTTCAAACCGGCACTAGGAAACACACTGAGAAACCAGAGTAAAAGTTTCTCCTGAAACCCGTTCCCTTTGTGCAAATGAACGAACGTCTCTCCACATGCTCACTTGTGAGAGGTAAGAGTGTGTGAAAGCCGTTCTTCACCTAGCTTTTTGGGACACAGAGTTTCTTTTCAGTTGCAAACTGCACTCCATACATTTATATGGGGTGGTACTCGCTCCAACTTGGTTTTACAGTGAAAACTGCAGGAACTTCAAACCGGCACTAGGAAACACTCTGAGATACCACAGTAAAATTTTCTCCTGCAACCCGTTACATTTGTGCTAGATGAACGAACATCTCTCCACATGCTCAGTTCTGAGAGATAAGTGTGTGTGAAAGCCGTACTTCACCTAGCTTGTTGGGAACACGGAGTTTCTTTTCAGTTGCAAACTCCACTCCATACATATATATTGGGAGGTACTCGCTCCAAATCGGTTTAACAGAGAAAACTGCAGGAACTTCCAACCGATACTAGGAAATACACTGAGAAACCAGAGTAAAAATTTCTCCTGCAACCCGTTCCCTTTGTGCTAGATGAACAACGTCTCTCCACATGCTCAGTTCCCAGAGATAAGTGAGTGTGAAAGCCATAATTCACCTAGCTTGTAGGGAACACAGAGTTTCTTTTCAGTTGCAAACTGCAATATATGCATATATATGGGGAGGTACACACCCCAACTCGGTTGTACAGTGAAAACTGTAGGAACTTCAAAACGGCACTAGGAAACACCCTGAGAAACCAGAGAAAAATTTCTCCTGCAACACGTTCCCTTTGTGCTTGATGAACGAACGTCTCTCCACATGCTCAGTTCTCAGAGATAAGTGTGTGTGTAAGCCGTCCTTCTCCAAGCTTGTTGGGAACACAAAGTTTCTTTTCAGTTGCCAACTGCACTCCATACATTTCTAAGGGGTGTTACACGCTCCAACTCGGTTTTACAGTGAAAACTGCAAGAACTTCAAACCGGCACTAGGAAACACACTGAGAAACCAGAGTAAAAGTTTCTCCTGCAACCCGTTCTCTTTGTGCTAGATGAACGAACGTCTCTACAAATGCTAGGTTCTCAGAGATAAGTGTGTGGTAAACCCGCCATTTACCTAGCTTGTTGGGAACACAGGGTTCCTTTTGAGTTGCAAACTGCACTCCATATATTTATATGGGGTGTTACAAGCTCCAACTCGGTTTTAGATTGAAAAATTCAGGAACTTCAAACCTGCACTAGGAAACACAGTGAGAAACCAGAGAAAAAGTTTCTCCTGCAACCCGTTCCCATTGTGCTAGATGAACGAACGTCTCTCCACATGCTCAGTTCTGAAAGATATGTGTGTGTGAAAGCCGTCCTTCACCTAGCTTATTGGGAACACGGAGTTTCTTTTCAGTTGCAAACTGCACTCCTTACATATACATTGGGTGTTACTAGCTCCAACTCGGTTTTAGATTGAAAATTGCAGGAACTTCAAACCGCAACTAGGAAACACACTGAGAAACCAGAGTAAAAGTTTCTCCTGAAACCCGTTCCCTTTGTGCAAATGAACGAACGTCTCTCCACATGCTCACTTCTGAGAGGTAAGAGTGTGTGAAAGCCGTCCTTCACATAGCTTTTTGGGACACAGAGTTTCTTTTCAGTTGCAAACTGCACTCCATACATTTATATGGGGTGGTACTCGCTCCAACTTGGTTTTACAGTGAAAACTGCAGGAACTTCAAACCGGCACTAGAAAACACAATGAGAAACCAGAGAAAAAGTTTCCCCTGCAACCCGTTCCTTTTGTGCTAGATGAACGAACGTCTCCCCACATGCAAAGTTCTGAGATGTAAGTGTGTTTGAAAGCCGTCCTTCACCTAGCTTGTTGGGAATACAGAGTTTCTTTTCAGTTGCAAACTGCAATCTATGCATATATATGGGGAGGTACATGCTCCAACTCGGTTTTGCAGTGAAAACTGCAGGAATTTCAAACCGGCACTAGGAAAAACCCTGAGAAACCAGAGAAAAAGTTTCTCCTGCAACCAGTTCCCTTTGTGCTAGATGAACAAAAGTCTCTCCACATGTTCAGTTCTGAGAGGTAAGTGTGTGTGAAAGCCGTCCTTAACATAGCTTGTTGGGAACACAGAGTTTCTTTTAAATAGCAAACTGTACTCCATACATATATATGGGGAGGAAATCTCTCCAACTAGGTTTTACAGTGGAAACTGCAGGAACTTTAAACCGGCACTAGGAAACACACTGAGAAACCAGATTAAAAGTTTCTCCTGGAAACCGTTCACTTTGTGCTAGATGAACGAACGTCTCTCCAAATGCTCAGTTCTCAGAGATAAGTGTGTGGTAAAGCCGCACTTCACCTAGCTTGTTGGGAACACAAAGTTTCTTTTCAGTAGTCAACTGCACTCCATACATTTATAAGGGGGGGTACTCCCTCCAACTCCGTTTTGTAGTGAAAACTGCAGGAACTTCAAACCGGCACTAGGAAACACACTGAGAAACCAGAGTAAAAGTTTCTCCTGCAACCCGTTCCCTTTGTGCTAGATGAACGAACGTCTCTCCACATGCTCAGTTCTGAGAGGTAAGTGTGTGTGAAAGCCGTCCTTCACCTAGCTTTTGGGACACAGAGATTCTTTTCAGTTGCAAACGGCACTCCATACATTTATATGGGGTGGTACTCGCTCCAACTCGGTTTTGTAGTGAAAACTCCAGGAACTTCAAACCGGCACTAGAAAACACACTGAGAAACCAGAGAAATAGTTTCTCCTGCAATGCGTTCCCTTTGTGCTAGATGAACGAACGTCTCTCCACATGCTCAGTTCTGAGAGGTAAGTGTGTGTGAAAGCCGTCCTTCACCTAGCTTGTTGGGAACACAGAGTTTCTTTTTAGTAGCCAACTCTACTCCATACATATATATGGGGAGGAACTCTCTCCAACTAGGTTTTACAGTGGAAACTGCAGGAACTTTAAACCGGCACTAGGAAAGTAAATGAGAAATCAGATTAAAAGTTTCTTCTGCCATCCGTTCCCTTTGTGCTAGATGAACGAACGTCTCTCCACATGCTCAGTTCTCAGAGATATGTGTGTGTGAAAGCCATTCTTTTCCTAGCTTGTTGGGAACACAAATTTTCTTTCCAGTTGCCAACTGCACTCCATACATTTATAAGGTAGGGTACTCGCTCCAACTCGGTTTTGCAGTGAAAACTGCAGGAACTTCAAACCGGCACTAGGAAACACCCTGAGAAACCAGAGAAAAAGTTTCCCCTGCAAACCGTTCACTTTGTGCTAGATGAACGAACGTCTCTCCAAATGCTCAGTTCTCAGAGATAATTGTGTGGTAAAGCCGCACTTCACCTAGCTTGATGGGAACACAGAGTTTCTTTTCAGTTGCAAACTGCACTCCATACATTTATATGGCGTGTTACTAGCTCCAATTCGGTTTTAGATTGAAAACTGCAGGAACTTCAAACCGGCACTAGGAAACACAGTGAGAAACCAGAGAAAAAGTTTCTCCTGCAATCCGTTCCATTTGTGCTAGATGAACGAACGTCTCTCCACATGCTCAGTTCTGAGAGATAAGTGTGTGTGAAAGCCGTCCTTCACCTAGCTTGTTGGGGACACGGAGTTTCTTTTCATTTGCAAACTGCACTCCATACATATATATGGGGAGGTACTCGTTCCAAATCGGTTTAACAGTGAAACAGAAACTGCAGGAACTTCAAACCGGCATTAGGAAATACACTGAGAAACCAGAGTAAAAATTTCTCCTGCAAACCGTTCCCTTTGTGCTAGATGAACGAACGTCTCTCCACATGCCCAGTTCTCAGAGATAAGTGTGTGTGAAACCATACTTCACCTAAATTTTTGGGAACACAGAGTTTCTTTCATTTGCAAACTGCACTAAATACATTTATATGGGGTGTTACTAGCTCCAACACGGTTTTAGATTGAAAACTGCAGGAACTTCAAAACGGCACTAGGAAACACACTGAGAAACCAGAGAAAAATTTTCCGCAGCTAACTGTTCCCTTTGTGCTAGATGAAAGAACGTCTCTCCACATGCTCATTTCTTAGAGATAAGTGTGTGTGAAAGCCGTACTTAACCTAGCTTGTTGGGAACACAGAGTTTCTTTTCAATTGCAAACTGCAATCTATGCATATATATGGGGAGGTACACAATCCAACTCGGTTTTACAGTGAAAACTGCAGGAACTTCAAACAGGAATTATGAAACACACTGAGAAACCAGAGAAAAATTTCTCCTGCAACCCTTTCCCTTTGTGCTAGATGAACGAACGTCTCTCCTCATGCTCAGTTCTCACAGATAATTGTGTGTGAAATCCGTCCTTCTCGTAGCTTGTTGGGAACACAAAGTTCCGTTTCAGTAGCCAACTGCACTCCATACATTTATAAGGGGGGGTACTCGCTCCAACTCGGTTTTGTAGTGAAAACTGCAGGAACTTCAAACCGGCACTAGGAAACACACTGAGAAACCAGAGTAAAAGTTTCTCCTGCAACCCGTTCCCTTTGTGCTAGATGAACGAACGTCTCTCCACATGCTCAGTTCTGAGAGGTAAGTGTGTGTGAAAGGCGTCCTTCACCTAGCTTTTGGGACACAGACATTCTTTTCAGTTGCAAACGGCACTCCATACATTTATATGGGGTGGTACTCGCTCCAACTCGGTTTTACAGTGAAAACTCCAGGAACTTCAAACCGGCACTAGAAAACACACTGAGAAACCAGAGAAATAGTTTCTCCTTCAATGCGTTCTCTTTGTGCTAGATGAAAGAAAGTCTCTCCACATGCTCAGTTCTGAGAGGTAAGTGTGTGTGAAAGCCGTCCTTCACCTAGCTTGTTGGGAACACAGAGTTTCTTTTTAGTAGCCAACTCTACTCCATACATATATATGGGGAGGAACTCTCTCCAACTAGGTTTTACAGTGTAAACTGCAGGAAATTTAAACCGGCACTAGGAAACTAAATGAGAAACCAGATTAAAAGTTTCTTCTGCCATCCGTTCCCTTTGTGCTAGATGAACGAACGTCTCTCCACATGCTCAGTTCTCAGAGATATGTGTGTGTGAAAGCCATTCTTTTCCTAGCTTGTTGGGAACACAAAGTTTCTTTTCAGTTGCCAACTGCACTCCATACATTTATAAGGTAGGGTACTCGCTCCAACTCGGTTTTGCAGTGAAAACTGCAGGAACTTCAAACCGACACTAGGAAACACCCTGAGAAACCAGAGAAAAAGTTTCCCCTGCAAACCGTTCACTTTGTGCTGGATGAACGAACGTCTCTCCAAATGCTCAGTTCTCAGAGATAATTGTGTGGTAAAGCCGCACTTCACCTAGCTTGATGGGAACACAGAGTTTCTTTTCAGTTGCAAACTGCGCTCCATACATTTATATGGCGTGTTACTAGCTCCAATTCGGTTTTAGATTGAAAACTGCAGGAACTTCAAACCGGCACTAGGAAACACAGTGAGAAACCAGAGAAAAAGTTTCTCCTGCAATCCGTTCCATTTGTGCTAGATGAACGAACGTCTCTCCACATGCTCAGTTCTGAGAGATAAGTGTGTGTGAAAGCCGTCCTTCACCTACCTTGTTGGGGACACGGAGTTTCTTTTCATTTGCAAACTGCACTCCATACATATATATGGGGAGGTACTCGTTCCAAATCGGTTTAACAGTGAAAACTGCAGGAACTTCAAACCGGCATTACGAAATACACTGAGAAACCAGAGTAAAAATTTCTCCTGCAAACCGTTCCCTTTGTGCTAGATGAACGAACGTCTCTCCACATGCCCAGTTCTCAGAGATAAGTGTGTGTGAAAGCCATACTTCACCTAAATTTTTGGGAACACAGAGTTTCTTTCATTTGCAAACTGCACTAAATACATTTATATGGGGTGTTACTAGCTCCAACACGGTTTTAGATTGAAAACTGCAGGAACTTCAAAACGGCACTAGGAAACACACTGAGAAACCAGAGAAAAATTTTCCGCAGCTAACTGTTCCCTTTGTGCTAGATGAAAGAACGTCTATCCACATGCTCATTTCTTAGAGATAAGTGTGTGTGAAAGCCGTACTTAACCTAGCTTGTTGGGAACACAGAGTTTCTTTTCAGTTGCAAACTGCAATCTATGCATATATATGGGGAGGTACACACTCCAACTCGGTTTTACAGTGAAAACTGCAGGAACTTAAAACAGGAACTATGAAACACACTGAGAAACCAGAGAAAAATTTCTCCTGCAACCCTTTCCCTTTGTGCTAGATGAACGAACGTCTCTCCTCATGCTCAGTTCTCACAGATAAGTGTGTGTGAAAGCCGTCCTTCTCGTAGCTTGTTGGGAACACAAAGTTTCTTTTCAGTAGCCAACTACACTCCATACATTTATAAGGGGGGGTACTCGCTCCAACTCGGTTTTGTAGTGAAAACTGCAGGAACTTCAAACCGGCACTAGGAAACACACTGAGAAACCAGAGTAAAAGTTTCTCCTGCAACCCGTTCCCTTTGTGCTAGATGAACGAACGTCTCTCCACATGCTCAGTTCTGAGAGGTAAGTGTGTGTGAAAGCTGTCCTTCACCTAGCTTTTGGGACACAGAGATTCTTTTCAGTTGCAAACTGCACTCCATACATTTATATGGGGTGGTACTCGCTCCAACTCGGTTTTACAGTGAAAACTCCAGGAACTTCAAACCGGCACTAGAAAACACACTGAGAAACCAGAGAAATAGTTTCTCCTGAAATGCGTTCCCTTGGTGCTATTTGAACGACCGTCTCTCCACATACTCAGTTCTCAGAGATAAGTGTGTGTGAAAGCCGTCCTTCACCTAGCTTGTTGGGAACACAGAGTGTCTTTTCAGTTGCAAACTGCCCTCCATACATTTATATGGGTAGGTACACGCTCCAACTCGGTTTTACAGTGAAAATTGCAGGAACTTCAAAGCGGCACTAGGAAATACACTGAGAAATGAGAGTAAAAGTTTCTCTGGCAAACCATTCCCATTATTCTAGATGAACGGAATTCTCTCAACATGCTGAATTCTGAGAGTTAAGTGTGTGTGAAAGCCGTTCTTCACCTAGATTTTTGGGAACACAGAGTTTCGTTTCAGTTGCAAACTGCACTCCATACACATATAAGGGGAAGTACTCGCTCCAACTCCATTTTACAGTTAGAATAGCAGGAACTTCTAACCGTCACTAAGAAACACACTGAGAAACGAGAGTAAACGATTCTCCTGCAAACCGTTCTTTGTGCTAGATGAACGATCTTGTTTCCACTTGCTCAGTTCTGAGAGATACGTGTGTGTGAAAGCCGTCCTTCACATAGCTTGTTGGGAACACAGAGTTTCTTTTCAGTTGCAAACTGCACTCCATACATATATAAGGGGAAGTATTCGCTCCAACTCGATTTTACAGTTAGAATTGCAGAAACTTCAAACCGTCACTAGGAAACACACTGAGAAACAAGAGAAAAACTTTCTCCTGCAACCAATTCCCTTTGTGCTAGATGAACGAACGTCTCTCCACATGCTCAGTCTCAGAGATACGTGTGTGGTAAAGCCGCACTTCACCTAGCTTCTTGGGAACACAGAGTTTCTTTTCATTTGCAAACTGCCCTCCAAACCTTTATATGGGGAGGTACTCGCTCCAACTCGGTTTTACAGTGAATATTGCAGGAATTTAAACCGGAACTAGGAAACACACTTAGAAACGAGAGTAAAAGTTTCTCTGGCAAACCATTCCCATTATTCTAGATGAACAAAAGTCTCTCCACATGCTCAATTCTGAGACATAAGTGTGTGTGAAATCCGTACTTCAACTAGCTTGTTGGGAACACAGAATTTCTTTTCAGTTGCATACTGCAATCCATACATATATAAGGGGAAGTACTCGCTCCAACTCGATTTTACATTGAGAATTGCAGGAACTCAAACCGTCACTAGGAAACACACAGAGAAATGAGAGTAAAAGTTTCTGCTTCAACCCGTTCTTTGTGCTAGATGAACGAAAGTCTTTCCACTTGCTCAGTTCTGAGAGATAAGTGTGTGTGCAAGCCGTCTTTCACCTAGTTTGTTAGGAACACAAAGATTCTTTTCAGTAGCAAACTGCAATCTATGCATATATATGGGGAGGAACTCTCTCCAACTAGGTTTTACAGTGAAAACTGCAGGAACTTGAAACCGGCACTAGGAAACACACTGAAAAACCAGAAAAAAGTTTCCGCAGCAACCCGTTCCCTTTGTGCTAGATGAACGAACATCTCTCCTCATGCTCAGTTCTGAGAATTAAGTGTGTGTGAAAGCCGTCCTTCACCTAGCTTGTTGAGAACACAGAGTTTCTTTTCAGTTGCAAACTGCAATCTATGCATATATATGGGGAGGTACACGCTCCAAATCGGTTTTACAGTGAAAACGGCAGGAATTTCAAATCGGCACTTGGAAACACCCTGAGAAACCAGAGAAAAAGTTTCTCCTGCAACCCGTTCCCTTTGTGCTAGATGAACGAAAGTCTCTCCACATGCTCAGTTCTGAGAGGTAAGTGTGTGTGAAAGCCGTCCTTCAACTAGCTTGTTGGGAACACAGAGTTTCTTTTTAGTGGCAAACTGTACTCCATACATATATATAGGGAGGTACTCTCTCCAACTATGTTTTACAGTGAAAAGTGCAGGAACTTCAAAGTGGCAGTAGGAAACACACTGAGAAACCATAGTAAAAGATTCTCCTGCAACCCGTTCCTTTTGTGCTAGATGAACGTACGTGTCTCCACTTGCTCAGTTCTCAGAGATACATGTGTGGTAAACCCACACTTCATCTAGCTTCTTGGGAACACAGAGTTTCTTTTCAGTTGCAAACTGCACTCCATACATATATATGGGAAGTACACACTCCAACTCGGTTTTATAGTGAAAACTGCAGGAATTTAATCCGGCACTAGGAAACATACTGAGAAACGAGAGTAAAAGTTTCTCTGGCAAATCATTCCCATTATTCTAGATGAACGAAAGTCTCTTCACATGCTCAAATATGAGACATAAGTGTGTGTGTAAGCCGTACTTCACCTAGCTTTTTGGGAACACAGAGTTTCTTTTCAGTAGCAAACTGCACTCCATACATTTATAAGGGGAAGAACTCGCTCCAACTCGATTTTACAGTGAGAATTGCAGGAACTTCAAACCGGCACTAGGAAACATACTGAGAAACGAGAGTAAAAGTTTCTGCTGAAACCCGTTCTTTGTGCTAGATGAACGAACGTCTTTCCACTTTCTCAGTTCTGAGAGATAAGTGTGTGTGCAAGCCGTCCTTCACCTAGCTTGTTAGGAACACAAAGATTCTTTTCAGAAGCAGACTGCAATCTATGCTTATATATGGGGTGGAAAAATCTCCAACTAGAATTTACTGTTAAAACTGCAGGAACTTGAAAGCAGCACTAGGAAACACACTGAGAAACCAGAGAAAAAGTTTCCGCAGCAACCCGTTCCCTTTGTGCAAGATGAACGAACGCCACTCCACATGCTCAGTTCTGAGAGATAATTGTGTGTGAAAGCCGTCCTTCACCTAGCTTGATGGGAACACAAAGATTCTTTTCAGAAGCAAACTGCAATCTATGCATATATATGGGGAGGAACTCTCTCCAACTAGATTTTACAGTGAAAACTGCAGGAACTTGAAACCGGCACTAGGAAACACAATGAGAAACCAGAGAAAAAGTTTCTCCTGCAACCCGTTCCCTTTGTGCTAGATGAACAAACGTCTCTCCACATGCTCAGTTCTGAGAGGTAAGTGTGTGTGAAAGCCGTCCTTCACCTAGCATGTTGGGAACACATAGATTCTTTCAGTAGCAACCTGTCCTCCATACATATATATGGGGAGGTACTCTCTCCAAGTATGTTTTACAGAGAAAACTGCAGGAAATTCAAACCGGCACTAGGAAACACACTGAGAAACCAGAGAAAAAGTTTCCCCTGCAAACGTACCCATTGTGCTAGATGAACGAAAGTATCCCACATGCTAAGTTCTCATAGATAAGTGTGTGGTAAAGCCGCCCTTCACTAAGCTTCTTGGACACAAGAGTTTCTTTTCAGTTGCAAACTGTACTCCATACATTTATATGGGGAGGTACACGCTCCAACTCGGTTTTACAGTGAAAACTGCAGGAACTTCAAACCGGCACTAGGAAACACACTGAGAAACCAGAGAAAAAGTTTCTCCTGCAAACTGTTCCCTTTGTGCTAGATGAACGAACGTCTCTCCACATGCTCAATTCTGAGAGATAAGTGTGTGTGAAAGCCGTCCTTCACCTAGCTTGTTGGGAACACAAAGATTCTTTTCAGTAGCAAACTGCAATCTATGCATATATATGGTGAGGAACCCTCTCCAACTAGGATTTACAGTGAAAACTGCAGGAACATGAAATCGGCACTAGGAAACACACTCAGAAACCGGAGAAAAAGTTTCCGCAGCAACCTTTTCCCTTTGTGCTAGATGAACGAACTTCTCTCCACATGCTCAGTTATGAGAGTTAAATGTGTGTGAAAGCCGTCCTTCACCTAGCTTCCTGGGAACACAGAGTTTCTTTTCAGTTGTAAACTGCACTCCATATATTTATATTGGGAGGTACTCGCTCTAACACGGTTTTACAGTGAAAACTGCAGGAACTTCAAACCGGCACTAGGAAACACACTGAGAAACAAGAGAAAAAGTTTCTCCTGCAACCCGTTCCATTTGTGCTAGATGAACGAAAGTCTCTCTACATGCTCCGTTCTGGGAGATAAGTGTGTGTGAAAGCCGTCCTTCACCTAGCTTGTTGGGAACACGGAGTTTCTTTTCAGTTGCAAACTGCACTCCATACATATATATGGGGAGGTACACGCTCCAACACGGTTTTACAGTGAAAACTGCAGGAACTTCAAACCGGCACTAGGAAACACACTGAGAAACAAGAGAAAAAGTTTCTCCTGCAACCCGTTCCCTTTGTGCTAGATGAACGAACGTCTCTCCACATGCTCAGTTCTCAGAAATAAGTGTGTGTGAAAGCCAAACTTCAACTAGCTGATGGGAACACAGGGTTTCTTTTCAGTTGCAAACTGCACTACATATATTTATATGCGGTGTTACTAGCTCCAAATCGGTTTTAGATTGAAAACTGCAGGAATTTCAAACCGGCACTAGGAAACACACTGAGAAACCAGAGAAAAATTTCCGCAGCTAACGGTTCCATTTGTGCTAGATGAACGAACGTCTCTCCACATGTTCAGTTCTCAGAGATAAGTGTGTGTGAAAGCCGTACTTCACCTAGCTTGTTGGGAACACAGAGTTTCTTTTCAGATGCAAACTGCAATCTATGCATATATATGGGGAGGTACACGCTCAAAATCACTTTAAGAGTGAAAACTGCAGGAACTTCAAACCGGCACTAGGAAACACACTGAGAAACCAGAGAAAAATTTCTCCTGCCACCCGTTCCCTTTGTGCTAGATGAACGAACGTCTCTCCACATGCTCTGTTCTCAGTGATAAGTGTGTGTGAAAGCTGTCCTTCTCCTAGCTTGTTGGGAACACAAAGTTTCTTTTCAGTTGCCAACTGCACTCCATACATTTATAAGGGGGGGTGCTCGCTCCAATCGATTTTACAGTGAAAACTGCAGGAACTTCAAACCGGCACTAGGAAACACACTGAGAATCCAGAGTAAAAGTTTCTCCTGCAACCCGTTCCCTTTGTGCTAGATGAACGAACATCTCTCCACATGCTCAGTTCTGAGAGGTTAGTGTTTGAGAAAGCCGTCCTTCACCTAGCTTGTTGGGACACAGAGTTTCTTTTCAGTTGTAAACTGCACTCCATACATTTATATGGGGTGGTACTCGCTCCAACTTGGTTTTAAAGTGAAAACTGCAGGAACTTCAAACCGGCACTAAAAAACACACTGAGATACCAGAGAAAAAGTTTCTCCTGCAAACCGTTCCCTTTGTGCTAGATGAACGAACGTCTCTCCACATGCTCAGTTCTCAGAGATAAGTGTGTGTGAAAGCCGTCCTTCTCCTAGCTTGTTGGGAACACAGAGTTTCTATTCAGTTGCAAACTGCAATCTATGCATATATATGGGGAGGTACACGCTCCAAATCGGTTTTACAGTGAAAACTGCAGGAATTTCAAACCGGCACTAGAAAAAATAATGAGACACCAGAGAAAAAGTTTCTCCTGCCACCAGTTCCCTTTGTGCTAGATGAACGAACATCTCTCCACATGCTCAGTTCTCAGAGATAAGTGTGTGTGAAAGCCATACTTCACCTAGCTTGTTGGGAACATAGAGTTTCTTTTCAGTTGCAAACTGCACTACATATATTTATATGCGGTGTTACTAGCTCCAACTCGGTTTTAGATTGAAAATTGCAGGAATTTCAAACAGGCACTAGGAAACACACTGAGAAACTAGAGAAAAATATCTCCTGCAACCCGTTCCCTTTGTGCTAGATGAAAGAACGTCTATCCACATGCTCAGTTCTCAGAGATAAATGTGTGTGAAAGCTGTCCTTCTCCTAGCTTGTTGGGAACACAGAGTTTCTTTTCAGTTGCAAACTGCACTCCATACATATATAAGGGGAAGTACTCGCTCCAACTCGATTTTACAGTGAGAATTGCAGGAACTTCAAACCGTCACTAGGAAACACACTGACAAATGAGAGTAAAAGTTTCTGCTGCAAACCGTTCTTTGTGCTAGATGAACGAACGTCTTTCCACTTGTTCAGATCTGAGAGATAAGTGTGTGTGCAAGCCGTCCTTCACCTAGCTTGTTAGGAACACAAAGATTCTTTTCAGAAGCAAACAGCAATCTATGCATATATATGGGGAGGAAACCTCTCCAACTAGATTTTACAGTGAAAACTGCAGGACTTGAAACCAGCACTAGGAAACACACTGAAAAAACCAGAGGAAAATTTTCCGCAGCAAAACCTTCCCTTTGTGCTAGATGAAGAACGTCGCTCCACATGCTCATTTCTGAGAGATAAGTGTGTTTGAAAGCCGCCCTTCACCTAGCTTGTTGGGAACACAGAGTTTCTTTTCAGTTGCAAACTACAATCTATGCATATATATGGGGAGGTACACGCTCCAAAACGGTTTTACAGTGAAAACTTCAGGAATTTCAAACCGGCACTAGGAAACACCCTGAGAAACCAGAGAAAATGTTTTTCCTGCAACCGGTTCCCTTTGTGAGAGATGAACGAAAGTCTCTCCACATGCTCAGTTCTGAGAGGTAAGTGTGTGTGAAAGCCGTCCTTCACCTAGCTTGTTGGGAACACAGAGTTTCTTTTTAGTAGCAAAATGTAATCCATAAATATATATGGGGAGGTACACTCTCCAACTATGTTTTACAGTGAAAACTGCAGGAACTTCAAACTGGCACTAGGAAACACACTGAGAAACCATAGTAAAAATTTCTCCTGCAAAACGTTCCCTTTGTGCTAGATGAACGAACGTCTCTCCACATGCTCAATTCTCAGATATACGTGTGTGGTAAAGCTGCACTTCACCTTGCTTCTTGGGAACACAGAATTTCTTTTCAGTTGCAAACTGCACTCCATACATATATATGGGAAGTACTCACTCCAACTCGGTTTTACAGTGAATACTGCAGGAATTTAAACCGGCACTAGGAAACACAGTGAAAAAACCAGAGGAAAATTTTCCGCAGCAACCCGTTCCCTTTGTGCTAGATGAAAGAACGTCTTCCACTTGCTCAGTTCTGAGAGATAATTGTGTGTGAAAGCCGTCCTTCACATAGCTTGTTAGGAACACAAAGATTCTTTTCAGTAGCAAACAGCAATCTATGCATATATATGGGGAGGAAACATCTCCAACTAGATTTTACAGTGAAAACTGCAGGAACTTGAAGCCAGCACTAGGAAACACACTGAGAAATCAGAGAAAAAGTTTCCGCAGCAACCCGTTCCCTTTGTGCTAGATGAACGAACGTCTCTCCACATGCTCAGTTCTGAGAGATAATTGTGTGTGAAAGCTGTCCTTCACATAGCTTGTTGGGAACACAAAGATTCTTTTAAGAAGCAAACTGCAATCTATGCATATATATGGGGAGGAACGCTCTCCAACTAGGTTTTACAGTGAAAACTGCAGGAACTTGAAACCGGCACTAGGAAACACACAGAAAAAACCAGAGGAAAATTTTCCGCAGCAAACCGTTCCCTTTGTGCTAGATGAACGAAAGTCTCTCCACATGCTCAGTTCTGAGAGGTAAGTGTGTGTGAAAGCCGTTCTTCACCTAGCTTGTTGGGAACACAGAGATTCGTTTCAGTTGCAAACTACAATCTATGCATATATATGAGGAGGTACACGCTCCAAATCTGTTTTACAGTGAAAACTGCAGGAATTTCAAACCCGCACTAGGAAACACCCTGAGAAACCAGAGTAAATGTTTCTCCTGCAACCCGTTCCCTTTGTGAGAGATGAACGAACGTCTCTCCACATGCTCAGTTCTGAGAGGTAAGTGTGTGTGAAAGCCGTCCTTCACCTAGCTTGTTGGGAACACAGTTTCTTTTTAGTAGCAAACTGTACTCCATACATATATATGGGGAGGTACCCTCTCCAACTCTGTTTTACAGTGAAAACTGCAGGAACTTCAAACTGGCTCTAGGAAACACACTGAGAAACCATAGTAAAAGTTTCTCCTGCAAACCATTCCCTTTGTGCTAGATGAACGAACGTCTCTCCACATGCTCAATTCTCAGAGATACGTGTGTGGTAAAGCCGCCCTTCACCTAGCTTCTTGGGAACACAGAGTTTCTTTTCAGTTGCAAACTGCACTCCATACATTTATATGGGAAGTACTAACTCCAACTCGGTTTTACAATGAAAACTGCAGGAATTTAACCCGGCAATAGGAAACACACTGAGAAACGAGAGTAAAAGTTTCTCTGGCAAATCATTCCCATTATTTTAGAAGAACGAAAGTCTCTTCACATGCTCAAATATGAGACATAAGTGTGTGTGTAAGCCGTACTTCACCTAGCTTTTTGGGAACACAGAGTTTCTTTTCAGTAGCAAACTGCACTCCATACATTTATAAGGGGAAGAACTCGCTCCAACTCGATTTTACAGTGAGAATTGCAGGAACTTCAAACCGGCACTAGGAAACATACTGAGAAACGAGAGGAAAAGTTTCTGCTGAAACCCGTTCTTTGTGCTAGATGAACGAACGTCTTTCCACTTTCTCAGTTCTGAGAGATAAGTGTGTGTGCAAGCCGTCCTTCACCTAGCTTGTTAGGAACACAAAGATTCTTTTCAGAAGCAGACTGCAATCTATGTTTATATATGGGGTGGAAAAATCTCCAACTAGATTTTACTGTGAAAACTGCAGGAACTTGAAAGCAGCACTAGGAAACACACTGAGAAACCAGAGAAAAAGTTTCCGCAGCAACCCGTTCCCTTTGTGCAAGATGAACGAACGCCACTCCACATGCTCAGTTCTGAGAGATAATTGTGTGTGAAAGCCGTCCTTCACCTAGCTTGATGGGAACACAAAGATTCTTTTCAGAAGCAAACTGCAATCTATGCATATATATGGGGAGGAACTCTCTCCAACTAGATTTTACAGTGAAAACTGCAGGAACTTGAAACCGGCACTAGGAAACACAATGAGAAACCAGAGAAAAAGTTTCTCCTGCAACCCGTTCCCTTTGTGCTAGATGAACAAACGTCTCTCCACATGCTCAGTTCTGAGAGGTAAGTGTGTGTGAAAGCCGTCCTTCACCTAGCATGTTGGGAACACATAGATTCTTTCAGTAGCAACCTGTCCTCCATACATATATATGGGGAGGTACTCTCTCCAAGTATGTTTTACAGAGAAAACTGCAGGAACTTCAAACCGGCACTAGGAAACACACTGAGAAACCAGAGAAAAAGTTTCTCCTGCAAACGTACCCTTTGTGCTAGATGAACGAAAGTATCCCACATGCTAAGTTCTCATAGATAAGTGTGTGGTAAAGCCGCCCTTCACTAAGCTTCTTGGGAACAAGAGTTTCTTTTCAGTTGCAAACTGTACTCCATACATTTATATGGGGAGGTACACGCTCCAACTCGGCTTTACAGTGAAAACTGCAGGAACTTCAAACCGGCACTAGGAAACACACTGAGAAACCAGAGAAAAAGTTTCTCCTGCAAACTGTTCCCTTTGTGCTAGATGAACGAACGTCTCTCCACATGCTCAATTCTGAGAGATAAGTGTGTGTGAAAGCCGTCCTTCACCTAGCTTGTTGGGAACACAAAGATTCTTTTCAGTAGCAAACTGCAATCTATGCATATATATGGTGAGGAACCCTCTCCAACTAGGATTTACAGTGAAAACTGCAGGAACATGAAATCGGCACTAGGAAACACACTCAGAAACCGGAGAAAAAGTTTCCGCAGCAACCTTTTCCCTTTGTGCTAGATGAACGAACTTCTCTCCACATGCTCAGTTATGAGAGTTAAATGTGTGTGAAAGCCGTCCTTCACCTAGCTTCCTGGGAACACAGAGTTTCTTTTCAGTTGTAAACTGCACTCCATATATTTATATGGGGAGGTACTCGCTCTAACACGGTTTTACAGTGAAAACTGCAGGAACTTCAAACCGGCACTAGGAAACACACTGAGAAACAAGAGAAAAAGTTTCTCCTGCAACCCGTTCCATTTGTGCTAGATGAACGAAAGTCTCTCTACATGCTCCGTTCTGGGAGATAAGTGTGTGTGAAAGCCGTCCTTCACCTAGCTTGTTGGGAACACGGAGTTTCTTTTCAGTTGCAAACTGCACTCCATACATATATATGGGGAGGTACACGCTCCAACACGGTTTTACAGTGAAAACTGCAGGAACTTCAAACCGGCACTAGGAAACACACTGAGAAACAAGAGAAAAAGTTTCTCCTGCAACCCGTTCCATTTGTGCTAGATGAACGAACGTCTCTCCACATGCTCAGTTCTCAGAAATAAGTGTGTGTGAAAGCCAAACTTCAACTAGCTGATGGGAACACAGGGTTTCTTTTCAGTTGCAAACTGCACTACATATATTTATATGCGGTGTTACTAGCTCCAAATCGGTTTTAGATTGAAAACTGCAGGAATTTCAAACCGGCACTAGGAAACACACTGAGAAACCAGAGAAAAATTTCCGCAGCTAACGGTTCCATTTGTGCTAGATGAACGAACGTCTCTCCACATGTTCAGTTCTCAGAGATAAGTGTGTGTGAAAGCCGTACTTCACCTAGCTTGTTGGGAACACAGAGTTTCTTTTCAGATGCAAACTGCAATCTATGCATATATATGGGGAGGTACACGCTCAAAATCACTTTAAGAGTGAAAACTGCAGGAACTTCAAACCGGCACTAGGAAACACACTGAGAAACCAGAGAAAAATTTCTCCTGCCACCCGTTCCCTTTGTGCTAGATGAACGAACGTCTCTCCACATGCTCTGTTCTCAGTGATAAGTGTGTGTGAAAGCTGTCCTTCTCCTAGCTTGTTGGGAACACAAAGTTTCTTTTCAGTTGCCAACTGCACTCCATACATTTATAAGGGGGGGTGCTCGCTCCAATCGATTTTACAGTGAAAACTGCAGGAACTTCAAACCGGCACTAGGAAACACACTGAGAAACAAGAGAAAAAGTTTCTCCTGCAACCCGTTCCCTTTGTGCTAGATGAACGAACGTCTCTCCACATGCTCAGTTCTCAGAAATAAGTGTGTGTGAAAGCCAAACTTCAACTAGCTGATGGGAACACAGGGTTTCTTTTCAGTTGCAAACTGCACTACATATATTTATATGCGGTGTTACTAGCTCCAAATCGGTTTTAGATTGAAAACTGCAGGAATTTCAAACCGGCACTAGGAAAAACACTGAGAAACCAGAGAAAAATTTCCGCAGCTAACGGTTCCATTTGTGCTAGATGAACGAACGTCTCTCCACATGTTCAGTTCTCAGAGATAAGTGTGTGTGAAAGCCGTACTTCACCTAGCTTGTTGGGAACACAGAGTTTCTTTTCAGATGCAAACTGCAATCTATGCATATATATGGGGAGGTACACGCTCAAAATCACTTTAAGAGTGAAAACTGCAGGAACTTCAAACCGGCACTAGGAAACACACTGAGAAACCAGAGAAAAATTTCTCCTGCCACCCGTTCCCTTTGTGCTAGATGAACGAACGTCTCTCCACATGCTCTGTTCTCAGTGATAAGTGTGTGTGAAAGCTGTCCTTCTCCTAGCTTGTTGGGAACACAAAGTTTCTTTTCAGTTGCCAACTGCACTCCATACATTTATAAGGGGGGGTGCTCGCTCCAATCGATTTTACAGTGAAAACTGCAGGAACTTCAAACCGGCACTAGGAAACACACTGAGAATCCAGAGTAAAAGTTTCTCCTGCAACCCGTTCCCTTTGTGCTAGATGAACGAACATCTCTCCACATGCTCAGTTCTGAGAGGTAAGTGTTTGAGAAAGCCGTCCTTCACCTAGCTTGTTGGGACACAGAGTTTCTTTTCAGTTGTAAACTGCACTCCATACATTTATATGGGGTGGTACTCGCTCCAACTTGGTTTTAAAGTGAAAACTGCAGGAACTTCAAACCGGCACTAAAAAACACACTGAGATACCAGAGAAAAAGTTTCTCCTGCAAACCGTTCCCTTTGTGCTAGATGAACGAACGTCTCTCCACATGCTCAGTTCTCAGAGATAAGTGTGTGTGAAAGCCGTCCTTCTCCTAGCTTGTTGGGAACACAGAGTTTCTATTCAGTTGCAAACTGCAATCTATGCATATATATGGGGAGGTACACGCTCCAAATCGGATTTACAGTGAAAACTGCAGGAATTTCAAACCGGCACTAGAAAAAATAATGAGACACCAGAGAAAAAGTTTCTCCTGCCACCAGTTCCCTTTGTGCTAGATGAACGAACATCTCTCCACATGCTCAGTTCTCAGAGATAAGTGTGTGTGAAAGCCATACTTCACCTAGCTTGTTGGGAACATAGAGTTTCTTTTCAGTTGCAAACTGCACTACATATATTTATATGCGGTGTTACTAGCTCCAACTCGGTTTTAGATTGAAAATTGCAGGAATTTCAAACAGGCACTAGGAAACACACTGAGAAACTAGAGAAAAATATCTCCTGCAACCCGTTCCCTTTGTGCTAGATGAAAGAACGTCTATCCACATGCTCAGTTCTCAGAGATAAATGTGTGTGAAAGCTGTCCTTCTCCTAGCTTGTTGGGAACACAGAGTTTCTTTTCAGTTGCAAACTGCACTCCATACATATATAAGGGGAAGTACTCGCTCCAACTCGATTTTACAGTGAGAATTGCAGGAACTTCAAACCGTCACTAGGAAACACACTGACAAATGAGAGTAAAAGTTTCTGCTGCAAACCGTTCTTTGTGCTAGATGAACGAACGTCTTTCCACTTGTTCAGATCTGAGAGATAAGTGTGTGTGCAAGCCGTCCTTCACCTAGCTTGTTAGGAACACAAAGATTCTTTTCAGAAGCAAACAGCAATCTATGCATATATATGGGGAGGAAACCTCTCCAACTAGATTTTACAGTGAAAACTGCAGGACTTGAAACCAGCACTAGGAAACACACTGAAAAAACCAGAGGAAAATTTTCCGCAGCAAAACCTTCCCTTTGTGCTAGATGAAGAACGTCGCTCCACATGCTCATTTCTGAGAGATAAGTGTGTTTGAAAGCCGTCCTTCACCTAGCTTGTTGGGAACACAGAGTTTCTTTTCAGTTGCAAACTACAATCTATGCATATATATGGGGAGGTACACGCTCCAAAACGGTTTTACAGTGAAAACTTCAGGAATTTCAAACCGGCACTAGGAAACACCCTGAGAAACCAGAGAAAATGTTTTTCCTGCAAACGGTTCCCTTTGTGAGAGATGAACGAAAGTCTCTCCACATGCTCAGTTCTGAGAGGTAAGTGTGTGTGAAAGCCGTCCTTCACCTAGCTTGTTGGGAACACAGAGTTTCTTTTTAGTAGCAAAATGTAATCCATAAATATATATGGGGAGGTACACTCTCCAACTATGTTTTACAGTGAAAACTGCAGGAACTTCAAACTGGCACTAGGAAACACACTGAGAAACCATAGTAAAAATTTCTCCTGCAAACGTTCCCTTTGTGCTAGATGAACGAACGTCTCTCCACATGCTCAATTCTCAGATATACGTGTGTGGTAAAGCTGCACTTCACCTTGCTTCTTGGGAACACAGAATTTCTTTTCAGTTGCAAACTGCACTCCATACATATATATGGGAAGTACTCACTCCAACTCGGTTTTACAGTGAATACTGCAGGAATTTAAACCGGCACTAGGAAACACAGTGAAAAAACCAGAGGAAAATTTTCCGCAGCAACCCGTTCCCTTTGTGCTAGATGAACGAAAGTCTCTCCACATGCTCAGTTCGGAGAGGTAAGTGTGTGTGAAAGCCGTCCTTCACATAGCTTGTTAGGAACACAAAGATTCTTTTCAGTAGCAAACAGCAATCTATGCATATATATGGGGAGGAAACATCTCCAACTAGATTTTACAGTGAAAACTGCAGGAACTTGAAGCCAGCACTAGGAAACACACTGAGAAATCAGAGAAAAAGTTTCCGCAGCAACCCGTTCCCTTTGTGCTAGATGAACGAACGTCTCTCCACATGCTCAGTTCTGAGAGATAATTGTGTGTGAAAGCTGTCCTTCACATAGCTTGTTGGGAACACAAAGATTCTTTTAAGAAGCAAACTGCAATCTATGCATATATATGGGGAGGAACGCTCTCCAACTAGGTTTTACAGTGAAAACTGCAGGAACTTGAAACCGGCACTAGGAAACACACAGAAAAAACCAGAGGAAAATTTTCCGCAGCAAACCGTTCCCTTTGTGCTAGATGAACGAAAGTCTCTCCACATGCTCAGTTCTGAGAGGTAAGTGTGTGTGAAAGCCGTTCTTCACCTAGCTTGTTGGGAACACAGAGATTCTTTTCAGTTGCAAACTACAATCTATGCATATATATGAGGAGGTACACGCTCCAAATCTGTTTTACAGTGAAAACTGCAGGAATTTCAAACCCGCACTAGGAAACACCCTGAGAAACCAGAGTAAATGTTTCTCCTGCAACCCGTTCCATTTGTGAGAGATGAACGAACGTCTCTCCACATGCTCAGTTCTGAGAGGTAAGTGTGTGTGAAAGCCGTCCTTCACCTAGCTTGTTGGGAACACAGTTTCTTTTTAGTAGCAAACTGTACTCCATACATATATATGGGGAGGTACCCTCTCCAACTCTGTTTTACAGTGAAAACTGCAGGAACTTCAAACTGGCTCTAGGAAACACACTGAGAAACCATAGTAAAAGTTTCTCCTGCAAACCATTCCCTTTGTGCTAGATGAACGAACGTCTCTCCACATGCTCAATTCTCAGAGATACGTGTGTGGTAAAGCCGCCCTTCACCTAGCTTCTTGGGAACACAGAGTTTCTTTTCAGTTGCAAACTGCACTCCATACATTTATATGGGAAGTACTAACTCCAACTCGGTTTTACAATGAAAACTGCAGGAATTTAACCCGGCAATAGGAAACACACTGAGAAACGAGAGTAAAAGTTTCTCTGACAAATCATTCCCATTATTTTAGAAGAACGAAAGTCTCTTCACATGCTCAAATATGAGACATAAGTGTGTGTGTAAGCCGTACTTCACCTAGCTTTTTGGGAACACAGAGTTTCTTTTCAGTAGCAAACTGCACTCCATACATTTATAAGGGGAAGAACTCGCTCCAACTCGATTTTACAGTGAGAATTGCAGGAACTTCAAACCGGCACTAGGAAACATACTGAGAAACGAGAGGAAAAGTTTCTGCTGAAACCCGTTCTTTGTGCTAGATGAACGAACGTCTTTCCACTTTCTCAGTTCTGAGAGATAAGTGTGTGTGCAAGCCGTCCTTCACCTAGCTTGTTAGGAACACAAAGATTCTTTTCAGAAGCAGACTGCAATCTATGTTTATATATGGGGTGGAAAAATCTCCAACTAGATTTTACTGTGAAAACTGCAGGAACTTGAAAGCAGCACTAGGAAACACACTGAGAAACCAGAGAAAAAGTTTCCACAGCAACCCGTTCCCTTTGTGCAAGATGAACGAACGCCACTCCACATGCTCAGTTCTGAGAGATAATTGTGTGTGAAAGCCGTCCTTCACCTAGCTTGATGGGAACACAAAGATTCTTTTCAGAAGCAAACTGCAATCTATGCATATATATGGGGAGGAACTCTCTCCAACTAGATTTTACAGTGAAAACTGCAGGAACTTGAAACCGGCACTAGGAAACACAATGAGAAACCAGAGAAAAAGTTTCTCCTGCAACCCGTTCCCTTTGTGCTAGATGAACAAACGTCTCTCCACATGCTCAGTTCTGAGAGGTAAGTGTGTGTGAAAGCCGTCCTTCACCTAGCATGTTGGGAACACATAGATTCTTTCAGTAGCAACCTGTCCTCCATACATATATATGGGGAGGTACTCTCTCCAAGTATGTTTTACAGAGAAAACTGCAGGAACTTCAAACCGGCACTAGGAAACACACTGAGAAACCAGAGAAAAAGTTTCTCCTGCAAACGTACCCTTTGTGCTAGATGAACGAAAGTATCCCACATGCTAAGTTCTCATAGATAAGTGTGTGGTAAAGCCGCCCTTCACTAAGCTTCTTGGGAACAAGAGTTTCTTTTCAGTTGCAAACTGTACTCCATACATTTATATGGGGAGGTACACGCTCCAACTCGGTTTTACAGTGAAAACTGCAGGAACTTCAAACCGGCACTAGGAAACACACTGAGAAACCAGAGAAAAAGTTTCTCCTGCAAACTGTTCCCTTTGTGCTAGATGAACGAACGTCTCTCCACATGCTCAATTCTGAGAGATAAGTGTGTGTGAAAGCCGTCCTTCACCTAGCTTGTTGGGAACACAAAGATTCTTTTCAGTAGCAAACTGCAATCTATGCATATATATGGTGAGGAACCCTCTCCAACTAGGATTTACAGTGAAAACTGCAGGAACATGAAATCGGCACTAGGAAACACACTCAGAAACCGGAGAAAAAGTTTCCGCAGCAACCTTTTCCCTTTGTGCTAGATGAACGAACTTCTCTCCACATGCTCAGTTATGAGAGTTAAATGTGTGTGAAAGCCGTCCTTCACCTAGCTTCCTGGGAACACAGAGTTTCTTTTCAGTTGTAAACTGCACTCCATATATTTATATGGGGAGGTACTCGCTCTAACACGGTTTTACAGTGAAAACTGCAGGAACTTCAAACCGGCACTAGGAAACACACTGAGAAACAAGAGAAAAAGTTTCTCCTGCAACCCGTTCCATTTGTGCTAGATGAACGAAAGTCTCTCTACATGCTCCGTTCTGGGAGATAAGTGTGTGTGAAAGCCGTCCTTCACCTAGCTTGTTGGGAACACGGAGTTTCTTTTCAGTTGCAAACTGCACTCCATACATATATATGGGGAGGTACACGCTCCAACACGGTTTTACAGTGAAAACTGCAGGAACTTCAAACCGGCACTAGGAAACACACTGAGAAACAAGAGAAAAAGTTTCTCCTGCAACCCGTTCCCTTTGTGCTAGATGAACGAACGTCTCTCCACATGCTCAGTTCTCAGAAATAAGTGTGTGTGAAAGCCAAACTTCAACTAGCTGATGGGAACACAGGGTTTCTTTTCAGTTGCAAACTGCACTACATATATTTATATGCGGTGTTACTAGCTCCAAATCGGTTTTAGATTGAAAACTGCAGGAATTTCAAACCGGCACTAGGAAACACACTGAGAAACCAGAGAAAAATTTCCGCAGCTAACGGTTCCATTTGTGCTAGATGAACGAACGTCTCTCCACATGTTCAGTTCTCAGAGATAAGTGTGTGTGAAAGCCGTACTTCACCAAGCTTGTTGGGAACACAGAGTTTCTTTTCAGATGCAAACTGCAATCTATGCATATATATGGGGAGGTACACGCTCAAAATCACTTTAAGAGTGAAAACTGCAGGAACTTCAAACCGGCACTAGGAAACACACTGAGAAACCAGAGAAAAATTTCTCCTGCCACCCGTTCCCTTTGTGCTAGATGAACGAACGTCTCTCCACATGCTCTGTTCTCAGTGATAAGTGTGTGTGAAAGCTGTCCTTCTCCTAGCTTGTTGGGAACACAAAGTTTCTTTTCAGTTGCCAACTGCACTCCATACATTTATAAGGGGGGGTGCTCGCTCCAATCGATTTTACAGTGAAAACTGCAGGAACTTCAAACCGGCACTAGGAAACACACTGAGAAACAAGAGAAAAAGTTTCTCCTGCAACCCGTTCCCTTTGTGCTAGATGAACGAACGTCTCTCCACATGCTCAGTTCTCAGAAATAAGTGTGTGTGAAAGCCAAACTTCAACTAGCTGATGGGAACACAGGGTTTCTTTTCAGTTGCAAACTGCACTACATATATTTATATGCGGTGTTACTAGCTCCAAATCGGTTTTAGATTGAAAACTGCAGGAATTTCAAACCGGCACTAGGAAACACACTGAGAAACCAGAGAAAAATTTCCGCAGCTAACGGTTCCATTTGTGCTAGATGAACGAACGTCTCTCCACATGTTCAGTTCTCAGAGATAAGTGTGTGTGAAAGCCGTACTTCACCTAGCTTGTTGGGAACACAGAGTTTCTTTTCAGATGCAAACTGCAATCTATGCATATATATGGGGAGGTACACGCTCAAAATCACTTTAAGAGTGAAAACTGCAGGAACTTCAAACCGGCACTAGGAAACACACTGAGAAACCAGAGAAAAATTTCTCCTGCCACCCGTTCCCTTTGTGCTAGATGAACGAACGTCTCTCCACATGCTCTGTTCTCAGTGATAAGTGTGTGTGAAAGCTGTCCTTCTCCTAGCTTGTTGGGAACACAAAGTTTCTTTTCAGTTGCCAACTGCACTCCATACATTTATAAGGGGGGGTGCTCGCTCCAATCGATTTTACAGTGAAAACTGCAGGAACTTCAAACCGGCACTAGGAAACACACTGAGAATCCAGAGTAAAAGTTTCTCCTGCAACCCGTTCCCTTTGTGCTAGATGAACGAACATCTCTCCACATGCTCAGTTCTGAGAGGTAAGTGTTTGAGAAAGCCGTCCTTCACCTAGCTTGTTGGGACACAGAGTTTCTTTTCAGTTGTAAACTGCACTCCATACATTTATATGGGGTGGTACTCGCTCCAACTTGGTTTTAAAGTGAAAACTGCAGGAACTTCAAACCGGCACTAAAAAACACACTGAGATACCAGAGAAAAAGTTTCTCCTGCAAACCGTTCCCTTTGTGCTAGATGAACGAACGTCTCTCCACATGCTCAGTTCTCAGAGATAAGTGTGTGTGAAAGCCGTCCTTCTCCTAGCTTGTTGGGAACACAGAGTTTCTATTCAGTTGCAAACTGCAATCTATGCATATATATGGGGAGGTACACGCTCCAAATCGGTTTTACAGTGAAAACTGCAGGAATTTCAAACCGGCACTAGAAAAAATAATGAGACACCAGAGAAAAAGTTTCTCCTGCCACCAGTTCCCTTTGTGCTAGATGAACGAACATCTCTCCACATGCTCAGTTCTGAGAGATAAGTGTGTGTGAAAGCCATACTTCACCTAGCTTGTTGGGAACATAGAGTTTCTTTTCAGTTGCAAACTGCACTACATATATTTATATGCGGTGTTACTAGCTCCAACTCGGTTTTAGATTGAAAATTGCAGGAATTTAAAACAGGCACTAGGAAACACACTGAGAAACTAGAGAAAAATATCTCCTGCAACCCGTTCCCTTTGTGCTAGATGAAAGAACGTCTATCCACATGCTCAGTTCTCAGAGATAAATGTGTGTGAAAGCTGTCCTTCTCCTAGCTTGTTGGGAACACAAAGTTTCTTTTCAGTTGCCAACTGCACTCCATACATTTATAAGGGGGAGTAATCGCTCCAATCGTTTTTACAGTGAAAACTGCAGGAACTTCAAACCGGCACTAGGAAACACACTGAGAAACCAGAGTAAAATTTCTTCTGCAACGCGTTCCCTTTGTGCTAGATGAACGAACATCTCTTCACATGCTCAGTTCTGAGAGGTAAGTGTGTGGGAAAGCCGTCCTTCACCAAGCTTGTTGGGACACAGAGTTTCTTTTCAGTTGTAAACTGCACTCCATACATTTATATGGGGTGGTACTCGCTCCAACTCGGGTTTAATGTGAAAAATGCAGGAACTTCAAACCGGCACTAGAAAACACACTGAGAAACCAGAGAAAAATTTTCTCCTGCAACCCATTCCCTTTGTGCTAGATGAACGATCGTCTCTCCACATGCTCAGTTCTCAGAGGTAAGTGTGTGTGAAAGCCGTACTTCACCTAGTTTGTTGGGAACACAGAGTTTCTTTTCATTTGCAAACTGCAATCTATGCATATATATGGGGAGGTACAAGTTCCAACTCGGTTTTACAGTGAAAACTGCAGGAATTTCAAACCGGCACTAGAAAACACAC
The DNA here is from genome assembly GCF_009834535.1 of Camelus ferus. Taxonomy (NCBI): domain Eukaryota; kingdom Metazoa; phylum Chordata; class Mammalia; order Artiodactyla; family Camelidae; genus Camelus; species Camelus ferus. Next base: position 132,890 of record NW_022589665.1, on the reverse strand, counting down.
TGAGAAACCAGAGAAAATATTTCTCCTGCCACCAGTTCCCTTTGTGCTAGATGAACGATCGTCTCTCCACATGCTCAGTTCTCAGAGATAATTGTGTGTGAAAGCCATAGTTCACCTATCTTGTTGGGAACACAGAGTTTCTTTTCAGTTGCAAACTGCACTCCATACATATATAAGGGGAAGGACTCGCTCCAACTCGATTTTACAGTGAGAATTGCAGGAACTTCAAACCGTCACTAGGAAACACACTGACAAATGAGAGTAAAAGTTTCTGCTGCAAACCGTTCTTTGTGCTAGATGAACGAACGTCTTTCCACTTGTTCAGATCTGAGAGATAAGTGTGTGTGCAAGCCGTCCTTCACCTAGCTTGTTAGGAACACAAAGATTCTTTTCAGAAGCAAACAGCAATCTATGCATATATATGGGGAGGAAACCTCTCCAACTAGATTTTACAGTGAAAACTGCAGGACTTGAAACCAGCACTAGGAAACACACTGAAAAAACCAGAGGAAAATTTTCCGCAGCAAAACCTTCCCTTTGTGCTAGATGAAGAACGTCGCTCCACATGCTCATTTCTGAGAGATAAGTGTGTTTGAAAGCCGCCCTTCACCTAGCTTGTTGGGAACACAGAGTTTCTTTTCAGTTGCAAACTACAATCTATGCATATATATGGGGAGGTACACGCTCCAAAACGGTTTTACAGTGAAAACTTCAGGAATTTCAAACCGGCACTAGGAAACACCCTGAGAAACCAGAGAAAATATTTTTCCTGCAACCGGTTCCCTTTGTGAGAGATGAACGAAAGTCTCTCCACATGCTCAGTTCTGAGAGGTAAGTGTGTGTGAAAGCCGTCCTTCACCTAGCTTGTTGGGAACACAGAGTTTCTTTTTAGTAGCAAAATGTAATCCATAAATATATATGGGGTGGTACACTCTCCAACTATGTTTTACAGTGAAAACTGCAGGAACTTCAAACTGGCACTAGGAAACACACTGAGAAACCATAGTAAAAATTTCTCCTGCAAAACGTTCCCTTTGTGCTAGATGAACGAACGTCTCTCCACATGCTCAATTCTCAGATATACGTGTGTGGTAAAGCTGCACTTCACCTTGCTTCTTGGGAACACAGAATTTCTTTTCAGTTGCAAACTGCACTCCATACATATATATGGGAAGTACTCACTCCAACTCGGTTTTACAGTGAATACTGCAGGAATTTAAACCGGCACTAGGAAACACACTGAGAAACGAGAGTAAAAGTTTCTGCTGCAACCCGTTCTTCGCGCTACATGAAAGAACGTCTTTCCACTTGCTCAGTTCTGAGAGATAATTGTGTGTGAAAGCCTTCCTTCACATAGCTTGTTAGGAACACAAAGATTCTTTTCAGTAGCAAACAGCAATCTATGCATATATATGGGGAGGAAACATCTCCAACTAGATTTTACAGTGAAAACTGCAGGAACTTGAAGCCAGCACTAGGAAACACACTGAGAAATCAGAGAAAAAGTTTCCGCAGCAACCCGTTCCCTTTGTGCTAGATGAACGAACGTCTCTCCACATGCTCAGTTCTGAGAGATAATTGTGTGTGAAAGCTGTCCTTCACATAGCTTGTTGGGAACACAAAGATTCTTTTAAGAAGCAAACTGCAATCTATGCATATATATGGGGAGGAACGCTCTCCAACTAGGTTTTACAGTGAAAACTGCAGGAACTTGAAACCGGCACTAGGAAACACACAGAAAAAACCAGAGGAAAATTTTCCGCAGCAAACCGTTCCCTTTGTGCTAGATGAACGAAAGTCTCTCCACATGCTCAGTTCTGAGAGGTAAGTGTGTGTGAAAGCCGTTCTTCACCTAGCTTGTTGGGAACACAGAGATTCTTTTCAGTTGCAAACTACAATCTATGCATATATATGAGGAGGTACACGCTCCAAATCTGTTTTACAGTGAAAACTGCAGGAATTTCAAACCCGCACTAGGAAAAACCCTGAGAAACCAGAGAAAATGTTTCTCCTGCAACCCGTTCCCTTTGTGAGAGATGAACGAACGTCTCTCCACATGCTCAGTTCTGAGAGGTAAGTGTGTGTGAAAGCCGTCCTTCACCTAGCTTGTTGGGAACACAGTTTCTTTTTAGTAGCAAACTGTACTCCATACATATATATGGGGAGGTACCCTCTCCAACTCTGTTTTACAGTGAAAACTGCAGGAACTTCAAACTGGCTCTAGGAAACACACTGAGAAACCATAGTAAAAGTTTCTCCTGCAAACCATTCCCTTTGTGCTAGATGAACGAACGTCTCTCCACATGCTCAATTCTCAGAGATACGTGTGTGGTAAAGCCGCCCTTCACCTAGCTTCTTGGGAACACAGAGTTTCTTTTCAGTTGCAAACTGCACTCCATACATTTATATGGGAAGTACTCACTCCAACTCGGTTTTACAATGAAAACTGCAGGAATTTAACCCGGCACTAGGAAACACACTGAGAAACGAGAGTAAAAGTTTCTCTGGCAAATCATTCCCATTATTTTAGAAGAACGAAAGTCTCTCAACATGCTCAATTCTGAGAGATAAGTGTGTGTGAAAGCCGTCCTTCACATAGCTTGTTGGGAACACAGAGTTTCTTTTAAGTTGCAAACTGCACTCCATACATATATAAGGGGAAGTACTCGCTCCAACTCGATTTTACAGTTAGAATTGCAGGAACTTCAAACCGTCACTAGGAAACACACTGAGAAACGAGAGTAAAAATTTCTCCTGCAACCCGTTCTTTGTGGTAGATGAACAAACGTCTTTCCACTTGCTCAGTTCTGAGAGATAATTGTGTGTAAAAGCCGTCCTTCACATACCTTGTTGGGAACACAAAATTTCTTTTAAGTTGCAAACTGCACTCCATACATATATAAGGGGAAGTACTCGCTCCAACTCGGTTTTACAGTGAAAATTGCAGGAACTTCAAACCGACACTAGGAAACACACTGAGAAACGAGAGTAATAGTTTCTCCTGCAACCCGTTCCCTTTGTGCTAGATGAACGAACGTCTCTCCACATGCTCAACTCTCAGATATAATTGTGAGTGAAAACCGTACTTCAAATTGCTTGTTGGGAACACAGAGTTTCTTTTCAGTTGCAAACTGCAATCTATGCATATATATGGGGATGTAAACTCTCCAAATTGGTTTCACAGAGAAAACTGCAGGAATTTCAAACCGGCACTACGAAACACCCTGAGAAACCAGAGAATAATTTCTCCTGCAACCCGTTCCCTTTGTGCTAGATGAACGAACGTCTCTCCACATGCTCAGTTCTGAGAGGTTAGTGTGTGTGAAAGCCGTCCTTCAACTTGCTTGTTGGGACACAGAGTTTCTTTTTAGTAGCAAACTGTACTCCATACATATATATGGGTAGGTACTCTCTCCAACTATGTTTTACAGTGAAAACTGCCGGAACTTCAAACTGGCACTCGGAAACACACTGAGAAACCATAGTAAAAGTTTCGCATGCAACCCGTTCCCTTTGTGCTAGATGAACGAACGTCTCTCCACATGCTCAGTTCTCAGAGAAACGTGTGTGGTAAAGCCACACTTCACCTAGCTTCTTGGGAACACAGAGTTTCTTTTCAGTTGCAAACTGCACTCCATACATATATAAGGGGAAGTACTCGCTCCAACTCGGTTTTACAGTGAAAATTGCAGGAACTTCAAACCTTCACTAGGAAACACACTGAGAAAAGAGAGTAAAAGTTTCTGCTGCAACCCGTTCTTTGTGCTAGATGAACGAACGTCTTTCCACTTGCTCAGTTCTGAGAGATAAGTGTGTGTGCAAGCCGTTCTTCAACTTGCTTGTTGGGAACACAAAGATTCTTTTCACTAGCAAACTGCAATCTTTGCATATATATGTGGAGGATACTTCTCCAACTAGCTTTTACAGTGAAAACTGCAGTAACTTTAAACCAGCACTAGGAAACACACTGAGAAACCATAGTAAAAATTTCTCCTGCAAAACGTTCCCTTTGTGCTAGATGAACGAAAGTCTCTCCACATGCTCAATTCTCAGATATACGTGTGTGGTAAAGCTGCACTTCACCTTGCTTCTTGGGAACACAGAATTTCTTTTCAGTTGCAAACTGCACTCCATACATATATATGGGAAGTACTCACTCCAACTCGGTTTTACAGTGAATACTGCAGGAATTTAAACCGGCACTAGGAAACACACTGAGAAACGAGAGTAAAAGTTTCTGCTGCAACCCGTTCTTCGCGCTAGATGAAAGAACGTCTTTCCACTTGCTCAGTTCTGAGAGATAATTGTGTGTGAAAGCCTTCCTTCACATAACTTGTTAGGAACACAAAGATTCTTTTCAGTAGCAAACAGCAATCTATGCATATATATGGGGAGGAAACATCTCCAACTAGATTTTACAGTGAAAACTGCAGGAACATGTAGCCAGCACTAGGAAACACACTGAGAAATCAGAGAAAAAGTTTCCGCAGCAACCCGTTCCCTTTGTGCTAGATGAACGAACGTCTCTCCACATGCTCAGTTCTGAGAGATAATTGTGTGTGAAAGCTGTCCTTCACATAGCTTGTTGGGAACACAAAGATTCTTTTCAGAAGCAAACTGCAATCTATGCATATATATGGGGAGGAACGCTCTCCAACTATGTTTTACAGTGAAAACTGCTGGAACTTGAAACCGGCACTAGGAAACACACTGAAAAAACCAGAGGAAAATTTTCCGCAGCAAACCGTTCCCTTTGTGCTAGATGAACGAAAGTCTCTCCACATGCTCAGTTCTGAGAGGTAAGTGTGTGTGAAAGCCGTTCTTCACCAAGCTTGTTGGGAACACAGAGATTCTTTTCAGTTGCAAACTACAATCTATGCATATATATGAGGAGGTACACGCTCCAAATCTGTTTTACAGTGAAAACTGCAGGAATTTCAAACCCGCACTAGGAAAAACCCTGAGAAACCAGAGAAAATGTTTCTCCTGCAACCCGTTCCCTTTGTGAGAGATGAACGAACGTCTCTCCACATGCTCAGTTCTGAGAGGTAAGTGTGTGTGAAAGCCGTCCTTCACCTAGCTTGTTGGGAACACAGTTTCTTTTTAGTAGCAAACTGTACTCCATACATATATATGGGGAGGTACCCTCTCCAACTCTGTTTTACAGTGAAAACTGCAGGAACTTCAAACTGGCTCTAGGAAACACACTGAGAAACCATAGTAAAAGTTTCTCCTGCAAACCATTCCCTTTGTGCTAGATGAACGAACGTCTCTCCACATGCTCAATTCTCAGAGATACGTGTGTGGTAAAGCCGCCCTTCACCTAGCTTCTTGGGAACACAGAGTTTCTTTTCAGTTGCAAACTGCACTCCATACATTTATATGGGAAGTACTCACTCCAACTCGGTTTTACAATGAAAACTGCAGGAATTTAACCCGGCACTAGGAAACACACTGAGAAACGAGAGTAAAAGTTTCTCTGGCAAATCATTCCCATTATTTTAGAAGAACGAAAGTCTCTCAACATGCTCAATTCTGAGAGATAAGTGTGTGTGAAAGCCGTCCTTCACATAGCTTGTTGGGAACACAGAGTTTCTTTTAAGTTGCAAACTGCACTCCATACATATATAAGGGGAAGTACTCGCTCCAACTCGATTTTACAGTTAGAATTGCAGGAACTTCAAACCGTCACTAGGAAACACACTGAGAAACGAGAGTAAAAATTTCTCCTGCAACCCGTTCTTTGTGGTAGATGAACAAACGTCTTTCCACTTGCTCAGTTCTGAGAGATAATTGTGTGTAAAAGCCGTCCTTCACATAGCTTGTTGGGAACACAGAATTTCTTTTAAGTTGCAAACTGCACTCCATACATATATAAGGGGAAGTACTCGCTCCAACTCGGTTTTACAGTGAAAATTGCAGGAACTTCAAACCGAAACTAGGAAACACACTGAGAAACGAGAGTAATAGTTTCTCCTGCAACCCGTTCCCTTTGTGCTAGATGAACGAACGTCTCTCCACATGCTCAACTCTCAGATATAATTGTGAGTGAAAACCGTACTTCAAATTGCTCGTTGGGAACACAGACTTTCCTTTCAGTTGCAAACTGCAATCTATGCATATATATGGGGATGTAAACTCTCCAAATTGGTTTTACAGAGAAAACTGCAGGAATTTCAAACCGGCACTACGAAACACCCTGAGAAACCAGAGAATAATTTCTCCTGCAACCCGTTCCCTTTGTGCTAGATGAACGAACGTCTCTCCACATGCTCAGTTCTGAGAGGTTAGTGTGTGTGAAAGCCGTCCTTCAACTTGCTTGTTGGGACACAGAGTTTCTTTTTAGTAGCAAACTGTACTCCATACATATATATGGGTAGGTACTCTCTCCAACTATGTTTTACAGTGAAAACTGCCGGAACTTCAAACTGGCACTCGGAAACACACTGAGAAACCATAGTAAAAGTTTCTCATGCAACCCGTTCCCTTTGTGCTAGATGAACGAACGTCTCTCCACATGATCAGTTCTCAGAGAAACGTGTGTGGTAAAGCCACACTTCACCTAGCTTCTTGGGAACACAGAGTTTCTTTTCAGTTGCAAACTGCACTCCATACATATATAAGGGGAAGTACTCGCTCCAACTCGGTTTTACAGTGAAAATTGCAGGAACTTCAAACCTTCACTAGGAAACACACTGAGAAAAGAGAGTAAAAGTTTCTGCTGCAACCCGTTCTTTGTGCTAGATGAACGAACGTCTTTCCACTTGCTCAGTTCTGAGAGATAAGTGTGTGTGCAAGCCGTTCTTCACCTTGCTTGTTGGGAACACAAAGATTCTTTTCACTAGCAAACTGCAATCTTGGCATATATATGTGGAGGATACTTCTCCAACTAGCTTTTACAGTGAAAACTGCAGGAACTTGAAACCAGCACTAGGAAACACACTGAGAAACCAGAGAAAAAGTTTCCGCAGCAACCCGTTCCATTTGTGCTAGATGAACGACCGTCTCTCCACATGCTCAGTTCTGAGAGGTAAGTGTGTGTGAAAGCCGTCCTTCACCTAGCTTGTTGGGAACACAAAGATTCTTTTCAGAAGCAAACGGCATTCTATGCATATATATGGGGAGGAAACCTCTCCAACTAGGTTTTACAGTGAAAACTGCAGGAACTTGAAACCGGCACTACGAAACACACTGAGAAACCAGAGAAAAAGTTTCCGCAGAAACCCGTTCCCTTTGTGCCAGATGAACGAAAGTCTCTCCACATGCTCAGTTCTGAGAGATAAGTGTGTGTGAAAGACTTCCTTCACCTAGCTTGTTGGGAACACTGAGTTTCTTTTCAGTTGCAAACTGCAATCTATGCATATATATGGGGTGGTACACGCTCCAAATCTGTTTTACAGTGAAAACTGCAGGAATTTCAAACCGGCACTTGGAAACACCCTGAGAAACCAGAGAAAAAGTTTCTCCTGCAACCCGTTCCCTTTGTGCTAGATGAACGAACGTCTCTCCACATGCTCAGTTCTGAGAGGTAAGTGTGTTTGAAAGCCGTCCTTCACCTAGCTTGTAGGGAACACAGAGTTTCTATTTAGTAGCAAACTGTACTCCATACATATATATGGGGAGGTACTCTCTCCAACTATGTTTTACAGTGATAACTGCAGGAATTTCAAACTGGCACTAGGAAACACACTGAGAATCCATAGTAAAAATTTCTCCTGCAAACCGTTCCTTTTGTGCTAGATGAACGAACGTCTCTCCACATGCTCAGTTCTCAGAGATACGTGTGTGGTAAAGCCGCCCTTCACCTAGCTACTTGGGAACACAGAGTTTCTTTTCAGTTGCAAATTGCACACCAGACGTTTATATGGGAGGTACTCGCTCCAACTCGGTTTTACAGTGAAAATTGCAGGAACTTCAAACCGCCACTAGGAAATACACTGAGAAACCAGAGAAAAAGTTTCACCTGCAAACCGTTCCCTTTATGCTAGATGAACGAACGTCTCTCCACATGCTCAGTTCTCAGAGATAAGTGCGTGTGAAAGCCGTCCTTCACCTTGCTGGTTGACAACACAGAGTTTCTTTTCAGTTGCAAACTGCACTCCATACATATATGGGAAGTACTACTTCCAACTCGGTTTTACAGTGAAAAGTGCAGGAATTTAAACCGGCACTAGGAAACACACTGAGAAACGAGAGTAAAAGTTTCTCTTGCAAACCATTCCCATTATTCTAGATGAACGAATGTCTCTCAACATGCTCAATTCTGAGAGATAATTCTGTGTGAAAGCCGTCCTTCACCTAGCTTTTTGGGAACACAGAGTTTCTTTTCAGTTGCATACTGCACTCCATACATATATAAGGGGAAGTACTCGCTCCAACTCGATTTTACAGTTAGAATTGCAGGAACTTCAAACCGTCACTAGGAAACACACTGAGAAACGAGAGTAAAAGTTCCTCCTGCAACCCGTTCTTTGTGCTAGATGAACGAACGTCTTTCCACTTGCTCAGTTCTGAGAGATAAGTGTGTGTGAAAGCCAATCTTCACATAGCTTGTTGGGAACACAGAGTTTCTTTTAAGTTGCAAACTGCACTCCATACATATATAAGGGGAAGTACTCGCTCCAACTCGGTTTTACAGTGAAAATTGCAGGAACTTCAAACCGTCACTAGGAAACACACTGAGAAACGAGGGTAAAAGTTTCTCTTGCAAACCGTTCCATTTGTGCTAGATGAACGAACGTCTCTCCACATGCTCATTTCTCAAGATACGTGTGTGGTAAATCCGCCCTTCACCTAGCTTCTTGGGAACACAGAGTTTCTTTTCAGTTGCAAACTGCACTCCATACATATATATGGGAAGTACTCACTCCAACACGGTTTTACAGTGAAAACTGCAGGAATTTAAACCGGCACTAGGAAACACACTGTGAAACGAGAGTAAAAGTTTGTCTGGCAAAACATTCCCATTATTCTAGATGAACGAAAGTCTCTCCACATGCTCAATTCTGAGAGATAAGTGTGTGTGAATGCCGTACTTCAGCTAGCTTGTTGGGAACACAGAGTTTCTTTTAAGTTGCAAACTGCAATCCATACATATATAAGGGGAAGTACTCGCTCCAACTCGATTTTACAGTGAAAATTTCAGGAACTACAAACCGTCACTAGGAAAAACTCTGAGAAACGAGAGTAAAAGTAACTGCTGCAAAACGTTCTTTGTGCTAGATGAACGAACGTCTTTCCACTTGCTCAGTTCTGAGAGATAAGTGGTTGTGCAAGCAGTACTTCACCTAGCTTTTTGGGAACACAAAGATTCTTTTCAGTAGCAAACTGCAATCTATGCATATACATGGGGAGGAACTCTCTCCAAATAGGTTTTACAGTGAAAACTGCAGGAATTTCAAACCGGCACTAGGAAAAACCATGAGGAACCAGAGAAAAAGTTTCTCCTGCAACCCGTTCCCTTTGTGCTAGATGAACGAACGTCTCTCCACATGCTCAGTTCTGAGATATAAGTGTGTGTGAAAGCCGTCATTCACCTAGCTTGTTGGGAACACAGTTTCTTTTCAGTTGCAAACTGCAATCTATGCATATATATTTGGAGGTACACGCTCCAAATCGGTTTTACATTGAAAACTGCAGGAATTTCAAACCGGCACTAGGAAAAACCATGAGGAACCAGAGAAAAAGTTTCTCCTGCAACCCGTTCCCTTTGTGCTAGATGAACGAACGTCTCTCCACATGCTCAGTTCTGAGAAGTAAGTGTGTGTGAAAGCCGTCCTTCACCTAGCTTGTTGGAAACACAGAGATTCTTCTTAGTAGCAAACTGAACTCCATACATATATATGGGGAGGTACTCTCTCCAAATATATTTTACAGTGAAAACTGCAGGAACTTCAAATTGGCACTAGGAAACACACTGAGAAACCATAGTAAAAATTTCTTCTGCAACCCGTTCCCTTTGTGCTAGATGAACGAACGTCTCTCCACATGCTCAGTTCTCAGAGATATGTGTGTGGTAAAGCCGCCCTTCACCTAGCTTCTTGGGAACACAGAGTTTCTTTTCAGTTGCAAACTGCACTCCATACATTTATATGGGAAGTACTCACTCCAACTCGGTTTTACAATGAAAACTGCAGGAATTTAACCCGGCACTAGGAAACACACTGAGAAACCAGAGAAAATGTTTCTCCTGCAACCCGTTACCTTTGTGAGAGATGAACGAACGTCTCTCCACATGCTCAGTTCTGAGAGGTAAGTGTGTGTGAAAGCCGTCCTTCACATAGCTTGTTGGGAACACAAAGATTCTTTTCAGAAGCAAACTGCAATCTATGCATATATATGGGGAGGAACGCTCTCCAAATAGTTTTTACAGTGAAAACTGCAGGAACTTGAAACCGGCACTAGGAAACAAACTGAAAAAACCAGAGGAAAATTTTCCGCAGCAAACCGTTCACTTTGTGCTAGATGAATGAACGTCTCTCCACATGCTCAGTTCTGAGAGGTAAGTGTGTGTGAAAGCCGTCCTTCACATAGCTTGTTGGGAACACAGAGATTCTTTTCAGTTGAAAACTACAATCTATGCATATATATGGGGAGGTACACGCTCCAAATCGGTTTTACAGTGAAAACTGCTGGAATTTCAAACCCGCACTAGGAAACACCCTGAGAAACCAGAGAAAATGTTTCTCCTGCAACCCGTTCCCTTTGTGAGAGATGAACGAACGTCTCTCCACATGCTCAGTTCTGAGAGGTAAGTGTGTGTGAAAGCGGTCCTTCACCTAGCTTGTTGGGAACACAGTTTCTTTTTAGTAGAAAACTGTACTCCATACATATATATGGGGAGGTACGCTCTCCAACTCTGTTTTACAGTGAAAACTGCAGGAACTTCAAACTGGCACTAGGAAACACACTGAGAAACCATAGTAAAAGTTTCTCCTGCAAACCATTCCCTTTGTGCTAGATGAACGAACGTCTCTCCACATGCTCAATTCTCAGAGATGCGTGTGTGGTAAAGCCGCCCTTCACCTAGCTTCTTGGGAACACAGAGTTTCTTTTCAGTTGCAAACTGCATTCCATACATATATATGGGAAGTACTCACTCCAACTCGGTTTTACAGAGAAAACTGCAGGAATTTAACCCGGCACTAGGAAACACACTGAGAAACGAGAGTAAAAGTTTCTCTGGCAAACCATTCCCATTATTCTAGAAGAACGAAAGTCTCTCAACATGCTCAATTCTGAGAGAAAGTGTGTGTGAAAGCCGTACTTCACATAGCTTGTTGGGAACACAGAGTTTCTTTTAAGTTGCAAACTGCACTCCATACATATATAAGAGGAAGTACTCGCTCCAACTCGGTTTTACAATGAAAATTGCAGGAACTTCAAACCGACACTAGGAAACACACTGAGAAACGAGAGTAAAAGTTTCTCCTGCAACCCGTTCTTTGTGCTAGATGAACGAACGTCTTTCCACTTGCTCAGTTCTGAGAGACAATTGTGTGTAAATGCCGTCCTTCACATAGCTTGTTGGGAACACAGAATTTCTTTTAAGTTGCAAACTGCACTCCATACATATATAAGGGGAAGTACTCGCTCCAACTCGGTTTTACAGTGAAAATTGCAGGAACTTCAAACCGACACTAGGAAACACACTGAGAAACGAGAGTAATAGTTTCTCCTGCAACCCGTTCCCTTTGTGCTAGATGAACGAAAGTCTCTCCACATGCTCAACTCTCAGATATAAGTGTGAGTGAAAACCGTACTTCAAATAGCTTGTTGGGAACACAGAGTTTCTTTTCAGTTTCAAACTGCAATCTATGCATATATATGGGGAGGTACACGCTCCAAATTGGTTTTACAGAGAAAACTGCAGGAATTTGAAACCGGCATTAGGAAACACCCTGAGAAACCAGAGAAAAATTTCTCCTGCAACCCGTTCCCTTTCTGCTAGATGAACGAACGTCTCTCCACATGCTCAGTTCTGAGAGGTTAGTGTGTGTGAAAGCCGTCCTTCAACTTGCTTGTTGGGACACAGAGTTTCTTTTTAGTAGCAAACTGTACTCCATACATATATATGGTTAGGTACTCTCTCCAACTATGTTTTACAGTGAAAACTGCGGGAACTTCAAACTGGCACTAGGAAACAAACTGAGAAACCATAGTAATAGTTTCTCCTGCAACCCGTTCCCTTTGTGCTAGATGAACGAACGTCTCTCCACATGCTCAGTTCTCAGAGATACGTGTGTGTTAAAGCCGCCCTTCACCTAGCTTCTTGGGAACACAGAGTTTCTTTTCAGTTGCAAAGTTCACTCCATACATTTATATGGGGAGGTACTCGCTCCAACACGGTTTTACAGTGAAAATTGCAGGAACTTCAAACCGGCACTAGGAAATACTCTGAGAAACCAGAGAAAAAGTTTCACCTGCAAACCTTTCCCTTTATGCTAGATGAACGAACGTCTCTCCACATGCTCCGTTCTCAGAGATAAGTGCGTGTGAAAGCCGTCCTTCAACTTGCTGGTTGGCAACACAGAGGTTATTTTCAGTTGCAAACTGCACTCCATAAATTTATATAGGAAGTACTAACTGCAACTCGTTTTTACAGTGAAAACTGCAGGAATTTAAACCGGCACTAAGAAACACACTGAGAAACGAGAGTAAAAGTTTCCCTGGCAAACCATTCCCATTATTCTAGATGAACGATAGTCTCTCGACATGCTGAATTCTGAGAGATAAGTTTGTGTGAATGCCGTCCTTCACATAGCTTTTTGGGAACACAGAGTTTCTTTTCAGTTGCAAACTGCACTCCATACATATATAAGGTGAAATACTCGCTCCAACTCGGTTTTACAGTGAAAATTGCAGGAACTTCAAACCGTCACTAGGAAACACACTGAGAAATGAGAGTAAAAGTTTCTCTTGCAACCCGTTCTTTGTGCTAGATGAACGAACGTCTTTCCACTTGCTCAGTTCTGAGAGATAAGTGTGTGTGAAAGCCGTCCTTCACATAGCTTTTTGGGAACACAGAGTTTCTTTTCAGTTGCAAACTGCACTCCATAAATTTATATGGGGTTGTACACACTCCAACACGGTTTTACAGTGAAAACTGCAGGAACTTCAGACCGGCACTAGGAAACACCCTGAGAAACCAAAGAAAAATTTTCTTCTGCAACCCGTTCCCTTTGTGCTAGATGAACAAACGTCTCTCCACATGCTCAGTTCTGAGAGATAAGTGTGCGTGAAAGCCGTCCATCACCTAGCGTGTTGGGAACACAGAGTTTCTTTTCAGTAGCAAACTGTTCTCCATACATATATATGGGGAGGTACTCCGTCCAAGTATGTTTTACAGAGAAAACTGCAGGAATTTCAAACCGGCACTAGGAAACACACTGAGAAACCAGAGTAAAGTTTCTCCTGCAAACGTTCCCTTTGTGCTAGATGAACGATCGTCTCTCCACATGCTCAGTTCTCAGAGATAAGTGCGTGTGAAAGCCGTCCTTCACATTGCTGGTTGGCAAAACAGAGTTTCTTTTCAGTTGCAAACTGCACTCCATACATATATATGGGAAGTACACACTCCAACTCGGTTTTCCAGTGAAAACTGCAGGAATTTAAACCGGCACTAGGAAACACACTGAGAAACGAGAGTAAAAGTTTCTGCTGCAACCCGTTCTTCGCGCTAGATGAAAGAACGTCTTTCCACTTGCTCAGTTCTGAGAGATAATTGTGTGTGAAAGCCTTCCTTCACATAACTTGTTAGGAACACAAAGATTCTTTTCAGTAGCAAACAGCAATCTATGCATATATATGGGGAGGAAACATCTCCAACTAGATTTTACAGTGAAAACTGCAGGAACATGTAGCCAGCACTAGGAAACACACTGAGAAATCAGAGAAAAAGTTTCCGCAGCAACCCGTTCCCTTTGTGCTAGATGAACGAACGTCTCTCCACATGCTCAGTTCTGAGAGATAATTGTGTGTGAAAGCTGTCCTTCACATAGCTTGTTGGGAACACAAAGATTCTTTTCAGAAGCAAACTGCAATCTATGCATATATATGGGGAGGAACGCTCTCCAACTATGTTTTACAGTGAAAACTGCTGGAACTTGAAACCGGCACTAGGAAACACACTGAAAAAACCAGAGGAAAATTTTCCGCAGCAAACCGTTCCCTTTGTGCTAGATGAACGAAAGTCTCTCCACATGCTCAGTTCTGAGAGGTAAGTGTGTGTGAAAGCCGTTCTTCACCTAGCTTGTTGGGAACACAGAGATTCTTTTCAGTTGCAAACTACAATCTATGCATATATATGAGGAGGTACACGCTCCAAATCTGTTTTACAGTGAAAACTGCAGGAATTTCAAACCCGCACTAGGAAAAACCCTGAGAAACCAGAGAAAATGTTTCTCCTGCAACCCGTTCCCTTTGTGAGAGATGAACGAACGTCTCTCCACATGCTCAGTTCTGAGAGGTAAGTGTGTGTGAAAGCCGTCCTTCACCTAGCTTGTTGGGAACACAGTTTCTTTTTAGTAGCAAACTGTACTCCATACATATATATGGGGAGGTACCCTCTCCAACTCTGTTTTACAGTGAAAACTGCAGGAACTTCAAACTGGCTCTAGGAAACACACTGAGAAACCATAGTAAAAGTTTCTCCTGCAAACCATTCCCTTTGTGCTAGATGAACGAACGTCTCTCCACATGCTCAATTCTCAGAGATACGTGTGTGGTAAAGCCGCCCTTCACCTAGCTTCTTGGGAACACAGAGTTTCTTTTCAGTTGCAAACTGCACTCCATACATTTATATGGGAAGTACTCACTCCAACTCGGTTTTACAATGAAAACTGCAGGAATTTAACCCGGCACTAGGAAACACACTGAGAAACGAGAGTAAAAGTTTCTCTGGCAAATCATTCCCATTATTTTAGAAGAACGAAAGTCTCTCAACATGCTCAATTCTGAGAGATAAGTGTGTGTGAAAGCCGTCCTTCACATAGCTTGTTGGGAACACAGAGTTTCTTTTAAGTTGCAAACTGCACTCCATACATATATAAGGGGAAGTACTCGCTCCAACTCGATTTTACAGTTAGAATTGCAGGAACTTCAAACCGTCACTAGGAAACACACTGAGAAACGAGAGTAAAAATTTCTCCTGCAACCCGTTCTTTGTGGTAGATGAACAAACGTCTTTCCACTTGCTCAGTTCTGAGAGATAATTGTGTGTAAAAGCCGTCCTTCACATAGCTTGTTGGGAACACAGAATTTCTTTTAAGTTGCAAACTGCACTCCATACATATATAAGGGGAAGTACTCGCTCCAACTCGGTTTTACAGTGAAAATTGCAGGAACTTCAAACCGAAACTAGGAAACACACTGAGAAACGAGAGTAATAGTTTCTCCTGCAACCCGTTCCCTTTGTGCTAGATGAACGAACGTCTCTCCACATGCTCAACTCTCAGATATAATTGTGAGTGAAAACCGTACTTCAAATTGCTCGTTGGGAACACAGACTTTCCTTTCAGTTGCAAACTGCAATCTATGCATATATATGGGGATGTAAACTCTCCAAATTGGTTTTACAGAGAAAACTGCAGGAATTTCAAACCGGCACTACGAAACACCCTGAGAAACCAGAGAATAATTTCTCCTGCAACCCGTTCCCTTTGTGCTAGATGAACGAACGTCTCTCCACATGCTCAGTTCTGAGAGGTTAGTGTGTGTGAAAGCCGTCCTTCAACTTGCTTGTTGGGACACAGAGTTTCTTTTTAGTAGCAAACTGTACTCCATACATATATATGGGTAGGTACTCTCTCCAACTATGTTTTACAGTGAAAACTGCCGGAACTTCAAACTGGCACTCGGAAACACACTGAGAAACCATAGTAAAAGTTTCTCATGCAACCCGTTCCCTTTGTGCTAGATGAACGAACGTCTCTCCACATGATCAGTTCTCAGAGAAACGTGTGTGGTAAAGCCACACTTCACCTAGCTTCTTGGGAACACAGAGTTTCTTTTCAGTTGCAAACTGCACTCCATACATATATAAGGGGAAGTACTCGCTCCAACTCGGTTTTACAGTGAAAATTGCAGGAACTTCAAACCTTCACTAGGAAACACACTGAGAAAAGAGAGTAAAAGTTTCTGCTGCAACCCGTTTTTTGTCCTAGATGAACGAACGTCTTTCCACTTGCTCAGTTCTGAGAGATAAGTGTGTGTGCAAGCCGTTCTTCACCTTGCTTGTTGGGAACACAAAGATTCTTTTCACTAGCAAACTGCAATCTTGGCATATATATGTGGAGGATACTTCTCCAACTAGCTTTTACAGTGAAAACTGCAGGAACTTGAAACCAGCACTAGGAAACACACTGAGAAACCAGAGAAAAAGTTTCCGCAGCAACCCGTTCCATTTGTGCTAGATGAACGACCGTCTCTCCACATGCTCAGTTCTGAGAGGTAAGTGTGTGTGAAAGCCGTCCTTCACCTAGCTTGTTGGGAACACATAGATTCTTTTCAGAAGCAAACGGCATTCTATGCATATATATGGGGAGGAAACCTCTCCAACTAGGTTTTACAGTGAAAACTGCAGGAACTTGAAACCGGCACTACGAAACACACTGAGAAACCAGAGAAAAAGTTTCCGCAGAAACCCGTTCCCTTTGTGCCAGATGAACGAAAGTCTCTCCACATGCTCAGTTCTGAGAGATAAGTGTGTGTGAAAGACTTCCTTCACCTAGCTT
This sequence comes from Camelus ferus, assembly GCF_009834535.1. NCBI lineage: Eukaryota > Metazoa > Chordata > Mammalia > Artiodactyla > Camelidae > Camelus > Camelus ferus. The sequence continues at coordinate 116,157 of NW_022589665.1, read as the reverse complement.
GTTGGGAACACTGAGTTTCTTTTCAGTTGCAAACTGCAATCTATGCATATATATGGGGTGGTACACGCTCCAAATCTGTTTTACAGTGAAAACTGCAGGAATTTCAAACCGGCACTAGGAAACACCCTGAGAAACCAGAGAAAAAGTTTCTCCTGCAACCCGTTCCCTTTGTGCTAGATGAACGAACGTCTCTCCACATGCTCAGTTCTGAGAGGTAAGTGTGTTTGAAAGCCGTCCTTCACCTAGCTTGTAGGGAACACAGAGTTTCTATTTAGTAGCAAACTGTACTCCATACATATATATGGGGAGGTACTCTCTCCAACTATGTTTTACAGTGATAACTGCAGGAATTTCAAACTGGCACTAGGAAACACACTGAGAATCCATAGTAAAAATTTCTCCTGCAAACCGTTCCTTTTGTGCTAGATGAACGAACGTCTCTCCACATGCTCAGTTCTCAGAGATACGTGTGTGGTAAAGCCGCCCTTCACCTAGCTACTTGGGAACACAGAGTTTCTTTTCAGTTGCAAATTGCACACCAGACGTTTATATGGGAGGTACTCGCTCCAACTCGGTTTTACAGTGAAAATTGCAGGAACTTCAAACCGCCACTAGGAAATACACTGAGAAACCAGAGAAAAAGTTTCACCTGCAAACCGTTCCCTTTATGCTAGATGAACGAACGTCTCTCCACATGCTCAGTTCTCAGAGATAAGTGCGTGTGAAAGCCGTCCTTCACCTTGCTGGTTGACAACACAGAGTTTCTTTTCAGTTGCAAACTGCACTCCATACATATATATGGGAAGTACTACTTCCAACTCGGTTTTACAGTGAAAAGTGCAGGAATTTAAACCGGCACTAGGAAACACACTGAGAAACGAGAGTAAAAGTTTCTCTTGCAAACCATTCCCATTATTCTAGATGAACGAATGTCTCTCAACATGCTCAATTCTGAGAGATAATTCTGTGTGAAAGCCGTCCTTCACCTAGCTTTTTGGGAACACAGAGTTTCTTTTCAGTTGCATACTGCACTCCATACATATATAAGGGGAAGTACTCGCTCCAACTCGATTTTACAGTTAGAATTGCAGGAACTTCAAACCGTCACTAGGAAACACACTGAGAAACGAGAGTAAAAGTTCCTCCTGCAACCCGTTCTTTGTGCTAGATGAACGAACGTCTTTCCACTTGCTCAGTTCTGAGAGATAAGTGTGTGTGAAAGCCAATCTTCACATAGCTTGTTGGGAACACAGAGTTTCTTTTAAGTTGCAAACTGCACTCCATACATATATAAGGGGAAGTACTCGCTCCAACTCGGTTTTACAGTGAAAATTGCAGGAACTTCAAACCGTCACTAGGAAACACACTGAGAAACGAGGGTAAAAGTTTCTCTTGCAAACCGTTCCATTTGTGCTAGATGAACGAACGTCTCTCCACATGCTCATTTCTCAAGATACGTGTGTGGTAAATCCGCCCTTCACCTAGCTTCTTGGGAACACAGAGTTTCTTTTCAGTTGCAAACTGCACTCCATACATATATATGGGAAGTACTCACTCCAACACGGTTTTACAGTGAAAACTGCAGGAATTTAAACCGGCACTAGGAAACACACTGTGAAACGAGAGTAAAAGTTTGTCTGGCAAAACATTCCCATTATTCTAGATGAACGAAAGTCTCTCCACATGCTCAATTCTGAGAGATAAGTGTGTGTGAATGCCGTCCTTCAGCTAGCTTGTTGGGAACACAGAGTTTCTTTTAAGTTGCAAACTGCAATCCATACATATATAAGGGGAAGTACTCGCTCCAACTCGATTTTACAGTGAAAATTTCAGGAACTACAAACCGTCACTAGGAAAAACTCTGAGAAACGAGAGTAAAAGTAACTGCTGCAACACGTTCTTTGTGCTAGATGAACGAACGTCTTTCCACTTGCTCAGTTCTGAGAGATAAGTGGTTGTGCAAGCAGTACTTCACCTAGCTTTTTGGGAACACAAAGATTCTTTTCAGTAGCAAACTGCAATCTATGCATATACATGGGGAGGAACTCTCTCCAAATAGGTTTTACAGTGAAAACTGCAGGAATTTCAAACCGGCACTAGGAAAAAACCATGAGGAACCAGAGAAAAAGTTTCTCCTGCAACCCGTTCCCTTTGTGCTAGATGAACGAACGTCTCTCCACATGCTCAGTTCTGAGATATAAGTGTGTGTGAAAGCCGTCATTCACCTAGCTTGTTGGGAACACAGTTTCTTTTCAGTTGCAAACTGCAATCTATGCATATATATTTGGAGGTACACGCTCCAAATCGGTTTTACATTGAAAACTGCAGGAATTTCAAACCGGCACTAGGAAAAACCATGAGGAACCAGAGAAAAAGTTTCTCCTGCAACCCGTTCCCTTTGTGCTAGATGAACGAACGTCTCTCCACATGCTCAGTTCTGAGAAGTAAGTGTGTGTGAAAGCCGTCCTTCACCTAGCTTGTTGGAAACACAGAGATTCTTCTTAGTAGCAAACTGAACTCCATACATATATATGGGGAGGTACTCTCTCCAAATATATTTTACAGTGAAAACTGCAGGAACTTCAAATTGGCACTAGGAAACACACTGAGAAACCATAGTAAAAATTTCTTCTGCAACCCGTTCCCTTTGTGCTAGATGAACGAACGTCTCTCCACATGCTCAGTTCTCAGAGATATGTGTGTGGTAAAGCCGCCCTTCACCTAGCTTCTTGGGAACACAGAGTTTCTTTTCAGTTGCAAACTGCACTCCATACATTTATATGGGAAGTACTCACTCCAACTCGGTTTTACAATGAAAACTGCAGGAATTTAACCCGGCACTAGGAAACACACTGAGAAACCAGAGAAAATGTTTCTCCTGCAACCCGTTACCTTTGTGAGAGATGAACGAACGTCTCTCCACATGCTCAGTTCTGAGAGGTAAGTGTGTGTGAAAGCCGTCCTTCACATAGCTTGTTGGGAACACAAAGATTCTTTTCAGAAGCAAACTGCAATCTATGCATATATATGGGGAGGAACGCTCTCCAAATAGTTTTTACAGTGAAAACTGCAGGAACTTGAAACCGGCACTAGGAAACAAACTGAAAAAACCAGAGGAAAATTTTCCGCAGCAAACCGTTCACTTTGTGCTAGATGAATGAACGTCTCTCCACATGCTCAGTTCTGAGAGGTAAGTGTGTGTGAAAGCCGTCCTTCACCTAGCTTGTTGGGAACACAGAGATTCTTTTCAGTTGAAAACTACAATCTATGCATATATATGGGGAGGTACACGCTCCAAATCGGTTTTACAGTGAAAACTGCTGGAATTTCAAACCCGCACTAGGAAACACCCTGAGAAACCAGAGAAAATGTTTCTCCTGCAACCCGTTCCCTTTGTGAGAGATGAACGAACGTCTCTCCACATGCTCAGTTCTGAGAGGTAAGTGTGTGTGAAAGCGGTCCTTCACCTAGCTTGTTGGGAACACAGTTTCTTTTTAGTAGAAAACTGTACTCCATACATATATATGGGGAGGTACACTCTCCAACTCTGTTTTACAGTGAAAACTGCAGGAACTTCAAACTGGCACTAGGAAACACACTGAGAAACCATAGTAAAAGTTTCTCCTGCAAACCATTCCCTTTGTGCTAGATGAACGAACGTCTCTCCACATGCTCAATTCTCAGAGATGCGTGTGTGGTAAAGCCGCCCTTCACCTAGCTTCCTGGGAACACAGAGTTTCTTTTCAGTTGCAAACTGCATTCCATACATATATATGGGAAGTACTCACTCCAACTCGGTTTTACAGAGAAAACTGCAGGAATTTAACCCGGCACTAGGAAACACACTGAGAAATGAGAGTAAAAGTTTCTCTGGCAAACCATTCCCATTATTCTAGAAGAACGAAAGTCTCTCAACATGCTCAATTCTGAGAGAAAGTGTGTGTGAAAGCCGTACTTCACATAGCTTGTTGGGAACACAGAGTTTCTTTTAAGTTGCAAACTGCACTCCATACATATATAAGAGGAAGTACTCGCTCCAACTCGGTTTTACAGTGAAAATTGCAGGAACTTCAAACCGACACTAGGAAACACACTGAGAAACGAGAGTAAAAGTTTCTCCTGCAACCCGTTCTTTGTGCTAGATGAACGAACGTCTTTCCACTTGCTCAGTTCTGAGAGACAATTGTGTGTAAATGCCGTCCTTCACATAGCTTGTTGGGAACACAGAATTTCTTTTAAGTTGCAAACTGCACTCCATACATATATAAGGGGAAGTACTCGCTCCAACTCGGTTTTACAGTGAAAATTGCAGGAACTTCAAACCGACACTAGGAAACACACTGAGAAACGAGAGTAATAGTTTCTCCTGCAACCCGTTCCCTTTGTGCTAGATGAACGAAAGTCTCTCCACATGCTCAACTCTCAGATATAAGTGTGAGTGAAAACCGTACTTCAAATAGCTTGTTGGGAACACAGAGTTTCTTTTCAGTTTCAAACTGCAATCTATGCATATATATGGGGAGGTACACGCTCCAAATTGGTTTTACAGAGAAAACTGCAGGAATTTGAAACCGGCATTAGGAAACACCCTGAGAAACCAGAGAAAAATTTCTCCTGCAACCCGTTCCCTTTGTGCTAGATGAACGAACGTCTCTCCACATGCTCAGTTCTGAGAGGTTAGTGTGTGTGAAAGCCGTCCTTCAACTTGCTTGTTGGGACACAGAGTTTCTTTTTAGTAGCAAACTGTACTCCATACATATATATGGTTAGGTACTCTCTCCAACTATGTTTTACAGTGAAAACTGCGGGAACTTCAAACTGGCACTAGGAAACAAACTGAGAAACCATAGTAATAGTTTCTCCTGCAACCCGTTCCCTTTGTGCTAGATGAACGAACGTCTCTCCACATGCTCAGTTCTCAGAGATACGTGTGTGTTAAAGCCGCCCTTCACCTAGCTTCTTGGGAACACAGAGTTTCTTTTCAGTTGCAAAGTTCACTCCATACATTTATATGGGGAGGTACTCGCTCCAACACGGTTTTACAGTGAAAATTGCAGGAACTTCAAACCGGCACTAGGAAATACTCTGAGAAACCAGAGAAAAAGTTTCACCTGCAAACCTTTCCCTTTATGCTAGATGAACGAACGTCTCTCCACATGCTCCGTTCTAAGAGATAAGTGCGTGTGAAAGCCGTCCTTCAACTTGCTGGTTGGCAACACAGAGGTTATTTTCAGTTGCAAACTGCACTCCATAAATATATATAGGAAGTACTAACTGCAACTCGTTTTTACAGTGAAAACTGCAGGAATTTAAACCGGCACTAAGAAACACACTGAGAAACGAGAGTAAAAGTTTCCCTGGCAAACCATTCCCATTATTCTAGATGAACGATAGTCTCTCGACATGCTGAATTCTGAGAGATAAGTTTGTGTGAATGCCGTCCTTCACATAGCTTTTTGGGAACACAGAGTTTCTTTTCAGTTGCAAACTGCACTCCATACATATATAAGGTGAAATACTCGCTCCAACTCGGTTTTACAGTGAAAATTGCAGGAACTTCAAACCGTCACTAGGAAACACACTGAGAAATGAGAGTAAAAGTTTCTCTTGCAACCCGTTCTTTGTGCTAGATGAACGAACGTCTTTCCACTTGCTCAGTTCTGAGAGATAAGTGTGTGTGAAAGCCGTCCTTCACATAGCTTTTTGGGAACACAGAGTTTCTTTTCAGTTGCAAACTGCACTCCATAAATTTATATGGGGTTGTACACACTCCAACACGGTTTTACAGTGAAAACTGCAGGAACTTCAGACCGGCACTAGGAAACACCCTGAGAAACCAAAGAAAAATTTTCTTCTGCAAACCCGTTCCCTTTGTGCTAGATGAACAAACGTCTCTCCACATGCTCAGTTCTGAGAGATAAGTGTGCGTGAAAGCCGTCCATCACCTAGCGTGTTGGGAACACAGAGTTTCTTTTCAGTAGCAAACTGTTCTCCATACATATATATGGGGAGGTACTCCGTCCAAGTATGTTTTACAGAGAAAACTGCAGGAATTTCAAACCGGCACTAGGAAACACACTGAGAAACCAGAGTAAAGTTTCTCCTGCAAACGTTCCCTTTGTGCTAGATGAACGATCGTCTCTCCACATGCTCAGTTCTCAGAGATAAGTGCGTGTGAAAGCCGTCCTTCACATTGCTGGTTGGCAAAACAGAGTTTCTTTTCAGTTGCAAACTGCACTCCATACATATATATGGGAAGTACACACTCCAACTCGGTTTTCCAGTGAAAACTGCAGGAATTTAAACCGGCACTAGGAAACACACTGAGAAACGAGAGTAAAAGTTTCTCTGGCAAATCATTCCCATTATTCTAGATGAACGAAAGTCTCTCCACATGCTCAATTCTGAGACATAAGATTGTGTGAAATCCGTACTCCACCTAGCTTGTTGGGAACACAGAGTTTTCAGTTGCAAACTGCACTCCATACATATATAAGCGGAAGTACTCGCTCCAACTCGATTTTACATTGAGAATGGCAGGAACTTCAAACCGTCACTAGGAAACCCCCTGAGAAACAAGAGTAAAAGTTTCTGCTGCAACCCTTTCTTTGTGCTAGATGAACGAACGTCTTTCCACTTGCTCAGTTCTGAGAGATAAGTGTGTGTGAAAGCCGTCCTTCACATAGCTTGTTGGGAACACAGAGTTTCTTTTAAGTTGCAAACTGCACTCCATACATATATAAGGGGAAGTACTCGCTCCAACTCGGTTTTACAGTGAAAATTGCAGGAACTTCAAACCGTCACTAGGAAACACACTGAGAAACGAGGGTAAAAGTTTCTCTTGCAAACCGTTCCATTTGTGCTAGATGAACGAACGTCTCTCCACATGCTCATTTCTCAAGATACGTGTGTGGTAAATCCGCCCTTCACCTAGCTTCTTGGGAACACAGAGTTTCTTTTCAGTTGCAAACTGCACTCCATACATATATATGGGAAGTACTCACTCCAACACGGTTTTACAGTGAAAACTGCAGGAATTTAAACCGGCACTAGGAAACACACTGTGAAACGAGAGTAAAAGTTTGTCTGGCAAAACATTCCAATTATTCTAGATGAACGAAAGTCTCTCCACATGCTCAATTCTGAGAGATAAGTGTGTGTGAATGCCGTACTTCAGCTAGCTTGTTGGGAACACAGAGTTTCTTTTAAGTTGCAAACTGCAATCCATAAATATATAAGGGGAAGTACTCGCTCCAACTCGATTTTACAGTGAAAATTTCAGGAACTACAAACCGTCACTAGGAAAAACACTGAGAAACGAGAGTAAAAGTACCTGCTGCAACACGTTCTTTGTGCTAGATGAACAAACGTCTTTCCACTTGCTCAGTTCTGAGAGATAAGTGGTTGTGCAAGCAGTACTTCACCTAGCTTATGGGAACACAAAGATTCTTTTCAGTAGCAAACTGCAATCTATGCATATATATAGGGAGGAACTCTCTCCAAATAGGTTTTACAGTGAAAACTGCAGGAATTTCAAACCGGCACTAGGAAAAACCATGAGGAACCAGAGAAAAAGTTTCTCCTGCAACCCGTTCCCTTTGTGCTAGATGAACGAACGTCTCTCCACATGCTCAGTTCTGAGATATAAGTGTGTGTGAAAGCCGTCCTTCACCTAGCTTGTTGGGAACACATTTTCTTTTCAGTTGCAAACTGCAATCTATGCATATATATTTGGAGGTACACGCTCCAAATCGGTTTTACATTGAAAACTGCAGGAATTTCAAAACGGCACTAGGAAAAACCATGAGGAACCAGAGAAAAAGTTTCTCCTGCAACCCGTTCCCTTTGTGCTAGATGAACGAACTTCTCTCCACATGCTCAATTCTCAGAGATACGTGTGTGGTAAAGCCGCCCTTCACCTAGCTTCTTGGGAACACAGAGTTTCTTTTCAGTTGCAAACTGCACTCCATACATTTATATGGGAAGTACTCACTCCAACTCGGTTTTACAATGAAAACTGCAGGAATTTAACCCGGCACTAGGAAACACACTGAGAAACGAGAGTAAAAGTTTCTCTGGCAAATCATTCCCATTATTTTAGAAGAACGAAAGTCTCTCAACATGCTCAATTCTGAGAGATAAGTGTGTGTGAAAGCCGTCCTTCACATAGCTTGTTGGGAACACAGAGTTTCTTTTAAGTTGCAAACTGCACTCCATACATATATAAGGGGAAGTACTCGCTCCAACTCGATTTTACAGTTAGAATTGCAGGAACTTCAAACCGTCACTAGGAAACACACTGAGAAACGAGAGTAAAAATTTCTCCTGCAACCCGTTCTTTGTGGTAGATGAACAAACGTCTTTCCACTTGCTCAGTTCTGAGAGATAATTGTGTGTAAAAGCCGTCCTTCACATAGCTTGTTGGGAACACAGAATTTCTTTTAAGTTGCAAACTGCACTCCATACATATATAAGGGGAAGTACACGCTCCAACTCGGTTTTACAGTGAAAATTGCAGGAACTTCAAACCGACACTAGGAAACACACTGAGAAACGAGAGTAATAGTTTCTCCTGCAACCCGTTCCCTTTGTGCTAGATGAACGAACGTCTCTCCACATGCTCAACTCTCAGATATAATTGTGAGTGAAAACCGTACTTCAAATTGCTTGTTGGGAACACAGAGTTTCTTTTCAGTTGCAAACTGCAATCTATGCATATATATGGGGATGTAAACTCTCCAAATTGGTTTTACAGAGAAAACTGCAGGAATTTCAAACCGGCACTACGAAACACCCTGAGAAACCAGAGAATAATTTCTCCTGCAACCCGTTCCCTTTGTGCTAGATGAACGAACGTCTCTCCACATGCTCAGTTCTGAGAGGTTAGTGTGTGTGAAAGCCGTCCTTCAACTTGCTTGTTGGGACACAGAGTTTCTTTTTAGTAGCAAACTGTAATCCATACATATATATGGGTAGGTACTCTCTCCAACTATGTTTTACAGTGAAAACTGCCGGAACTTCAAACTGGCACTCGGAAACACACTGAGAAACCATAGTAAAAGTTTCTCATGCAACCCGTTCCCTTTGTGCTAGATGAACGAACGTCTCTCCACATGATCAGTTCTCAGAGAAACGTGTGTGGTAAAGCCACACTTCACCTAGCTTCTTGGGAACACAGAGTTTCTTTTCAGTTGCAAACTGCACTCCATACATATATAAGGGGAAGTACTCGCTCCAACTCGGTTTTACAGTGAAAATTGCAGGAACTTCAAACCTTCACTAGGAAACACACTGAGAAAAGAGAGTAAAAGTTTCTGCTGCAACCCGTTCTTTGTGCTAGATGAACGAACGTCTTTCCACTTGCTCAGTTCTGAGAGATAAGTGTGTGTGCAAGCCGTTCTTCACCTTGCTTGTTGGGAACACAAAGATTCTTTTCACTAGCAAACTGCAATCTTTGCATATATATGTGGAGGATACTTCTCCAACTAGCTTTTACAGTGAAAACTGCAGGAACTTGAAACCAGCACTAGGAAACACACTGAGAAACCAGAGAAAAAGTTTCCGCAGCAACCCGTTCCATTTGTGCTAGATGAACGACCGTCTCTCCACATGCTCAGTTCTGAGAGGTAAGTGTGTGTGAAAGCCGTCCTTCACCTAGCTTGTTGGGAACACAAAGATTCTTTTCAGAAGCAAACGGCATTCAATGCATATATATGGGGAGGAAACCTCTCCAACAAGGTTTTACAGTGAAAACTGCAGGAACTTGAAACCGGCACTACGAAACACACTGAGAAACCAGAGAAAAAGTTTCCGCAGAAACCCGTTCCCTTTGTGCCAGATGAACGAAAGTCTCTCCACATGCTCAGTTCTGAGAGATAAGTGTGTGTGAAAGACTTCCTTCACCTAGCTTGTTGGGAACACTCAGTTTCTTTTCAGTTGCAAACTGCAATCTATGCATATATATGGGGTGGTACACGCTCCAAATCTGTTTTACAGTGAAAACTGCAGGAATTTCAAACCGGCACTAGGAAACACCCTGAGAAACCAGAGAAAAAGTTTCTCCTGCAACCCGTTCCCTTTGTGCTAGATGAACGAACGTCTCTCCACATGCTCAGTTCTCAGAGATACGTGTGTGGTAAAGCCGCCCTTCACCTAGCTACTTGGGAACACAGAGTTTCTTTTCAGTTGCAAATTGCACACCAGACGTTTATATGGGAGGTACTCGCTCCAACTCGGTTTTACATTGAAAATTGCAGGAACTTCAAACCGCCACTAGGAAATACACTGAGAAACCAGAGAAAAAGTTTCACCTGCAAACCGTTCCCTTTATGCTAGATGAACGAACGTCTCTCCACATGCTCAGTTCTCAGAGATAAGTGCGTGTGAAAGCCGTCCTTCACCTTGCTGGTTGACAACACAGAGTTTCTTTTCAGTTGCAAACTGCACTCCATACATATATATGGGAAGTACTACTTCCAACTCGGTTTTACAGTGAAAAGTGCAGGAATTTAAACCGCCACTAGGAAACACACTGAGAAACGAGAGTAAAAGTTTCTCTTGCAAACCATTCCCATTATTCTAGATGAACGAATGTCTCTCAACATGCTCAATTCTGAGAGATAATTGTGTGTGAAAGCCGTCCTTCACCTAGCTTTTTGGGAACACAGAGTTTCTTTTCAGTTGCATACTGCACTCCATACATATATAAGGGGAAATACTCGCTCCAACTCGATTTTACAGTTAGAATTGCAGGAACTTCAAACCGTCACTAGGAAACACACTGAGAAACGAGAGTAAAAGTTCCTCCTGCAACCCGTTCTTTGTGCTAGATGAACGAACGTCTCTCCACTTGCTCAGTTCTGAGAGATAAGTGTGTGTGAAAGCCGTTCTTCACATAGCTTGTTGGGAACACAGAGTTTCTTTTAAGTTGCAAACTGCACTCCATACATATATAAGGGGAAGTACTCGCTCCAACTCGGTTTTACAGTGAAAATTGCAGGAACTTCAAACCGTCACTAGGAAACACACTGAGAAACGAGGGTAAAAGTTTCTCTTGCAAACCGTTCCATTTGTGCTAGATGAACGAACGTCTCTCCACATGCTCATTTCTCAAGATACGTGTGTGGTAAATCCGCCCTTCACCTAGCTTCTTGGGAACACAGAGTTTCTTTTCAGTTGCAAACTGCACTCCATACATATATATGGGAAGTACTCACTCCAACACGGTTTTACAGTGAAAACTGCAGGAATTTAAACCGGCACTAGGAAACACACTGTGAAACGAGAGTAAAAGTTTGTCTGGCAAAACATTCCCATTATTCTAGATGAACGAAAGTCTCTCCACATGCTCAATTCTGAGAGATAAGTGTGTGTGAATGCCGTCCTTCAGCTAGCTTGTTGGGAACACAAAGATTCTTTTCAGTAGCAAACTGCAATCTATGCATATATATGGGGAGGAACTCTCTCCAAATAGGTTTTACAGGGAAAACTGCAGGAATTTCAAACCGGCACTAGGAAAAACCATGAGGAACCAGAGAAAAAGTTTCTCCTGCAACCCGTTCCCTTTGTGCTAGATGAACGAACGTCTCTCCACATGCTCAGTTCTGAGATATAAGTGTGTGTGAAAGCCGTCCTTCACCTAGCTTGTTGGGAACACAGTTTCTTTTCAGTTGCAAACTGCAATCTATGCATATATATTTGGAGGTACACGCTCCAAATCGGTTTTACAGTGAAAACTGCAGGAATTTCAAACCGGCACTAGGAAAAACCATGAGGAACCAGAGAAAAAGTTTCTCCTGCAACCCGTTCCCTTTGTGCTAGATGAACGAACGTCTCTCCACATGCTCAGTTCTGAAAAGTAAGTGTGTGTGAAAGCCGTCCTTCACCTAGCTTGTTGGAAACACAGAGATTCTTCTTAGTAGCAAACTGAACTCCATACATATATATGGGGAGGTACTCTCTCCAAATATATTTTACAGTGAAAACTGCAGGAACTTCAAATTGGCACTAGGAAACACACTGAGAAACCATAGTAAAAATTTCTTCTGCAACCCGTTCCCTTTGTGCTACATGAACGAACGTCTCTCCACATGCTCAGTTCTCAGATATATGTGTGTGGTAAAGCCGCCCTTCACCTAGCTTCTTGGGAACACAGAGTTTCTTTTCAGTTGCAAACTGCACTCCATACATTTATATGGGAAGTACTCACTCCAACTCGGTTTTACAATGAAAACTGCAGGAATTTAACCCGGCACTAGGAAACACACTGAGAAACGAGAGTAAAAGTTCCAGCTGCAACCCGTTCTTTGCGCTAGATGAAAGAACGTCTTTCCACTTGCTCAGTTCTGAGAGATTATTGTGTGTGAGAGCCGTATTTCACATAGCTTGTTAGGAACACAAAGATTCTTTTCAGAAGCAAACTGCAATCTATGAATATATCTGTGGAGGAACGCTCTCCAACTAGGTTTTACAGTGAAAACTGCAGGAACTTGAAACCGGCACTAGGAAACACACTGAAAAAACCAGAGGAAAATTTTCCGCAGCAAACCGTTCACTTTGTGCTAGATGAATGAACGTCTCTCCACATGCTCAGTTCTGAGAGGTAAGTGTGTGTGAAAGCCGTACTTCACCTAGCTTGTTGGGAACACAGAGATTCTTTTCAGTTGCAAACAACAATCTATGCATATATATGGGGAGGTACACGCTCCAAATCGGTTTTACAGTGAAAATTGCAGGAATTTCAAACCCGCACTTGGAAACACCCTGAGAAACCAGAGAAAATGTTTCTCCTGCAACCCGTTACCTTTGTGAGAGATGAACGAACGTCTCTCCACATGCTCAGTTCTGAGAGGTAAGTGTGTGTGAAAGCCGTCCTTCACATAGCTTGTTGGGAACACAAAGATTCTTTTCAGAAGCAAACTGCAATCTATGCATATATATGGGGAGGAACGCTCTCCAAATAGTTTTTACAGTGAAAACTGCAGGAACTTGAAACCGGCACTAGGAAACAAACTGAAAAAACCAGAGGAAAATTTTCCGCAGCAAACCGTTCACTTTGTGCTAGATGAATGAACGTCTCTCCACATGCTCAGTTCTGAGAGGTAAGTGTGAGTGAAAGCCGTACTTCACCTAGCTTGTTGGGAACACAGAGATTCTTTTCAGTTGAAAACTACAATCTATGCATATATATGGGGAGGTACACGCTCCAAATCGGTTTACAGTGAAAACTGCTGGAATTTCAAACCCGCACTAGGAAACACCCTGAGAAACCAGAGAAAATGTTTCTCCTGCAACCCGTTCCCTTTGTGAGAGATGAACGAACGTCTCTCCACATGCTCAGTTCTGAGAGGTAAGTGTGTGTGAAAGCCGTCCTTCACCTAGCTTGTTGGGAACACAGTTTCTTTTTAGTAGAAAACTGTACTCCATACATATATATGGGGAGGTACACTCTCCAACTCTGTTTTACAGTGAAAACTGCAGGAACTTCAAACTGGCACTAGGAAACACACTGAGAAACCATAGTAAAAGTTTCTCCTGCAAACCATTCCCTTTGTGCTAGATGAACGAACGTCTCTCCACATGCTCAATTCTCAGAGATGCGTGTGTGGTAAAGCCGCCCTTCACCTAGCTTCTTGGGAACACAGAGTTTCTTTTCAGTTGCAAACTGCACTCCATACATATATATGGGAAGTACTCACTCCAACTCGGTTTTACAGAGAAAACTGCAGGAATTTAACCCGGCACTAGGAAACACACTGAGAAACGAGAGTAAAAGTTTCTCTGGCAAATCATTCCCATTATTCTAGATGAACGAAAGTCTCTCCACATGCTCAATTCTGAGACATAAGTTTGTGTGAAAGCCATACTTCACCTAGCTTGTTGGGAACACAGAGTTTCTTTTCAGTTGCAAACTGCACTACATATATTTATATGCGGTGTTACTAGCTCCAACTCTGTTTTAGATTGAAAATTGCAGGAACTTCAAAAAGGCACTAGGAAACACACTGAGAAACTAGAGAAAAATATCTCCTGCAACCCGTTCCCTTTGTGCTAGATGAAAGAACGTCTCTCCACATGCTCAGTTCTCAGAGATAAATGTGTGTGAAAGCTGTCCTTCCCCTAGCTTGTTGGGAACACAAAGTTTCTTTTCAGTTGCCAACTGCACTCCATACATTTATAAGGGGGGGTAATCGCTCCAATCGTTTTTACAGTGAAAACTGCAGGAACTTCAAACCGGCACTAGGAAACACACTGAGAAACCAGAGTAAAATTTCTTCTGCAACCCGTTCCCTTTGTGCTAGATGAACGAACATCTCTTCACATGCTCAGTTCTGAGAAGTAAGTGTGTGGGAAAGCCGTCCTTCACCTAGCTTGTTGGGACACAGAGTTTCTTTTCAGTTGTAAACTGCACTCCATACATTTATATGGGGTGGTACTCGCTCCAACTCGGTTTTAAAGTGAAAAATGCAGGAACTTCAAACCGGCACTAGGAAACACACTGAGAAACCAGAGAAAAAGTTTCTCCTGCAACCCATTCCCTTTGTGCTAGATGAACGATCGTCTCTCCACATGCTCAGTTCTCAGAGATAAGTGTGTGTGAAAGCCGTCCTTCACCTAGTTTGTTGGGAACACAGAGTTTCTTTTAATTTGCAAACTGCAATCTATGCATATATATGGGGAGGTACAAGTTCCAACTCGGTTTTACAGTAAAAACTGCAGGAATTTCAAACCGGCACTAGAAAACACACTGAGAAACCATAGAAAATGTTTCTCCTGCCACCAGTTCCCTTTGTGCTAGATGAACGAACGTCTTTCCACATGCTCAGTTCTCAGAGATAAGTGTGTGTGAAAGCCATAGTTCACCTAGCTTGTTGGGAACACAGAGTTTCTTTTCAGTTGCAAACTGCACTCCATACATATATAAGGGGAAGTACTCGCTCCAACTCGATTTTACAGTGAGAATTGCAGGAACTTCAAACCGTCACTAGGAAACACACTGAGAAAAGAGAGTAAAAGTTTCTGCTGCAAACCGTTCTTTGCGTTAGATGAACGAACGTCTTTCCACATGTTCAGATCTGAGAGATAAGTGTGTGTGCAAGCCGTCCTTCACCTAGCTTGTTAGGAACACAAAGATTCTTTTCAGAAGCAAACAGCAATCTGTGCATATATATGGGGAGGAAACCTCTCCAACTACATTTTACAGTGAAAACTGCAGGACTTGAAACCAGCACTAGGAAACACACTGAAAAAACCAGAGGAAAATTTTCCGCAGCAAAACGTTCCCTTTGTGCTAGATGAAGAACGTCGCTCCACATGCTCATTTCTGAGAGATAAGTGTGTTTGAAAGCCGTCCTTCACCTAGCTTGTTGGGAACACAGAGTTTCTTTTCAGTTGCAAACTACAATCTATGCATATATATGGGGAGGTACACGCTCCAAAACGGTTTTACAGTGAAAACTTCAGGAATTTCAAACCGGCACTAGGAAACACCCTGAGAAACCAGAGAAAATGTTTCTCCTGCAACCCGTTCCCTTTGTGAGAGATGAACGAAAGTCTCTCCACATGCTCAGTTCTGAGAGGTAAGTGTGTGTGAAAGCCGTCCTTCACCTAGCTTGTTGGGAACACAGAGTTTCTTCTTAGTAGCAAAATGTAATCCATAAATATATATGGGGAGGTACACTCTCCAAATATGTTTTACAGTGAAAACTGCAGGAATTTCAAACTGGCACTAGGAAACACACTGAGAAACCATAGTAAAAATTTCTCCTGCAAAACGTTCCCTTTGTGCTAGATGAACGAACGTCTCTCCACATGCTCAATTCTCAGAGGTACGTGTGTGGTAAAGCCGCACTTCACCTAGCTTCTTGGGAACACAGAATTTCTTTTCAGTTGCAAACTGCACTCCATACATATATATGGGAAGTACTCACTCCAACTCGCTTTTACAGTGAATACTGCAGGAATTTAACCCGGCACTAGGAAACACACTGAGAAACGAGAGTAAAAGTTTCTGCTGCAACCCGTTCTTCACGCTAGATGAAAGAACGTCTTTCCACTTGCTCAGTTCTGAGAGATAATTGTGTGTGAAAGCCGTCCTTCACATAGCTTGTTAGGAACACAAAGATTCTTTTCAGTAGCAAACAGCAATCTATGCGTATATATGGGGAGGAAACATCTCCAACTAGATTTTACAGTGAAAACTGCAGGAACTTGAAGCCAGCACTAGGAAACACACTGAGAAATCAGAGAAAAATTTTCCGCAGCAACCCGTTCCCTTTGTGCTAGATGAACGAACGTCTCTCCACATGCTCAGTTCTGAGAGATAATTGTGTGTGAAAGCCGTCCTTCACATAGCTTGTTGGGAACACAAAGATTCTTTTCAGAAGCAAACTGCAATCTATGCATATATATGGGGAGGAACGCTCTCCAACTAGTTTTTACAGTGAAAACTGCAGGAACTTGAAACCGGGACTAGGAAACACACTGAAAAAACAAGAGGAAAATTTTCCGCAGCAAACCGTTCCCTTTGTTCTACATGAACGAAAGTCTCTCCACATGCTCAGTTCTGAGAGGTAAGTGTGTGTGAAAGCCGTTCTTCACCTAGCTTGTTGGGAACACAGAGATTCTTTTCAGTTGCAAACTACAATCTATGCATATATATGAGGAGGTACACGCTCCAAATATGTTTTACAGTGAAAACTGCAGGAATTTCAAACCCGCACTAGGAAACACCCTGAGAAACCAGAGAAAATGTTTCTCCTGCAACCCGTTCACTTTGTGAGAGATGAACGAACGTCTCTCCACATGCTCAGTTCTGAGAAGTAAGTGTGTGTGAAAGCCGTCCTTCACCTAGCTTGTTGGGAACACAGTTTCTTTTTAGTAGCAAACTGTACTCCATACATATATATGGGGAGGTACCCTCTCCAACTCTGTTTTACAGTGAAAACTGCAGGAACTTCAAACTGGCTCTAGGAAACACACTGAGAAACCATAGTAAAAGTTTCTCCTGCAAACCGTTCCCTTTGTGCTAGATGAACGAACGTCTCTCCACATGCTCAATTCTCAGAGATACGTGTGTGGTAAAGCCGCCCTTCACCTAGCTTCTTGGGAACACAGAGTTTCTTTTCAGTTGCAAACTGCACTCCATACATTTATATGGGAAGTACTCACTCCAACTCGGTTTTACAATGAAAACTGCAGGAATTTAACCCGGCACTAGGAAACACACTGAGAAACAAGAGTAAAAGTTTCTCTGGCAAACCATTCCCATTATTCTAGAAGAACGAAAGTCTCTCAACATGCTCAATTCTGAGAGATAAGTGTGTGTGAAAGCCGTCCTTCACATAGCTTGTTGGGAACACAGAGTTTCTTTTAAGTTGCAAACTGCACTCCATACATATATAAGGGGAAGTACTCGCTCCAACTCGATTTTACAGTTAGAATTGCAGGAACTTCAAACCGTCACTAGGAAACACACTGAGAAACGAGAGTAAAAATTTCTCCTGCAACCCGTTCTTTGTGGTAGATGAACGAACGTCTTTCCACTTGCTCAGTTCTGAGAGATAAGTGTGTGTAAAAGCCGTCCTTCACATAGCTTGTTGGGAACACAGAATTTCTTTAAGTTGCAAACTGCACTCCATACATATATAAGGGGAAGTACTCGCTCCAACTCGGTTTTACAGTGAAAATTCAGGAACTTCAAACCGACACTAGGAAACACACTGAGAAACGAGAGTAATAGTTTCTCCTGCAACCCGTTCCCTTTGTGCTAGATGAACGAACGTCTCTCCACATGTTCAACTCTCAGATATAATTGTGAGTGAAAACCGTACTTCAAATAGCTTGTTGGGAACACAGAGTTTCTTTTCAGTTGCAAACTGCAATCTATGCATATATATGGGGATGTAAACTCTCCAAATTGGTTTTACAGAGAAAACTGCAGGAATTTCAAACCAGCACTACGAAACACCCTGAGAAACCAGAGAATAATTTCTCCTGCAACCCGTTCCATTTGTGCTAGATGAACGAACGTCTCTCCACATGCTCAGTTCTGAGAGGTTAGTGTGTGTGAAAGCCGTCCTTCAACTTGCTTGTTGGGACACAGAGTTTCTTTTTAGTAGCAAACTGTACTCCATACATATATATGGGTAGGTACTCACTCCAACTATGTTTTACAGTGAAAACTGCCGGAACTTCATACTGGCACTAGGAAACACACTGAGAAACCATAGTAAAAGTTTCTCCTGCAACCCGTTCCCTTTGTGCTAGATGAACGAATGTCTCTCCACATGCTCAGTTCTCAGAGAAACGTGTGTGGTAAAGCCACACTTCACCTAGCTTCTTGGGAACACAGACTTTCTTTTCAGTTGCAAAGTGCACTGCATACATTTTTATGGGGAGGTACTCGCTCCAACTAGGTTTTACAGTGAAAATTGCAGGAACTTCAAACCGGCACTAGGAAATACACTGAGAAACCAGAGAAAAAGTTTCACCTGCAAACCGTTCCCTTTATGCTAGATGAACGAACGTCTCTCCACATGCTCAGTTCTCAGAGATAAGTGCGTGTGAAAGCCATACTTCACCTAG
Organism: Camelus ferus; assembly: GCF_009834535.1. NCBI lineage: Eukaryota > Metazoa > Chordata > Mammalia > Artiodactyla > Camelidae > Camelus > Camelus ferus. Next base: position 97,572 of record NW_022589665.1, on the reverse strand, counting down.
CTTTTTGGGAACACAGAGTTTCTTTTCAGTTGCAAACTGCACTCCATACATATATAAGGGGAAGTACTCGCTCCAACTCGGTTTTACTGTGAAAATTGCAGGAACTTCAAACCTTCACTAGGAAACACACTGAGAAAAGAGAGTAAAAGTTTCTGCTGCAACCCGTTCTTTGTGCTAGATGAACGAATTTCTTTCCACTTGCTCAGTTCTGAGAGATAAGTGTGTGTGCAAGCCGTTCTTCACCTTGCTTGTTGGGAACACAAAGATTCTTTTCACTAGCAAACTGCAATCTTTGCATATATATGTGGAGGATACTTCTACAACTAGCTTTTACAGTGAAAACTGCAGGAACTTGAAACCACCACTAGGAAACACACTGAGAAACCAGAGAAAAAGTTTCCGCAGCAACCCGTTCCATTTGTGCTAGATGAACGACCGTCTCTCCACATGCTCAGTTCTGAGAGATAAGTGTGTGTGAAAGCCGTCCTTCACCTAGCTTGTTGGGAACACGGAGTTTCTTTTCAGTTGCAAACTGCACTCCATACATATATATGGGGAGGAACTCTCTCCAACTAGGTTTTACAGTGGAAACTGCAGGAATTTTAAACCGGCACTAGGAAACACACTGAGAAACCAGATTAAAAGTTTCTCCTGCAACCCGTTCTCTTTGTGCTAGATGAACGTACTTCTCTCAAAATGCTCAGTTCTCAGAGATAAGTGTGTGGTTAAGCCGCCCTTCACGTAGCTTGTTGGGAACACAGAGTTCTTTTCAGTTGCAAACTGCACTCCATACATTTATATGGGGTGTTACTAGCTCCAATTCGGTTTTAGATTGAAAACTGCAAGAACTTCAAACCGGCACTAGGAAACACAGTGAGAAACCAGAGAAAAAGTTTCTACTGCAATCCGTTCCCTTTGTGCTAGATGAACGAACGTCTCTCCACATGCTCAGTTCTGAGAGGTAAGTGTGTGTGAAAGCCGTCCTTCACCTAGCTTGTTGGGACACAGAGTTTCTTTTCAGTTGCAAACTGCACTCCATACATTTATATGAGGTGGTACTCGCTCCAACTCGTTTTTACAGTGAAAACTGCAGGAACTTCAAACCGGCACTAGAAAACACACTGAGAATCCAGAGAAAAAGTTTCCCCTGCAAACCGTTCCTTTTGTGCTAGATGAATGAACGTCTCCCCACATGCACAGTTCTGAGAGGTAAGTGTGTTTGAAAGTCGACCTTCACCTAGCTTGTTGGGAACACAGAGATTCTTTTCAGTTGCAAACTGCAATCTATGCACATATATGGGGACGTACACGCTCCAAATTTTTTTTACAGTGAAAACTGCAGGAATTTCAAACCGGCACTGGGAAATACACTGAGAAACCAGAGTAAAAGTTTCTCCTGCAATGCGTTCCCTTTGTGCTAGATGAACGAAAGTCTCTCCACATGCTCAGTTCTCAGAGATAACTGTGTGTGAAAGCCATACTTCACCTAGTTTGTTGGGAACACAGAGTTTCTTTTCAATAGCAAACTGTTCTCCATACATATTTATGGGGAGGAACTCTCTCCAACTAGGTTTTACAGTGGAAACTGCAGGAACTTTAAACCGGCACTAGGAAACACACTGAGAAACCAGATTAAAAGTTTCTCCTGCAACCCGTTCACTTTGTGCTAGATGAACGTACTTCTCTCAAAATGCTCAGTTCTCAGAGATAAGTGTGTGGTTAAGCCGCCCTTCACGTAGCTTGATGGGAACACAGAGTTTCTTTTCATTTGCAAACTACACTCCATACATTTATATGGGGTGTTACTAGCTCCAATTCGATTTTAGATTGAAAAGTGCAGGAACTTCATACCGGCACTAGGAAACACAGTGAGAAACCAGAGAAAATTTTCTCCTGCAATCCGTTCCCTTTGTGCTAGATGAACGAACGTCTCTCCACATGCCCTGTTCTGAGAGAAAAGTGTGTGTGAAAGCCGTCCTTCACCTAGCTTGTTGGGAACACGGAGTTTCTTTTCATTTGCAAACTGCACTCCATACATATATATGGGGGGTACTCGTTCCAACTCGGTTTAACAGTGAAAACTGCAGGAAATTCAAACCGGCACTAGGAAATACACTGAGAAACCAGAGTAAAAATTTCTATTGGAAAACGTTCCCTTTGTGCTAGATGAACGAACGTCTCTCCACATGCTCATTTCTCAGAGATAAGTGTGTGTGAAAGCCATACTTCACCTAGCTTGTTGGGAACACAGAGTTTCTTTTCAGTTGCAAACTGCACTCCATACATTTATATGGGGTGGTACTCGCTCCAACATGGTTTTACAGTGAAAACTGCAGGAACTTCAAACCGGCACTAGAAAACACACTGAGAAACGAGAGAAAAAGTTTCCCCTGCAAACCGTTCCTTTTGTGCTAGATGAACGAACGTCTCCCCACATGCAAAGTTCTGAGAGGTAAGTGTGTTTGAAAGCCGTCCTTCACCTAGCTTGTTGGGAACACAGAGTTTCTTTTCAATAGCAAACTGTACTCCATACATATATATGGGGAGGAACTCTCTCCAACTAGGTTTTACAGTGGAAACTGCAGGAACTTTAAACCGGCACTAGGAAACACAATGAGAAACCAGATAAAAAGTTTCTCCTCAACCCGTTCACTTTGTGCTAGATGAACGTACGTCTCTCCAAATGCTCAGTTCTCAGATGTAAGTGTGTGGTAAAGCCGTACTTCACCTAGATTGTTAGGAACACAAAGTTTCTTTTCAGTTGCAAACTGCAATCTATGCATATATATGGGGAGGTACACACTCCAACTCGGTTTTACAGTGAAAACTGCAGGAACTTCGAACCGGCACTAGGAAACACACTGAGAAACCAGAGAAAAATTTCTCCTGCAAACCTTTCCCTTTGTGCTAGATGAACGAACGTCTCTCCACATGCTCAGTTCTCAGAGATAAGTGTGTGTGAAAGCCGTCTTTCTACTAGCTTTTTGGGAACACACAGTTTCTTTTCAGTAGCCAACTGCACTCCATACATTATAAGGGTGGGTACTCGCTCCAACTCGGTTTTGTAGTGAATACTGCAGGAACTTCAAACCGGCACTAGGAAACACTCTGAGATACCAGAGTAAAATTTTCTCCTGCAACCCGTTACATTTGTGCTAGATGAACGAACATCTCTCCACATGCTCAGTTCTGAGAGATAAGTGTGTGTGAAAGCCGTACTTCACCTAGCTTGTTGGGAACACGGAGTTTCTTTTCAGTTGCAAACTGCACTCCATACATATATATTGGGAGGTACTCGCTCCAAATCGGTTTAACAGAGAAAACTGCAGGAACTTCCAACCGATACTAGGAAATACACTGAGAAACCAGAGTAAAAATTTCTCCTGCAACCCGTTCCCTTTGTGCTAGATGAACAACGTCTCTCCACATGCTCAGTTCCCAGAGATAAGTGAGTGTGAAAGCCATAATTCACCTAGCTTGTAGGGAACACAGAGTTTCTTTTCAGTTGCAAACTGCAATCTATGCATATATATGGGGAGGAACACACCCCAACTCGGTTGTACAGTGAAAACTGTAGGAACTTCAAAACGGCACTAGGAAACACCCTGAGAAACCAGAGAAAAATTTCTCCTGCAACACGTTCCCTTTGTGCTTGATGAACGAACGTCTCTCCACATGCTCAGTTCTCAGAGATAAGTGTGTGTGAAAGCCGTACTTCTCCAAGCTTGTTGGGAACACAAAATTTCTTTTCAGTTGCCAACTGCACTCCATACATTTCTAAGGGGTGTTACACGCTCCAAATCGGTTTTACAGTGAAAACTGCAAGAACTTCAAACCGGCACTAGGAAACACACTGAGAAACCAGAGTAAAAGTTTCTCCTGAAACCCGTTCCCTTTGTGCAAATGAACGAACGTCTCTCCACATGCTCACTTCTGAGAGGTAAGAGTGTGTGAAAGCCGTTCTTCACCTAGCTTTTTGGGACATAGAGTGTCTTTTCAGTTGCCAACTGCACTCCATACATTTCTAAGGGGTGTTACACGCTCCAACTCGGTTTTACAGTGAAAACTGCAAGAACTTCAAACCGGCACTAGGAAACACACTGAGAAACCAGAGTAAAAGTTTCTCCTGCAACCCGTTCTCTTTGTGCTAGATGAACGAACGTCTCTCCAAATGCTAGGTTCTCAGAGATAAGTGTGTGGTAAACCCGCCATTTACCTAGCTTGTTGGGAACACAGGGTTCCTTTTGAGTTGCAAACTGCACTCCACATATTTATATGGGGTGTTACAAGCTCCAACTCGGTTTTAGATTGAAAAATTCAGGAAATTCAAACCTGCACTAGGAAACACAGTGAGAAACCAGAGAAAAAGTTTCTCCTGCAACCCGTTCCCATTGTGCTAGATGAACGAACGTCTCTCCACATGCTCAGTTCTGAAAGATATGTGTGTGTGAAAGCCGTCCTTCACCTAGCTTGTTGGGAACACGGAGTTTCTTTTCAGTTGCAAACTGCACTCCTTATATATACATGGGGTGTTACTAGCTCCAACTCGGTTTTAGATTGAAAATTGCAGGAACTTCAAACCGCAACTAGGAAACACACTGAGAAACCAGAGTAAAAGTTTCTCCTGAAACCCGTTCCCTTTGTGCAAATGAACGAACGTCTCTCACATGCTCACTTCTGAGAGGTAAGAGTGTGTGAAAGCCGTCCTTCACCTAGCTTTTTGGGACACAGAGTTTCTTTTCAGTTGCAAACTGCACTCCATACATTTATATGGGGTGGTACTCGCTCCAACTTGGTTTTACAGTGAAAACTGCAGGAACTTCAAACCGGCACTAGGAAATACACTGAGAAACCAGAGTAAAAATTTCTATTGCAAAACGTTCCCTTTGTGCTAGATGAACGAACGTCTCTCCACATGCTCATTTCTCAGAGATATGTGTGTGTGAAAGCCATACTTCACCTAGCTTGTTGGGAACACAGAGTTTCTTTTCAGTTGCAAACTGCACTCCATACATTTATATGGGGTGGTACTCGCTCCAACATGGTTTTACAGTGAAAACTGCAGGAACTTCAAACCGGCACTAGAAAACACACTGAGAAACCAGAGAAAAAGTTTCCCCTGCAAACCGTTCCTTTTGTGCTAGATGAACGAACGTCTCCCCACATGCAAAGTTCTGAGAGGTAAGTGTGTTTGAAAGCCGTCCTTCACCTAGCTTGTTGGGAACACAGAGTTTCTTTTCAGTTGCAAACTGCAATCTATGCATATATATGGGGAGGTACACGCTCCAACTCGGTTTTACAGTGAAAACTGCAGGAATTTCAAACCGGCACTAGGAAACACCCTGAGAAACCAGAGAAAAAGTTACTCCTGCAACCCGTTCCCTTTGTGCTAGATGAACAAAATTCTCTCCACATGTTCAGTTCTGAGAGGTAAGTGTGTGTGAAAGCCGTCCTTAACATAGCTTGTTGGGAACACAGAGTTTCTTTTCAATAGCAAACTGTACTCCATACATATATATGGGGAGGAACTCTCTCCAACTAGGTTTTACAGTGGAAACTGCAGGAACTTTAAACCGGCACTAGGAAACACAATGAGAAACCAGATAAAAAGTTTCTCCTGCAACCCGTTCACTTTGTGCTAGATGAACGTACGTCTCTCCAAATGCTCAGTTCTCAGATGTAAGTGTGTGGTAAAGCCGTACTTCACCTAGATTGTTAGGAACACAAAGTTTCTTTTCAGTTGCAAACTGCAATCTATGCATATATATGGGGAGGTACACACTCCAACTCGGTTTTACAGTGAAAACTGCAGGAACTTCAAACCGGCACTAGGAAACACACTGAGAAACCAGAGAAAAATTTCTCCTGCAAACCTTTCCCTTTGTGCTAGATGAACGAACGTCTCTCCACATGCTCAGTTCTCAGAGATAAGTGTGTGTGAAAGCCGTCTTTCTACTAGCTTTTTGGGAACACACAGTTTCTTTTCAGTAGCCAACTGCACTCCATACATTATAAGGGTGGGTACTCGCTCCAACTCGGTTTTGTAGTGAAAACTGCAGGAACTTCAAACCGGCACTAGGAAACACTCTGAGATACCAGAGTAAAATTTTCTCCTGCAACCCGTTACATTTGTGCTAGATGAACGAACATCTCTCCACATGCTCAGTTCTGAGAGATAAGTGTGTGTGAAAGCCGTACTTCACCTAGCTTGTTGGGAACACGGAGTTTCTTTTCAGTTGCAAACTGCACTCCATACATATATATTGGGAGGTACTCGCTCCAAATCGGTTTAACAGAGAAAACTGCAGGAACTTCCAACCGATACTAGGAAATACACTGAGAAACCAGAGTAAAAATTTCTCCTGCAACCCGTTCCCTTTGTGCTAGATGAACAACGTCTCTCCACATGCTCAGTTCCCAGAGATAAGTGAGTGTGAAAGCCATAATTCACCTAGCTTGTAGGGAACACAGAGTTTCTTTTCAGTTGCAAACTGCAATCTATGCATATATATGGGGAGGAACACACCCCAACTCGGTTGTACAGTGAAAACTGTAGGAACTTCAAAACGGCACTAGGAAACACCCTGAGAAACCAGAGAAAAATTTCTCCTGCAACACGTTCCCTTTGTGCTTGATGAACGAACGTCTCTCCACATGCTCAGTTCTCAGAGATAAGTGTGTGTGAAAGCCGTACTTCTCCAAGCTTGTTGGGAACACAAAATTTCTTTTCAGTTGCCAACTGCACTCCATACATTTCTAAGGGGTGTTACACGCTCCAAATCGGTTTTACAGTGAAAACTGCAAGAACTTCAAACCGGCACTAGGAAACACACTGAGAAACCAGAGTAAAAGTTTCTCCTGAAACCCGTTCCCTTTGTGCAAATGAACGAACGTCTCTCCACATGCTCACTTCTGAGAGGTAAGAGTGTGTGAAAGCCGTTCTTCACCTAGCTTTTTGGGACATAGAGTGTCTTTTCAGTTGCCAACTGCACTCCATACATTTCTAAGGGGTGTTACACGCTCCAACTCGGTTTTACAGTGAAAACTGCAAGAACTTCAAACCGGCACTAGGAAACACACTGAGAAACCAGAGTAAAAGTTTCTCCTGCAACCCGTTCTCTTTGTGCTAGATGAACGAACGTCTCTCCAAATGCTAGGTTCTCAGAGATAAGTGTGTGGTAAACCCGCCATTTACCTAGCTTGTTGGGAACACAGGGTTCCTTTTGAGTTGCAAACTGCACTCCACATATTTATATGGGGTGTTACAAGCTCCAACTCGGTTTTAGATTGAAAAATTCAGGAACTTCAAACCTGCACTAGGAAACACAGTGAGAAACCAGAGAAAAAGTTTCTCCTGCAACCCGTTCCCATTGTGCTAGATGAACGAACGTCTCTCCACATGCTCAGTTCTGAAAGATATGTGTGTGTGAAAGCCGTCCTTCACCTAGCTTGTTGGGAACACGGAGTTTCTTTTCAGTTGCAAACTGCACTCCTTACATATACATGGGGTGTTACTAGCTCCAACTCGGTTTTAGATTGAAAATTGCAGGAACTTCAAACCGCAACTAGGAAACACACTGAGAAACCAGAGTAAAAGTTTCTCCTGAAACCCGTTCCCTTTGTGCAAATGAACGAACGTCTCTCCACATGCTCACTTCTGAGAGGTAAGAGTGTGTGAAAGCCGTCCTTCACCTAGCTTTTTGGGACACAGAGTTTCTTTTCAGTTGCAAACTGCACTCCATACATTTATATGGGGTGGTACTCGCTCCAACTTGGTTTTACAGTGAAAACTGCAGGAACTTCAAACCGGCACTAGAAAACACAATGAGAAACCAGAGAAAAAGTTTCCCCTGCAAACCGTTCTTTTTGTGCTAGATGAACGAACGTCTCCCCACATGCAAAGTTCTGAGATGTAAGTGTGTTTGAAAGCCGTCCTTCACCTAGCTTGTTGGGAACACAGAGTTTCTTTTCAGTTGCAAACTGCAATCTATGCATATATATGGGGAGGTACACGCTCCAACTCGGTTTTACAGTGAAAACTGCAGGAATTTCAAACCAGCACTAGGAAAAACCCTGAGAAACCAGAGAAAAAGTTTCTCCTGCAACCAGTTCCCTTTGTGATAGATGAACAAAAGTCTCTCCACATGTTCAGTTCTGAGAGGTAAGTGTGTGTGAAAGCCGTCCTTAACATAGCTTGTTGGGAACACAGAGTTTCTTTTCAATAGCAAACTGTACTCCATACATATATATGGGGAGGAAATCTCTCCAACTAGGTTTTACAGTGGAAACTGCAGGAAATTTAAACCGGCACTAGGAAACACACTGAGAAACCAGATTAAAAGTTTCTCCTGCAAACCGTTCACTTTGTGCTAGATGAACGAACGTCTCTCCAAATGCTCAGTTCTCAGAGATAAGTGTGTGGTAAAGCCGCGCTTCACCTAGCTTGATGGGAACACAGAGTTTCTTTTCAGTTGCAAACTGCACTCCATACATTTATATGGGGTGTTACTAGCTCCAATTCAGTTTTAGATGGAAAACTGCAGGAACTTCAAACCGGCACTAGGAAACACAGTGAGAAACCAGAGAAAAAGTTTCTCCTGCAATCCGTTCCCTTTGTGCTAGATGAACGAACGTCTCTCCACCTGCTCAGTTCTGAGAGATAAGTGTGTGTGAAAGCCGTCCTTCACCTAGCTTGTTGGGGACACGGAGTTTCTTTCATTTGCAAACTGCACTAAATACATTTATATGGGGTGTTACTAGCTCCAACACGGTTTTAGATTGAAAACTGCAGGAATTTCAAACCGGCACTAGGAAACACCCTGAGAAACCAGAGAAAAAGTTACTCCTGCAACCCGTTCCCTTTGTGCTAGATGAACAAAATTCTCTCCACATGTTCAGTTCTGAGAGGTAAGTGTGTGTGAAAGCCGTCCTTAACATAGCTTGTTGGGAACACAGAGTTTCTTTTCAATAGCAAACTGTACTCCATACATATATATGGGGAGGAACTCTCTCCAACTAGGTTTTACAGTGGAAACTGCAGGAACTTTAAACCGGCACTAGGAAACACAATGAGAAACCAGATAAAAAGTTTCTCCTGCAACCCGTTCACTTTGTGCTAGATGAACGTACGTCTCTCCAAATGCTCAGTTCTCAGATGTAAGTGTGTGGTAAAGCCGTACTTCACCTAGATTGTTAGGAACACAAAGTTTCTTTTCAGTTGCAAACTGCAATCTATGCATATATATGGGGAGGTACACACTCCAACTCGGTTTTACAGTGAAAACTGCAGGAACTTCAAACCGGCACTAGGAAACACACTGAGAAACCAGAGAAAAATTTCTCCTGCAAACCTTTCCCTTTGTGCTAGATGAACGAACGTCTCTCCACATGCTCAGTTCTCAGAGATAAGTGTGTGTGAAAGCCGTCTTTCTACTAGCTTTTGGGAACACACAGTTTCTTTTCAGTAGCCAACTGCACTCCATACATTATAAGGGTGGGTACTCGCTCCAACTCGGTTTTGTAGTGAAAACTGCAGGAACTTCAAACCGGCACTAGGAAACACTCTGAGATACCAGAGTAAAATTTTCTCCTGCAACCCGTTACATTTGTGCTAGATGAACGAACATCTCTCCACATGCTCAGTTCTGAGAGATAAGTGTGTGTGAAAGCCGTACTTCACCTAGCTTGTTGGGAACACGGAGTTTCTTTTCAGTTGCAAACTGCACTCCATACATATATATTGGGAGGTACTCGCTCCAAATCGGTTTAACAGAGAAAACTGCAGGAACTTCCAACCGATACTAGGAAATACACTGAGAAACCAGAGTAAAAATTTCTCCTGCAACCCGTTCCCTTTGTGCTAGATGAACAACGTCTCTCCACATGCTCAGTTCCCAGAGATAAGTGAGTGTGAAAGCCATAATTCACTTAGCTTGTAGGGAACACAGAGTTTCTTTTCAGTTGCAAACTGCAATCTATGCATATATATGGGGAGGAACACACCCCAACTCGGTTGTACAGTGAAAACTGTAGGAACTTCAAAACGGCACTAGGAAACACCCTGAGAAACCAGAGAAAAATTTTCTCCTGCAACACGTTCCCTTTGTGCAAATGAACGAACGTCTCTCCACATGCTCACTTCTGAGAGGTAAGAGTGTGTGAAAGCCGTTCTTCACCTAGCTTTTTGGGACACAGAGTGTCTTTTGAGTTGCCAACTGCACTCCATACATTTCTAAGGGGTGTTACACGCTCCAACTCGGTTTTACAGTGAAAACTGCAAGAACTTCAAACCGGCAGTAGGAAACACACTGAGAAACCAGAGTAAAAGTTTCTCCTGCAACCCGTTCTCTTTGTGCTAGATGAACGAACGTCTCTCCAAATGCTAGGTTCTCAGAGATAAGTGTGTGGTAAACCCGCCATTTACCTAGCTTGTTGGGAACACAGGGTTCCTTTTGAGTTGCAAACTGCACTCCATATATTTATATGGGGTGTTACAAGCTCCAACTCGGTTTTAGATTGAAAAATTCAGGAACTTCAAACCTGCACTAGGAAACACAGTGAGAAACCAGAGAAAAAGTTTCTCCTGCAACCCGTTCCCATTGTGCTAGATGAACGAACGTCTCTCCACATGCTCAGTTCTGAAAGATATGTGTGTGTGAAAGCCGTCCTTCACCTAGCTTGTTGGGAACACGGAGTTTCTTTTCAGTTGCAAACTGCACTCCTTACATATACATGGGGTGTTACTAGCTCCAACTCGGTTTTAGATTGAAAATTGCAGGAACTTCAAACCGCAACTAGGAAACACACTGAGAAACCAGAGTAAAAATTTCTATTGCAAAACGTTCCCTTTGTGCTAGATGAACGAACGTCTCTCCACATGCTCATTTCTCAGAGATAAGTGTGTGTGAAAGCCATACTTCACCTAGCTTGTTGGGAACACAGAGTTTCTTTTCAGTTGCAAACTGCACTCCATACATTTATATGGGGTGGTACTCGCTCCAACATGGTTTTACAGTGAAAACTGCAGGAACTTCAAACCGGCACTAGAAAACACACTGAGAAACCAGAGAAAAAGTTTCCCCTGCAAACCGTTCCTTTTGTGCTAGATGAACGAACGTCTCCCCACATGCAAAGTTCTGAGAGGTAAGTGTGTTTGAAAGCCGTCCTTCACCTAGCTTGTTGGGAACACAGAGTTTCTTTTCAGTTGCAAACTGCAATCTATGCATATATATGGGGAGGTACACGCTCCAACTCGGTTTTACAGTGAAAACTGCAGGAATTTCAAACCGGCACTAGGAAACACCCTGAGAAACCAGAGAAAAAGTTACTCCTGCAACCCGTTCCCTTTGTGCTAGATGAACAAAATTCTCTCCACATGTTCAGTTCTGAGAGGTAAGTGTGTGTGAAAGCCGTCCTTAACATAGCTTGTTGGGAACACAGAGTTTCTTTTCAATAGCAAACTGTACTCCATACATATATATGGGGAGGAACTCTCTCCAACTAGGTTTTACAGTGGAAACTGCAGGAACTTTAAACCGGCACTAGGAAACACAATGAGAAACCAGATAAAAAGTTTCTCCTGCAACCCGTTCACTTTGTGCTAGATGAACGTACGTCTCTCCAAATGCTCAGTTCTCAGATGTAAGTGTGTGGTAAAGCCGTACTTCACCTAGATTGTTAGGAACACAAAGTTTCTTTTCAGTTGCAAACTGCAATCTATGCATATATATGGGGAGGTACACACTCCAACTCGGTTTTACAGTGAAAACTGCAGGAACTTCAAACCGGCACTAGGAAACACACTGAGAAACCAGAGAAAAATTTCTCCTGCAAACCTTTCCCTTTGTGCTAGATGAACGAACGTCTCTCCACATGCTCAGTTCTCAGAGATAAGTGTGTGTGAAAGCCGTCTTTCTACTAGCTTTTTGGGAACACACAGTTTCTTTTCAGTAGCCAACTGCACTCCATACATTATAAGGGTGGGTACTCGCTCCAACTCGGTTTTGTAGTGAAAACTGCAGGAACTTCAAACCGGCACTAGGAAACACTCTGAGATACCAGAGTAAAATTTTCTCCTGCAACCCGTTACATTTGTGCTAGATGAACGAACATCTCTCCACATGCTCAGTTCTGAGAGATAAGTGTGTGTGAAAGCCGTACTTCACCTAGCTTGTTGGGAACACGGAGTTTCTTTTCAGTTGCAAACTGCACTCCATACATATATATTGGGAGGTACTCGCTCCAAATCGGTTTAACAGAGAAAACTGCAGGAACTTCCAACCGATACTAGGAAATACACTGAGAAACCAGAGTAAAATTTCTCCTGCAACCCGTTCCCTTTGTGCTAGATGAACAACGTCTCTCCACATGCTCAGTTCCCAGAGATAAGTGAGTGTGAAAGCCATAATTCACCTAGCTTGTAGGGAACACAGAGTTTCTTTTCAGTTTGCAAACTGCAATCTATGCATATATATGGGGAGGAACACACCCCAACTCGGTTGTACAGTGAAAACTGTAGGAACTTCAAAACGGCACTAGGAAACACCCTGAGAAACCAGAGAAAAATTTCTCCTGCAACACGTTCCCTTTGTGCTTGATGAACGAACGTCTCTCCACATGCTCAGTTCTCAGAGATAAGTGTGTGTGAAAGCCGTACTTCTCCAAGCTTGTTGGGAACACAAAATTTCTTTTCAGTTGCCAACTGCACTCCATACATTTCTAAGGGGTGTTACACGCTCCAAATCGGTTTTACAGTGAAAACTGCAAGAACTTCAAACCGGCACTAGGAAACACACTGAGAAACCAGAGTAAAAGTTTCTCCTGAAACCCGTTCCCTTTGTGCAAATGAACGAACGTCTCTCCACATGCTCACTTCTGAGAGGTAAGAGTGTGTGAAAGCCGTTCTTCACCTAGCTTTTTGGGACATAGAGTGTCTTTTCAGTTGCCAACTGCACTCCATACATTTCTAAGGGGTGTTACACGCTCCAACTCGGTTTTACAGTGAAAACTGCAAGAACTTCAAACCGGCACTAGGAAACACACTGAGAAACCAGAGTAAAGTTTCTCCTGCAACCCGTTCTCTTTGTGCTAGATGAACGAACGTCTCTCCAAATGCTAGGTTCTCAGAGATAAGTGTGTGGTAAACCCGCCATTTACCTAGCTTGTTGGGAACACAGGGTTCCTTTTGAGTTGCAAACTGCACTCCACATATTTATATGGGGTGTTACAAGCTCCAACTCGGTTTTAGATTGAAAAATTCAGGAAATTCAAACCTGCACTAGGAAACACAGTGAGAAACCAGAGAAAAAGTTTCTCCTGCAACCCGTTCCCATTGTGCTAGATGAACGAACGTCTCTCCACATGCTCAGTTCTGAAAGATATGTGTGTGTGAAAGCCGTCCTTCACCTAGCTTGTTGGGAACACGGAGTTTCTTTTCAGTTGCAAACTGCACTCCTTACATATACATGGGGTGTTACTAGCTCCAACTCGGTTTTAGATTGAAAATTGCAGGAACTTCAAACCGCAACTAGGAAACACACTGAGAAACCAGAGTAAAAGTTTCTCCTGAAACCCGTTCCCTTTGTGCAAATGAACGAACGTCTCTCCACATGCTCACTTCTGAGAGGTAAGAGTGTGTGAAAGCCGTCCTTCACCTAGCTTTTTGGGACACAGAGTTTCTTTTCAGTTGCAAACTGCACTCCATACATTTATATGGGGTGGTACTCGCTCCAACTTGGTTTTACAGTGAAAACTGCAGGAACTTCAAACCGGCACTAGAAAACACAATGAGAAACCAGAGAAAAAGTTTCCCCTGCAAACCGTTCCTTTTGTGCTAGATGAACGAACGTCTCCCCACATGCAAAGTTCTGAGATGTAAGTGTGTTTGAAAGCCGTCCTTCACCTAGCTTGTTGGGAACACAGAGTTTCTTTTCAGTTGCAAACTGCAATCTATGCATATATATGGGGAGGTACACGCTCCAACTCGGTTTTACAGTGAAAACTGCAGGAATTTCAAACCAGCACTAGGAAAAACCCTGAGAAACCAGAGAAAAAGTTTCTCCTGCAACCAGTTCCCTTTGTGATAGATGAACAAAAGTCTCTCCACATGTTCAGTTCTGAGAGGTAAGTGTGTGTGAAAGCCGTCCTTAACATAGCTTGTTGGGAACACAGAGTTTCTTTTCAATAGCAAACTGTACTCCATACATATATATGGGGAGGAAATCTCTCCAACTAGGTTTACAGTGGAAACTGCAGGAAATTTAAACCGGCACTAGGAAACACACTGAGAAACCAGATTAAAAGTTTCTCCTGCAAACCGTTCACTTTGTGCTAGATGAACGAACGTCTCTCCAAATGCACAGTTCTCAGAGATAAGTGTGTGGTAAAGCCGCGCTTCACCTAGCTTGATGGGAACACAGAGTTTCTTTTCAGTTGCAAACTGCACTCCATACATTTATATGGGGTGTTACTAGCTCCAATTCAGTTTAGATTGAAAACTGCAGGAACTTCAAACCGGCACTAGGAAACACAGTGAGAAACCAGAGAAAAAGTTTCTCCTGCAATCCGTTCCCTTTGTGCTAGATGAACGAACGTCTCTCCACCTGCTCAGTTCTGAGAGATAAGTGTGTGTGAAAGCCGTCCTTCACCTAGCTTGTTGGGGACACGGAGTTTCTTTCATTTGCAAACTGCACTAAATACATTTATATGGGGTGTTACTAGCTCCAACACGGTTTTAGATTGAAAACTGCAGGAATTTCAAACCGGCACTAGGAAACACCCTGAGAAACCAGAGAAAAAGTTACTCCTGCAACCCGTTCCCTTTGTGCTAGATGAACAAAATTCTCTCCACATGTTCAGTTCTGAGAGGTAAGTGTGTGTGAAAGCCGTCCTTAACATAGCTTGTTGGGAACACAGAGTTTCTTTTCAATAGCAAACTGTACTCCATACATATATATGGGGAGGAACTCTCTCCAACTAGGTTTTACAGTGGAAACTGCAGGAACTTTAAACCGGCACTAGGAAACACAATGAGAAACCAGATAAAAAGTTTCTCCTGCAACCCGTTCACTTTGTGCTAGATGAACGTACGTCTCTCCAAATGCTCAGTTCTCAGATGTAAGTGTGTGGTAAAGCCGTACTTCACCTAGATTGTTAGGAACACAAAGTTTCTTTTCAGTTGCAAACTGCAATCTATGCATATATATGGGGAGGTACACACTCCAACTCGGTTTTACAGTGAAAACTGCAGGAACTTCAAACCGGCACTAGGAAACACACTGAGAAACCAGAGAAAAATTTCTCCTGCAAACCTTTCCCTTTGTGCTAGATGAACGAACGTCTCTCCACATGCTCAGTTCTCAGAGATAAGTGTGTGTGAAAGCCGTCTTTCTACTAGCTTTTTGGGAACACACAGTTTCTTTTCAGTAGCCAACTGCACTCCATACATTATAAGGGTGGGTACTCGCTCCAACTCGGTTTTGTAGTGAAAACTGCAGGAACTTCAAACCGGCACTAGGAAACACTCTGAGATACCAGAGTAAAATTTTCTCCTGCAACCCGTTACATTTGTGCTAGATGAACGAACATCTCTCCACATGCTCAGTTCTGAGAGATAAGTGTGTGTGAAAGCCGTACTTCACCTAGCTTGTTGGGAACACGGAGTTTCTTTTCAGTTGCAAACTGCACTCCATACATATATATTGGGAGGTACTCGCTCCAAATCGGTTTAACAGAGAAAACTGCAGGAACTTCCAACCGATACTAGGAAATACACTGAGAAACCAGAGTAAAAATTTCTCCTGCAACCCGTTCCCTTTGTGCTAGATGAACAACGTCTCTCCACATGCTCAGTTCCCAGAGATAAGTGAGTGTGAAAGCCATAATTCACCTAGCTTGTAGGGAACACAGAGTTTCTTTTCAGTTGCAAACTGCAATCTATGCATATATATGGGGAGGAACACACCCCAACTCGGTTGTACAGTGAAAACTGTAGGAACTTCAAAACGGCACTAGGAAACACCCTGAGAAACCAGAGAAAAATTTCTCCTGCAACACGTTCCCTTTGTGCAAATGAACGAACGTCTCTCCACATGCTCACTTCTGAGAGGTAAGAGTGTGTGAAAGCCGTTCTTCACCTAGCTTTTTGGGACACAGAGTGTCTTTTCAGTTGCCAACTGCACTCCATACATTTCTAAGGGGTGTTACACGCTCCAACTCGGTTTTACAGTGAAAACTGCAAGAACTTCAAACCGGCAGTAGGAAACACACTGAGAAACCAGAGTAAAAGTTTCTCCTGCAACCCGTTCTCTTTGTGCTAGATGAACGAACGTCTCTCCAAATGCTAGGTTCTCAGAGATAAGTGTGTGGTAAACCCGCCATTTACCTAGCTTGTTGGGAACACAGGGTTCCTTTTGAGTTGCAAACTGCACTCCATATATTTATATGGGGTGTTACAAGCTCCAACTCGGTTTTAGATTGAAAAATTCAGGAACTTCAAACCTGCACTAGGAAACACAGTGAGAAACCAGAGAAAAAGTTTCTCCTGCAACCCGTTCCCATTGTGCTAGATGAACGAACGTCTCTCCACATGCTCAGTTCTGAAAGATATGTGTGTGTGAAAGCCGTCCTTCACCTAGCTTGTTGGGAACACGGAGTTTCTTTTCAGTTGCAAACTGCACTCCTTACATATACATGGGGTGTTACTAGCTCCAACTCGGTTTTAGATTGAAAATTGCAGGAACTTCAAACCGCAACTAGGAAACACACTGAGAAACCAGAGTAAAAGTTTCTCCTGAAACCCGTTCCCTTTGTGCAAATGAACGAACGTCTCTCCACATGCTCACTTCTGAGAGGTAAGAGTGTGTGAAAGCCGTCCTTCACCTAGCTTTTTGGGACACAGAGTTTCTTTTCAGTTGCAAACTGCACACCATACATTTATATGGGGTGGTACTCGCTCCAACTTGGTTTTACAGTGAAAACTGCAGGAACTTCAAACCGGCACTAGAAAACACAATGAGAAACCAGAGAAAAAGTTTCCCCTGCAACCCGTTCCTTTTGTGCTAGATGAACGAACGTCTCCCCTCATGCAAAGTTCTGAGATGTAAGTGTGTTTGAAAGCCGTCCTTCACCTAGCTTGTTGGGAACACAGAGTTTCTTTTCAGTTGCAAACTGCAATCTATGCATATATATGGGGAGGTACACGCTCCAACTCGGTTTTACAGTGAAAACTGCAGGAATTTCAAACCGGCACTAGGAAAAACCCTGAGAAACCAGAGAAAAAGTTTCTCCTGCAACCAGTTCCCTTTGTGCTAGATGAACGAACGTCTCTCCAAATGCTCAGTTCTCAGAGATAATTGTGTGGTAAAGCCGCACTTCACCTAGCTTGATGGGAACACAGAGTTTCTTTTCAGTTGCAAACTGCACTCCATACATTTATATGGCGTGTTACTAGCTCCAATTCGGTTTTAGATTGAAAACTGCAGGAACTTCAAACCGGCACTAGGAAACACAGTGAGAAACCAGAGAAAAAGTTTCTCCTGCAATCCGTTCCCTTTGTGCTAGATGAACGAACGTCTCTCCACATGCTCAGTTCTGAGAGATAAGTGTGTGTGAAAGCCGTCCTTCACCTAGCTTGTTGGGGACACGGAGTTTCTTTTCATTTGCAAACTGCACTCCATACATATATATGGGGAGGTACTCGTTCCAAATCGGTTTAACAGTGAAAACTGCAGGAACTTCAAACCGGCATTAGGAAATACACTGAGAAACCAGAGTAAAAATTTCTCCTGCAAACCGTTCCCTTTGTGCTAGATGAACGAACGTCTCTCCACATGCCCAGGTCTCAGAGATAAGTGTGTGTGAAAGCCATACTTCACCTAAATTTTTGGGAACACAGAGTTTCTTTCATTTGCAAACTGCACTAAATACATTTATATGGGGTGTTACTAGCTCCAACACGGTTTTAGATTGAAAACTGCAGGAACTTCAAAACGGCACTAGGAAACACACTGAGAAACCAGAGAAAAATTTTCCGCAGCTAACTGTTCCCTTTGTGCTAGATGAAAGAACGTCTCTCCACATGCTCATTTCTTAGAGATAAGTGTGTGTGAAAGCCGTACTTAACCTAGCTTGTTGGGAACACAGAGTTTCTTTTCAGTTGCAAACTGCAATCTATGCATATATATGGGGAGGTACACAATCCAACTCGGTTTTACAGTGAAAACTGCAGGAACTTCAAACAGGAATTATGAAACACACTGAGAAACCAGAGAAAAATTTCTCCTGCAACCCTTTCCCTTTGTGCTAGATGAACGAACGTCTCTCCTCATGCTCAGTTCTCACAGATAATTGTGTGTGAAATCCGTCCTTCTCGTAGCTTGTTGGGAACACAAAGTTCCGTTTCAGTAGCCAACTGCACTCCATACATTTATAAGGGGGGGTACTCGCTCCAACTCGGTTTTGTAGTGAAAACTGCAGGAACTTCAAACCGGCACTAGGAAACACACTGAGAAACCAGAGTAAAAGTTTCTCCTGCAACCCGTTCCCTTTGTGCTAGATGAACGAACGTCTCTCCACATGCTCAGTTCTGAGAGGTAAGTGTGTGTGAATAGGCGTCCTTCACCTAGCTTTTGGGACACAGAGATTCTTTTCAGTTGCAAACGGCACTCCATACATTTATATGGGGTGGTACTCGCTCCAACACGGTTTTACAGTGAAAACTCCAGGAACTTCAAACCGGCACTAGAAAACACACTGAGAAACCAGAGAAATAGTTTCTCCTGCAATGCGTTCCCTTTGTGCTAGATGAACGAAAGTCTCTCCACATGCTCAGTTCTGAGAGGTAAGTGTGTGTGAAAGCCGTCCTTCACCTACCTTGTTGGGAACACAGAGTTTCTTTTTAGTAGCCAACTCTACTCCATACATATATATGGGGAGGAACTCTCTCCAACTAGGTTTTACAGTGTAAACTGCAGGAAATTTAAACCGGCACTAGGAAACTAAATGAGAAACCAGATTAAAAGTTTCTTCTGCCATCCGTTCCCTTTGTGATAGATGAACGAACGTCTCTCCACATGCTCAGTTCTCAGAGATATGTGTGTGTGAAAGCCATTCTTTTCCTAGCTTGTTGGGAACACAAAATTTCTTTTCAGTTGCCAACTGCACTCCATACATTTATAAGGTAGGGTACTCGCTCCAACTCGGTTTTGCAGTGAAAACTGCAGGAACTTCAAACCGACACTAGGAAACACCCTGAGAAACCAGAGAAAAAGTTTCCCCTGCAAACCGTTCACTTTGTGCTAGATGAACGAACGTCTCTCCAAATGCTCAGTTCTCAGAGATAATTGTGTAGTAAAGCCGCACTTCACCTAGCTTGATGGGAACACAGAGTTTCTTTTCAGTTGCAAACTGCACTCCATACATTTATATGGCGTGTTACTAGCTCCAATTCGGTTTTAGATTGAAAACTGCAGGAACTTCAAACCGGCACTAGGAAACACAGTGAGAAACCAGAGAAAAAGTTTCTCCTGCAATCCGTTCCCTTTGTGCTAGATGAACGAACGTCTCTCCACATGCTCAGTTCTGAGAGATAAGTGTGTGTGAAAGCCGTCCTTCTCGTAGCTTGTTGTGAACACAAAGTTTCTTTTCAGTAGCCAACTACACTCCATACATTTATAAGGGGGGGTACACGCTCCAACTCGTTTTTGTAGTGAAAACTGCAGGAACTTCAAACCGGCACTAGGAAACACACTGAGAAACCAGAGTAAAAGTTTCTCCTGCAACCCGTTCCCTTTGTGCTAGATGAACGAACGTCTCTCCACATGCTCAGTTCTGAGAGGTAAGTGTGTGTGAAAGCTGTCCTTCACCTAGCTTTTGGGACACAGAGATTCTTTTCAGTTGCAAACTGCACTCCATACATTTATATGGGGTGGTACTCGCTCCAACTCGGTTTTACAGTGAAAACTCCAGGAACTTCAAACCGGCACTAGAAAACACACTGAGAAACCAGAGAAATAGTTTCTCCTGAAATGCGTTCCCTTTGTGCTAGATGAACGACCGTCTCTCCACATACTCAGTTCTCAGAGATAAGTGTGTGTGAAAGCCGTCCTTCACCTAGCTTGTTGGGAACACAGAGTGTCTTTTCAGTTGCAAACTGCCCTCCATACATTTATATGGGGAGGTACACGCTCCAACTCGGTTTTACAGTGAAAATTGCAGGAACTTCAAAGCGGCACTAGGAAATACACTGAGAAAAGAGAGTAAAAGTTTCTCTGGCAAACCATTCCCATTATTCTAGATGAACGGAATTCTCTCAACATGCTGAATTCTGAGAGTTAAGTGTGTGTGAAAGCCGTTCTTCACCTAGATTTTTGGGAACACAGAGTTTCGTTTCAGTTGCAAACTGCACTCCATACACATATAAGGGGAAGTACTCGCTCCAACTCCATTTTACAGTTAGAATAGCAGGAACTTCTAACCGTCACTAGGAAACACACTGAGAAACGAGAGTAAACGATCCTCCTGCAAACCGTTCTTTGTGCTAGATGAACGAACTTCTTTCCACTTGCTCAGTTCTGAGAGATACGTGTGTGTGAAAGCCGTCCTTCACATAGCTTGTTGGGAACACAGAGTTTCTTTTCAGTTGCAAACTGCACTCCATACATATATAAGGGGAAGTATTCGCTCCAACTCGATTTTACAGTTAGAATTGCAGAAACTTCAAACCGTCACTAGGAAACACACTGAGAAACAAGAGAAAAACTTTCTCCTGCAACCAATTCCCTTTGTGCTAGATGAACGAACGTCTCTCCACATGCTCAGTCTCAGAGATACGTGTGTGGTAAAGCCGCACTTCACCTAGCTTCTTGGGAACACAGAGTTTCTTTTCATTTGCAAACTGCCCTCCAAACCTTTATATGGGGAGGTACTCGCTCCAACTCTGTTTTAGAGTGAATATTGCAGGAATTTAAACCGGAACTAGGAAACACACTTAGAAACGAGAGTAAAAGTTTCTCTGGCAAACCATTCCCATTATTTTAGATGAACAAAAGTCTCTCCACATGCTCAATTCTGAGACATAAGTGTGTGTGAAATCCGTACTTCAACTAGCTTGTTGGGAACACAGAATTTCTTTTCAGTTGCATACTGTAATCCATACATATATAAGGGGAAGTACTCGCTCCAACTCGATTTTACATTGAGAATTGCAGGAACTCAAACCGTCACTAGGAAACACACAGAGAAATGAGAGTAAAAGTTTCTGCTTCAACCCGTTCTTTGTGCTAGATGAACGAAAGTCTTTCCACTTGCTCAGTTCTGAGAGATAAGTGTGTGTGCAAGCCGTCTTTCACCTAGTTTGTTAGGAACACAAAGAATCTTTTCAGTAGCAAACTGCAATCTATGCATATATATGGGGAGGAACTCTCTCCAACTAGGTTTTACAGTGAAAACTGCAGGAACTTGAAACCGGCACAAGGAAACACACTGAAAAACCAGAAAAAAGTTTCCGCAGCAACCCGTTCCCTTTGTGCTAGATGAACGAACAAATCTCCTCATGCTCAGTTCTGAGAATTAAGTGTGTGTGAAAGCCGTCCTTCACCTAGCTTGTTGGGAACACAGAGTTTCTTTTCAGTTGCAAACTGCAATCTATGCATATATATGGGGAGGTACACGCTCCAAATCGGTTTTACAGTGAAAACGGCAGGAATTTCAAATCGGCACTTGGAAACACCCTGAGAAACCAGAGAAAAAGTTTCTCCTGCAACCCGTTCCCTTTGTGCTAGATGAACGAAAGTCTCTCCACATGCTCAGTTCTGAGAGGTAAGTGTGTGTGAAAGCCGTCCTTCAACTAGCTTGTTGGGAACACAGAGTTTCTTTTTAGTGGCAAACTGTACTCCATACATATATATAGGGAGGTACTCTCTCCAACTATGTTTTACAGTGAAAAGTGCAGGAACTTCAAACTGGCAGTAGGAAACACACTGAGAAACCATAGTAAAAGATTCTCCTGCAACCCGTTCCTTTTGTGCTAGATGAACGTACGTGTCTCCACTTGCTCAGTTCTCAGAGATACATGTGTGGTAAACCCACACTTCATCTAGTTTCTTGGGAACACAGAGTTTCTTTTCAGTTGCAAACTGCACTCCATACATATATATGGGAAGTACACACTCCAACTCGGTTTTATAGTGAAAAATGCAGGAATTTAAACCGGCACTAAGAAACACACTGAGAAACGAGAGTAAAAGTTTCTCTGGCAAATCATTCCCATTATTATAGATGAACGAAAGTCTCTTCACATGCTCAAATATGAGACATAAGTGTGTGTGTAAGCCGTACTTCACCTAGCTTTTTGGGAACACAGAGTTTCTTTTCAGTAGCAAACTGCACTCCATACATTTATAAGGGGAAGAACTCGCTCCAACTCGATTTTACAGTGAGAATTGCAGGAACTTCAAACCGGCACTAGGAAACATACTGAGAAACGAGAGTAAAAGTTTCTGCTGAAACCCGTTCTTTGTGCTAGATGAACGAACGTCTTTCCACTTTCTCAGTTCTGAGAGATAAGTGTGTGTGCAAGCCTTCCTTCACCTAGCTTGTTAGGAACACAAAGATTCTTTTCAGAAGCAGACTGCAATCTATGCTTATATATGGGGTGGAAAAATCTCCACCTAGATTTTACTGTGAAAACTGCAGGAACTTGAAAGCAGCACTAGGAAACACACTGAGAAACCAGAGAAAAAGTTTCCGCAGCAACCCGTTCCCTTTGTGCAAGATGAACGAACCCCTCTCCACATGCTCAGTTCTGAGAGATAATTGTGTGTGAAAGCCGTCCTTCACCTAGCTTGTTGGGAACACAAAGATTCTTTTCAGAAGCAAACTGCAATCTATGCATATATATGGGGAGGAACTCTCTCCAACTAGATTTTACAGTGAAAACTGCAGGAACTTGAAACCGGCACTAGGAAACACAATGAGAAACCAGAGAAAAAGTTTCTCCTGCAACCCGTTCCCTTTGTGCTAGATGAACAAACGTCTCTCCACATGCTCAGTTCTGAGAGGTAAGTGTGTGTGAAAGCCGTCCTTCACCTAGCATGCTGGGAACACATAGATTCTTTCAGTAGCAACCTGTTCTCCATACATATATATGGGGAGGTACTCTCTCCAAGTATGTTTTACAGAGAAAACTGCAGGAACTTCAAACCGGCACTAGGAAACACACTGAGAAACCAGAGAAAAAGTTTCTCCTGCAAACGTACCCTTTGTGCTAGATGAACGAAAGCATCCCACATGCTAAGTTCTCATAGATAAGTGTGTGGTAAAGCCGCCCTTCACTAAGCTTCTTGGGAACAAGAGTTTCTTTTCAGTTGCAAACTGTACTCCATACATTTATATGGGGCGGTACACGCTCCAACTCGGTTTTACAGTGAAAACTGCAGGAACTTCAAACCGGCCCTAGGAAACACACTGAGAAACCAGAGAAAAAGTTTCTCCTGCAAACTGTTCCCTTTGTGCTAGATGAACGAACGTCTCTCCACATGCTCAATTCTGAGAGATAAGTGTGTGTGAAAGCCGTCCTTCACCTAGCTTGTTGGGAACACAAAGATTCTTTTCAGTAGCAAACTGCAATCTATGCATATATATGGTGAGGAACCCTCTCCAACTAGGATTTACAGTGAAAACTGCAGGAACATGAAATCGGCACTAGGAAACACACTCAGAAACCGGAGAAAAAGTTTCCGCAGCAACCTTTTCCCTTTGTGCTAGATGAACGAACTTCTCTCCACATGCTCAGTTATGAGAGTTAAATGTGTGTGAAAGCCGTCCTTCACCTAGCTTCCTGGGAACACAGAGTTTCTTTTCAGTTGTAAACTGCACTCCATATATTTATATGGGGAGGGTACTCGCTCTAACACGGTTTTACAGTGAAAACTGCAGGAACTTCAAACCGGCACTAGGAAACACACTGAGAAACAAGAGAAAAAGTTTCTCCTGCAACCCGTTCCATTTGTGCTAGATGAACGAAAGTCTCTCTACATGCTCCGTTCTGGGAGATAAGTGTGTGTGAAAGCCGTCCTTCACCTAGCTTGTTGGGAACATGGAGTTTCTTTTCAGTTGCAAACTGCACTCCATACATATATATGGGGAGGTACACGCTCCAACACGGTTTTACAGTGAAAACTGCAGGAACTTCAAACCGGCACTAGGAAACACACTGAGAAACAAGAGAAAAAGTTTCTCCTGCAACCCGTTCCCTTTGTGCTAGATGAACGAACGTCTCTCCACATGCTCAGTTCTCAGAAATAAGTGTGTGTGAAAGCCAAACTTCAACTAGCTGATGGGAACACAGGGTTTCTTTTCAGTTGCAAACTGCACTACATATATTTATATGCGGTGTTACTAGCTCCAAATCGGTTTTAGATTGAAAACTGCAGGAATTTCAAACCGGCACTAGGAAACACACTGAGAAACCAGAGAAAAATTTCCGCAGCTAACGGTTCCATTTGTGCTAGATGAACGAACGTCTCTCCACATGTTCAGTTCTCAGAGATAAGTGTGTGTGAAAGCCGTACTTCACCTAGCTTGTTGGGAACACAGAGTTTCTTTTCAGATGCAAACTGCAATCTATGCATATATATGGGGAGGTACACGCTCAAAATCACTTTAACAGTGAAAACTGCAGGAACTTCAAATCGGCACTAGGAAACACACTGAGAATCCAGAGTAAAATTTCTCCTGCAACCCGTTCCCTTTGTGCTAGATGAACGAACATCTCTCCACATGCTCAGTTCTGAGAGGTAAGTGTTTGAGAAAGCCGTCCTTCACCTAGCTTGTTGGGACACAGAGTTTCTTTTCAGTTGTAAACTGCACTCCATACATTTATATGGGGTGGTACTCGCTCCAACTTGGTTTTAAAGTGAAAACTGCAGGAACTTCAAACCGGCACTAAAAAACACACTGAGATACCAGAGAAAAAGTTTCTCCTGCAAACCGTTCCCTTTGTGCTAGATGAACGAACGTCTCTCCACATGCTCAGTTCTCAGAGATAAGTGTGTGTGAAAGCCGTCCTTCTCCTAGCTTGTTGGGAACACAGAGTTTCTATTCAGTAGCAAACTGCAATCTATGCATATATATGGGGAGGTACACGCTCCAAATCGGTTTTACAGTGAAAACTGCAGGAATTTCAAACCGGCACTAGAAAAAATAATGAGACACCAGAGAAAAAGTTTCTCCTGCCACCAGTTCCCTTTGTGCTAGATGAATGAACATCTCTCCACATGCTAAGTTCTGAGAGGTAAGTGTGTGTGAAAGCCGTCCTTCAACTAGCTTGTGGGAAACACAGAGTTTCTTTTCAGTAGCAAACTGTACTCCATACATATATATGGGGAGGAACTCTCTCCAACTAGATTTTACACTGGAAACTGCAGGAACTTTAAACCGGCACTAGGAAACACACTGAGAAACCAGAATAAAAGTTTCTCCTGCAACCCGTTCCCTTTGTGCTAGATGAACGAACGTCTCTCCACATGCTCAGTTCTCAGAGATAAGTGTGTGTGAAAGCCATACTTCACATAGCTTGTTGGGAACACAGAGTTTCTTTTCAGTTGCAAACTGCACTACATATATTTATATGCGGTGTTACTAGCTCCAACACGGTTTTAGATTGAAAATTGCAGGAACTTCAAACAGGCACTAGGAAACAGACTGAGAAACTAGAGAAAAATATCTCCTGCAACCCGTTCCCTTTGTGCTAGATGAAAGAACGTCTATCCACATGCTCAGTTCTCAGAGATAAATGTGTGTGAAAGCTGTCCTTCTCCTAGCTTGTTGGGAACACAAAATTTCTTTTCAGTTGCCAACTGCACTCCATACATTTATAAGGGGGTGTAATCGCTCCAATCGTTTTTACAGTGAAAACTGCAGGAACTTCAAACCGGCACTAGGAAACACACTGAGAAACCAGAGTAAAATTTCTTCTGCAAAGCGTTCCCTTTGTGCTAGATGAACGAACATCTCTTCACATGCTCAGTTCTGAGAGGTAAGTGTGTGGGAAAGCCGTCCTTCACCAAGCTTGTTGGGACACAGAGTTTCTTTTCAGTTGTAAACTGCACTCCATACATTTATATGGGGTGGTACTCGCTCCAACTCGGTTTTAATGTGAAAAATGCAGGAACTTCAAACCGGCACTAGAAAACACACTGAGAAACCAGAGAAAAAGTTTCTCCTGCAACCCATTCCCTTTGTGCTAGATAAACGATCGTCTCTCCACATGCTCAGTTCTCAGAGGTAAGTGTGTGTGAAAGCCGTACTTCACCTAGTTTGTTGGGAACACAGAGTTTCTTTTCATTTGCAAACTGCAATCTATGCATATATATGGGGAGGTACAAATTCCAACTCGGTTTTACAGTGAAAACTGCAGGAATTTCAAACCGGCACTAGAAAACACACTGAGAAACCAGAGAAAATATTTCTCCTGCCACCAGTTCCCTTTGTGCTAGATGAACGATCGTCTCTCCACATGCTCAGTTCTCAGAGATAATTGTGTGTGAAAGCCATAGTTCACCTAGCTTGTTGGGAACACAGAGTTTCTTTTCAGTTGCAAACTGCACTCCATACATATATAAGGGGAAGTACTCGCTCCAACTCGATTTTACAGTGAGAATTGCAGGAACTTCAAACCGTCACTAGGAAACACACTGACAAATGAGAGTAAAAGTTTCTGCTGCAAACCGTTCTTTGTGCTAGATGAACGAACGTCTTTCCACTTGTTCAGATCTGAGAGATAAGTGTGTGTGCAAGCCGTCCTTCACCTAGCTTGTTAGGAACACAAAGATTCTTTTCAGAAGCAAACAGCAATCTATGCATATATATGGGGAGGAAACCTCTCCAACTAGATTTTACAGTGAAAACTGCAGGACTTGAAACCAGCACTAGGAAACACATTGAAAAAACCAGAGGAAAATTTTCCGCAGCAAAACCTTCCCTTTGTGCTAGATGAAGAACGTCGCTCCACATGCTCATTTCTGAGAGATAAGTGTGTTTGAAAGCCGTCCTTCACCTAGCTTGTTGGGAACACAGAGTTTCTTTTCAGTTGCAAACTACAATCTATGCATATATATGGGGAGGTACACGCTCAAAAACGGTTTTACAGTGAAAACTTCAGGAATTTCAAACCGGCACTAGGAAACACCCTGAGAAACCAGAGAAAATGTTTTTCCTGCAACCGGTTCCCTTTGTGAGAGATGAACGAAAGTCTCTCCACATGCTCAGTTCTGAGAGGTAAGTGTGTGTGAAAGCCGTCCTTCACCTAGCTTGTTGGGAACACAGAGTTTCTTTTTAGTAGCAAAATGTAATCCATAAATATATATGGGGAGGTACACTCTCCAACTCTGTTTTACAGTGAAAACTGCAGGAACTTCAAACTGGCACTAGGAAAAACACTGAGAAACCATAGTAAAAATTTCTCCTGCAAAACGTTCCCTTTGTGGTAGATGAACGAACGTCTCTCCACATGCTCAATTCTCAGATATACGTGTGTGGTAAAGCTGCACTTCACCTAGCTTCTTGGGAACACAGAATTTCTTTTCAGTTGCAAACTGCACTCCATACATATATATGGGAAGTACTCACTCCAACTCGGTTTTACAGTGAATACTGCAGGAATTTAAACCGGCACTAGGAAACACACTGAGAAACGAGAGTAAAAGTTTCTGCTGCAACCCGTTCTTCGCGTTAGATGAAAGAACGTCTTTCCACTTGCTCAGTTCTGAGAGATAATTGTGTGTGAAAGCCTTCCTTCACATAGCTTGTTAGGAACACAAAGATTCTTTTCAGTAGCAAACAGCAATCTATGCATATATATGGGGAGGAAACATCTCCAACTAGATTTTACAGTGAAAACTGCAGGAACTTGAAGCCAGCACTAGGAAACACACTGAGAAATCAGAGAAAAAGTTTCCACAGCAACCCGTTCCCTTTGTGCTAGATGAACGAACGTCTCTCCACATGCTCAGTTCTGAGAGATAATTGTGTGTGAAAGCTGTCCTTCACATTGCTTGTTGGGAACACAAAGATTCTTTTCAGAAGCAAACTGCAATCTATGCATATATATGGGGAGGAACGCTCTCCAACTAGGTTTTACAGTGAAAACTGCAGGAACTTGAAACCGGCACTAGGAAACACACTGAAAAAACCAGAGGAAAATTTTCCGCAGCAAACCGTTCCCTTTGTGCTAGATGAACGAAAGTCTCTCCACAAGCTCAGTTCTGAGAGATAAGTGTGTGTGAAAGCCGTTCTTCACCTAACTTGTTGGGAACACAGAGATTCTTTTCAGTTGCAAACTACAATCTATGCATATATATGAGGAGGTACACGCTCCAAATCGGTTTTACAGTGAAAACTGCAGGAATTTCAAACCCGCACTAGGAAACACCCTGAGAAACCAGAGAAAATGTTTCTCCTGCAACCCGTTCCCTTTGTGATAGATGAACGAACGTCTCTCCACATGCTCAGTTCTGAGAGGTAAGTGTGTGTGAAAGCCGTCCTTCACCTAGCTTGTTGGGAACACAGTTTCTTTTTAGTAGCAAACTGTACTCCATACATATATATGGGGAGGTACCCTCTCCAACTCTGTTTTACAGTGAAAACTGCAGGAACTTCAAACTGGCTCTAGGAAACACACTGAGAAACCATAGTAAAAGTTTCTCCTGCAAACCATTCCCTTTGTGCTAGATGAACGAACGTCTCTCCACATGCTCAATTCTCAGAGATACGTGTGTGGTAAAGCCGCCCTTCACCTAGCTTCTTGGGAACACAGAGTTTCTTTTCAGTTGCAAACTGCACTCCATACATTTATATGGGAAGTACTCACTCCAACTCGGTTTTACAATGAAAACTGCAGGAATTTAACCCGGCACTAGGAAACACACTAAGAAAAGAGAGTAAAAGTTTCTGCTGCAACCCGTTCTTTGTGCTAGATGAACGAACGTCTTTCCACTTGCTCAGTTCTGAGAGATAAGTGTGTGTGCAAGCCGTTCTTCACCTTGCTTGTTGGGAAAACAAAGATTCTTTTCACTAGCAAACTGCAATCTTTGCATATATATGTGGAGGATACTTCTCCAACTAGCTTTTACATTGAAAACTGCAGGAACTTGAAACCAGCACTAGGAAACACACGGAGAAACCAGAGAAAAAGTTTCCGCAGCAACCCGTTCCATTTGTGCTAGATGAACGACCGTCTCTCCACATGCTCAGTTCTGAGAGATAAGTGTGTGTGAAAGCCGTCCTTCACCTAGCTTGTTGGGAACACAAAGATTCTTTTCAGAAGCAAACGGCATTCTATGCATATATATGGGGAGGAAACCTCTCCAACTAGGTTTTACAGTGAAAACTGCAGGAACTTGAAACCGGCACTACGAAACACACTGAGAAACCAGAGAAAAAGTTTCCGCAGAAACCCGTTCCCTTTGTGCCAGATGAACGAAAGTCTCTCCACATGCTCAGTTCTGAGAGATAAGTGTGTGTGAAAGCCTTCCTTCACCTAGCTTGTTGGGAACACTGAGTTTCTTTTCAGTTGCAAACTGCAATCTATGCATATATATGGGGTGGTACACGCTCCAAATCTGTTTTACAGTGAAAACTGCAGGAATTTCAAACCGGCACTAGGAAACACCCTGAGAAACCAGAGAAAAAGTTTCTCCTGCAACCCGTTCCCTTTGTGCTAGATGAACGAACGTCTCTCCACATGCTCAGTTCTGAGAGGTAAGTGTGTTTGAAAGCCGCCCTTCACCTAGCTTGTAGGGAACACAGAGATTCTTTTTAGTAGCAAACTGAACTCCATACATATATATGGGGAGGTACTCTCTCCAACTATGTTTTACAGTGATAACTGCAGGAATTTCAAACTGGCACTAGGAAACACCCTGAGAAACCAGAGAAAAAGTTTCTCCTGCAACCCGTTCCCTTTGTGCTAGATGAACGAACGTCTCTCCACATGCTCAGTTCTCAGAGATACGTGTGTGGTAAAGCCGCCCTTCACCTAGCTATTTGGGAACACAGAGTTTCTTTTCAGTTGCAAACTGCACACCAGACGTTTATATGGGAGGTACTCGCTCCAACTCGGTTTTACAGTGAAAATTGCAGGAACTTCAAACCGCCACTAGGAAATACACTGAGAAACCAGAGAAAAAGTTTCACCTGCAAACCGTTCCCTTTATGCTAGATGAACGAACGTCTCTCCACATGCTCAGTTCTCAGAGATAAGTGCGTGTGAAAGCCGTCCTTCACCTTGCTGGTTGACAACACAGAGTTTCTTTTCAGTTGCAAACTGCACTCCATACATATATATGGGAAGTACTACTTCCAACTCGGTTTTACAGTGAAAAGTGCAGGAATTTAAACCGGCACTAGGAAACACACTGAGAAACGAGAGTAAAAGTTTCTCTTGCAAACCATTCCCATTATTCTAGATGAACGAATGTCTCTCAACATGCTCAATTCTGAGAGATAATTGTGTGTGAAAGCCGTCCTTCACCTAGCTTTTTGGGAACACAGAGTTTCTTTTCAGTTGCATACTGCACTCCATACATATATAAGGGGAAGTACTCGCTCCAACTCGATTTTACAGTTAGAATTGCAGGAACTTCAAACCGTCACTAGGAAACACACTGAGAAACGAGAGTAAAAGTTCCTCCTGCAACCCGTTCTTTGTGCTAGATGAACGAACGTCTTTCCACTTGCTCAGTTCTGAGAGATAAGTGTGTGTGAAAGCCGTTCTTCACATAGCTTGTTGGGAACACAGAGTTTCTTTAAAGTTGCAAACTGCACTCCATACATATATAAGGGGAAGTACTCGCTCCAACTCGGTTTTACAGTGAAAATTGCAGGAACTTCAAACCGTCACTAGGAAACACACTGAGAAACGAGGGTAAAAGTTTCTCTTGCAAACCGTTCCATTTGTGCTAGATGAACGAACGTCTCTCCACATGCTCATTTCTCAAGATACGTGTGTGGTAAATCCGCCCTTCACCTAGCTTCTTGGGAACACAGAGTTTCTTTTCAGTTGCAAACTGCACTCCATACATATATATGGGAATTACTCATTCCAACACGGTTTTACAGTGAAAACTGCAGGAATTTAAACCGGCACTAGGAAACACACTGTGAAACGAGAGTAAAAGTTTGTCTGGCAAAACATTCCCATTATTCTAGATGAACGAAAGTCTCTCCACATGCTCAATTCTGAGAGATAAGTGTGTGTGAATGCCGTCCTTCAGCTAGCTTGTTGGGAACACAGAGTTTCTTTTAAGTTGCAAACTGCAATCCATACATATATAAGGGGAAGTACTCGCTCCAACTCGATTTTACAGTGAAAATTTCAGGAACTACAAACCGTCACTAGGAAAAACACTGAGAAACGAGAGTAAAAGTACCTGCTGCAACACGTTCTTTGTGCTAGATGAACGAACGTCTTTCCACTTGCTCAGTTCTGAGAGATAAGTGGTTGTGCAAGCAGTACTTCACCTAGCTTTTTGGGAACACAAAGATTCTTTTCAGTAGCAAACTGCAATCTATGCATATATATGGGGAGGAACACTCTCCAAATAGGTTTTACAGTGAAAACTGCAGGAATTTCAAACCGGCACTAGGAAAAACCATGAGGAACCAGAGAAAAAGTTTCTCCTGCAACCCGTTCCCTTTGTGCTAGATGAACGAACGTCTCTCCACATGCTCAGTTCTGAGAAGTAAGTGTGTGTGAAAGCCGTCCTTCACCTAGCTTGTTGGAAACACAGAGATTCTTCTTAGTAGCAAACTGAACTCCATACATATATATGGGGAGGTACTCTCTCCAAATATATTTTACAGTGAAAACTGCAGGAACTTCAAATTGGCACTAGGAAACACACTGAGAAACCATAGTAAAAATTTCTTCTGCAACCCGTTCCCTTTGTGCTAGATGAACGAACGTCTCTCCACATGCTCAGTTCTCAGAGATGCGTGTGTGGTAAAGCCGCCCTTCACCTAGCTTCTTGGGAACACAGAGTTTCTTTTCAGTTGCAAACTGCACTCCATACATATATATGGGAAGTACTCACTCCAACTCGGTTTTACAATGAAAACTGCAGGAATTTAACCCGGCACTAGGAAACACACTGAGAAACGAGAGTAAAAGTTCCAGCTGCAACCCGTTCTTTGCGCTAGATGAAAGAACGTCTTTCCACTTGCTCAGTTCTGAGAGATTATTGTGTGTGAGAGCCGTATTTCACATAGCTTGTTAGGAACACAAAGATTCTTTTCAGAAGCAAACTGCAATCTATGCATATATATGTGGAGGAACGCTCTCCAACTGGGTTTTACAGTGAAAACTGCAGGAACTTGAAACCGGCACTAGGAAACACACTGAAAAAACCAGAGGAAAATTTTCCGCAGCAAACCGTTCACTTTGTGCTAGATGAATGAACGTCTCTCCACATGCTCAGTTCTGAGAGGTAAGTGTGTGTGAAAGCCGTCCTTCACCTAGCTTGTTGGGAACACAGAGTTTCTTTTCAGTTGCAAACAACAATCTATGCATATATATGGGGAGGTACACGCTCCAAATCGGTTTTACAGTGAAAACTGCAGGAATTTCAAACCCGCACTTGGAAACACCCTGAGAAACCAGAGAAAATGTTTCTCCTGCAACCCGTTCCCTTTGTGAGAGATGAACGAACGTCTCTCCACATGCTCAGTTCTGAGAGGTAAGTGTGTGTGAAAGCCGTCCTTCAACTAGCTTGTTGGGAACACAGTTTCTTTTTAGTAGCAAACTGTACTCCATACATATATATGGGGAGGTACCCTCTCCAACTCTGTTTTACAGTGAAAACTGCAGGAACTTCAAACTGGCACTAGGAAACACACTGAGAAACTATAGCAAAAATTTCTTCTGCAACCCGTTCCTTTTGTGCTAGATGAACGAACGTCTCTCCACATGCTCAGTTCTCAGAGATACGTGTGTGGTAAAGCAGCCCTTCACCTAGCTCCTTGGGAACACAGAGTTTCTTTTCAGTTGCAAACTGCACACCATACGTTTATATGGGAGGTACTCGCTCCAACTCGGTTTTACAGTGAAAATTGCAGGAATTTCAAACCGCCACTAGGAAATACACTGAGAAACCAGAGAAAAAGTTTCACCTGCAAACCGTTCCCTTTATGCTAGATGAACGAACGTCTCTCCACATGCTCAGTTCTCAGAGATAAGTGCGTGTGAAACCCGTCCTTCACCTTGCTGGTTGACAACACACAGTTTCTTTTCAGTTGCAAACTGCACTCCATACATATATATGGGAAGTACTACTTCCAACTCGGTTTTACAGT
The DNA here is from genome assembly GCF_009834535.1 of Camelus ferus. NCBI lineage: Eukaryota > Metazoa > Chordata > Mammalia > Artiodactyla > Camelidae > Camelus > Camelus ferus. The sequence goes on along the minus strand of NW_022589665.1, from coordinate 64,224 downwards.
GAAAAGTGCAGGAATTTAAACCGGCACTAGGAAAAACACTGAGAAACGAGAGTAAAAGTATCTGCTGCAACACGTTCTTTGTGCTAGTTGAACGAACGTCTTTCCACTTGCTCAGTTCTGAGAGATAAGTGGTTGTGCAAGCAGTACTTCACCTAGCTTTTTGGGAACACAAAGATTCTTTTCAGTAGCAAACTGCAATCTATGCATATATATGGGGAGGAACTCTCTCCAACTAGGTTTTACAGTGAAAACTGCAGGAACTTGAAACCGGCACTAGGAAACACACTGAGAAACCAGAGAAAATTTTCCGCAGCAACCCGTTCCCTTTGTGCTAGATGAACGAACGTCTCTCCACATGCTCAGTTCTGAGATATAAGTGTGTGTGAAAGCCGTCCTTCACCTAGCTTGTTGGGAACACAGTTTCTTTTCAGTTGCAAACTGCAATCTATGCATATATATGGGGAGGTACACGCTCCAAATCGGTTTTACAGTGAAAACTGCAGGAATTTCAACCCGGCACTAGGAAAAACCATGAGGAACCAGAGAAAAAGTTTCTCCTGCAACCCGTTCCCTTTGTGCTAGATGAACGAACGTCTCTCCACATGCTCAGTTCTGAGAAGTAAGTGTGTGTGAAAGCCGTCCTTCAACTAGCTTGTTGGAAACACAGAGATTCTTCTTAGTAGCAAACTGAACTCCATACATATATATGGGGAGGTACTCTCTCCAAATATATTTTACAGTGAAAACTGCAGGAACTTCAAATTGGCACTAGGAAACACACTGAGAAACCATAGTAAAAGTTTCTCCTGCAAACCAATCCCTTTGTGCTAGATGAACGAACGTCTCTCCACATGCTCAATTCTCAGAGATGCGTGTGTGGTAAAGCCGCCCTTCACCTAGCTTCTTGGGAACACAGAGTTTCTTTTCAGTTGCAAACTGCACTCCATACATATATATGGGAAGTACTCACTCCAACTCGGTTTTACAGAGAAAACTGCAGGAATTTAACCCGGCACTAGGAAACACACTGAGAAACGAGAGTAAAAGTTTCTCTGGCAAACCATTCCCATTATTCTAGAAGAACGAAAGTCTCTCAACATGCTCAATTCTGAGAGATAAGTGTGTGTGAAAGCCGTACTTCACATAGCTTGTTGGGAACACAGAGTTTCTTTTAAGTTGCAAACTGCACTCCATACATATATAAGAGGAAGTACTCGCTCCAACTCGGTTTTACAGTGAAAATTGCAGGAACTTCAAACCGACACTAGGAAACACACTGAGAAACGAGAGTAAAAGTTTCTCCTGCAACCCGTTCTTTGTGCTAGATGAACGAACGTCTTTCCACTTGCTCAGTTCTGAGAGACAATTGTGTGTAAATGCCGTACTTCACATAGCTTGTTGGGAACACAGAATTTCTTTTAAGTTGCAAACTGCACTCCATACATATATAAGGGGAAGTACTCGCTCCAACTCGGTTTTACAGTGAAAATTGCAGGAACTTCAAACCGACACTAGGAAACACACTGAGAAACGAGAGTAATAGTTTCTCCTGCAACCCGTTCCCTTTGTGCTAGATGAACGAAAGTCTCTCCACATGCTCAACTCTCAGATATAAGTGTGAGTGAAAACCGTACTTCAAATAGCTTGTTGGGAACACAGAGTTTCTTTTCAGTTTCAAACTGCAATCTATGCATATATATGGGGAGGTACACGCTCCAAATTGGTTTTACAGAGAAAACTGCAGGAATTTGAAACCGGCATTAGGAAACACCCTGAGAAAAAAGAGAAAAATTTCTCCTGCAACCCGTTCCCTTTGTGCTAGATGAACGAACGTCTCTCCACATGCTCATTTCTGAGAGGTTAGTGTGTGTGAAAGCCGTCCTTCAACTTGCTTGTTGGGACACAGAGTTTCTTTTTAGTAGCAAAATGTAATCCATAAATATATATGGGGAGGTACACTCTCCAAATATGTTTTACAGTGAAAACTGCAGGAATTTCAAACTGGCACTAGGAAACACACTGAGAAACCATAGTAAAAATTTCTCCTGCAAAACGTTCCCTTTGAGCTAGATGAACGAACGTCTCTCCACATGCTCAATTCTCAGAGATACGTGTGTGGTAAAGCCGCACTTCACCTAGCTTCTTGGGAACACAGAATTTCTATTCAGTTGCAAACTGCACTCCATACATATATATGGGAAGTACTCACTCCAACTCGGTTTTACAGTGAATACTGCAGGAATTTAACCCGGCACTAGGAAACACACTGAGAAACGAGAGTAAAAGTTTCTGCTGCAACCCGTTCTTCACGCTAGATGAAAGAACGTCTTTCCACTTGCTCAGTTCTGAGAGATAATTGTGTGTGAAAGCCGTCCTTCACATAGCTTGTTAGGAACACAAAGATTCTTTTCAGTAGCAAACAGCAATCTATGCGTATATATGGGGAGGAAACATCTCCAACTAGATTTTACAGTGAAAACTGCAGGAACTTGAAGTCAGCACTAGGAAACACACTGAGAAATCAGAGAAAAAGTTTCCGCAGCAACCCGTTCCCTTTGTGCTAGATGAACGAACGTCTCTCCACATGCTCAGTTCTGAGAGATAATTGTGTGTGAAAGCCGTCCTTCACATAGCTTGTTGGGAACACAAAGATTCTTTTCAGAAGCAAACTGCAATCTATGCATATATATGGGGAGGAACGCTCTCCAACTAGTTTTTACAGTGAAAACTGCAGGAACTTGAAACCGGGACTAGGAAACACACTGAAAAAACCAGAGGAAAATTTTCCGCAGCAAACCGTTCCCTTTGTGCTACATGAACGAAAGTCTCTCCACATGCTCAGTTCTGAGAGGTAAGTGTGTGTGAAAGCCGTTCTTCACCTAGCTTGTTGGGAACACAGAGATTCTTTTCAGTTGCAAACTACAATCTATGCATATATATGAGGAGGTACACGCTCCAAATCTGTTTTACAGTGAAAACTGCAGGAATTTCAAACCCGCACTAGGAAACACCCTGAGAAACCAGAGAAAATGTTTCTCCTGCAACCCGTTCCCTTTGTGAGAGATGAACGAACGTCTCTCCACATGCTCAGTTCTGAGAAGTAAGTGTGTGTGAAAGCCGTCCTTCACCTAGCTTGTTGGGAACACAGTTTCTTTTTAGTAGCAAACTGTACTCCATACATATATATGGGGAGGTACCCTTTCCAACGCTGTTTTACAGTGAAATCTGCAGGAACTTCAAACTGGCTCTAGGAAACACACTGAGAAACCATAGTAAAAGTTTCTCCTGCAAACCGTTCCCTTTGTGCTAGATGAACGAACGTCTCTCCACATGCTCAATTCTCAGAGATACGTGTGTGGTAAAGCCGCCCTTCACCTAGCTTCTTGGGAACACAGAGTTTCTTTTCAGTTGCAAACTGCAGTCCATACATTTATATGGGAAGTACTCACTCCAACTCGGTTTTACAATGAAAACTGCAGGAATTTAACCCGGCACTAGGAAACACACTGAGAAACGAGAGTAAAAGTTTCTCTGGCAAACCATTCCCATTATTCTAGAAGAACGAAAGTCTCTCAACATGCTCAATTCTGAGAGATAAGTGTGTGTGAAAGCCGTCCTTCACATAGCTTGTTGGGAACACAGAGTTTCTTTTAAGTTGCAAACTGCACTCCATACATATATAAGGGGAAGTACTCGCTCCAACTCGATTTTAAAGTTAGAATTGCAGGAACTTCAAACTGTCACTAGGAAACACACTGAGAAACGAGAGTAAAAATTTCTCCTGCAACCCGTTCTTTGTGGTAGATGAACGAACGTCTTTCCACTTGCTCAGTTCTGAGAGATAAGTGTGTGTAAAAGCCGTCCTTCACATAGCTTGTTGGGAACACAGAATTTCTTTAAGTTGCAAACTGCACTCCATACATATATAAGGGGAAGTACTCGCTCCAACTCGATTTTACAGTGAAAATTGCAGGAACTTCAAACCGACACTAGGAAACACACTGAGAAACGAGAGTAATAGTTTCTCCTGCAAACCGTTCCCTTTGTGCTAGATGAACGAACGTCTCTCCACATGTTCAACTCTCAGATATAATTGTGAGTGAAAACCGTACTTCAAATAGCTTGTTGGGAACACAGAGTTTCTTTTCAGTTGCAAACTGCAATCTATGCATATATATGGGGATGTAAACTCTCCAAATTGGTTTTACAGAGAAAACTGCAGGAATTTCAAACCAGCACTACGAAACACCCTGAGAAACCAGAGAATAATTTCTCCTGCAACCCGTTCCCTTTGTGCTAGATGAACGAACTTCTCTCCACATGCTCAGTTCTGAGAGGTTAGTGTGTCTGAAAGCCGTCCTTCAACTTGCTTGTTGGGACACAGAGATTCTTTTTAGTAGCAAACTGTACTCCATACATATATATGGGTAGGTACTCTCTCCAACTATGTTTTACAGTGAAAACTGACGGAACTTCATACTGGCACTAGGAAACACACTGAGAAACCATAGTAAAAGTTTCTCCTGCAACCCGTTCCCTTTGTGCTAGATGAACGAATGTCTCTCCACATGCTCAGTTCTCAGAGAAACGTGTGTGGTAAAGCCACACTTCACCTAGCTTCTTGGGAACACAGAGTTTCTTTTCAGTTGCAAAGTGCACTGCATACATTTTTATGGGGAGGTACTCGCTCCAACTCGGTTTTACAGTGAAAATTGCAGGAACTTCAAACCGGCACTAGGAAATACACTGAGAAACCAGAGAAAAATTTTCACCTGAAAACCGTTCCCTTTATGCTAGATGAACGAACGTCTATCCACATGCTCAGTTCTCAGAGATAAGTGCGTGTGAAAGCCATACTTCACCTAGCTTTTTGGGAACACAGAGTTTCTTTTCAGTTGCAAACTGCACTCCATACATATATAAGGGGAAGTACTCGCTCCAACTCGGTTTTACTGTGAAAATTGCAGGAACTTCAAACCTTCACTAGGAAACACACTGAGAAAAGAGAGTAAAAGTTTCTGATGCAACCCGTTCTTTGTGCTAGATGAACAAACGTCTTTCCACTTGCTCAGTTCTGAGAGATAAGTGTGTGTGCAAGCCGTTCTTCACCTTGCTTGTTGAGAACACAAAGATTCTTTTCACTAGCAAACTGCAATCTTTGCATATATATGTGGAGGATACTTCTCCAACTAGCTTTTACAGTGAAAACTGCAGGAACTTGAAACCGGCACTACGAAACACACTGAGAAACCAGAGAAAAAGTTTCCGCAGAAACCCGTTCCCTTTGTGCCAGATGAACGAAAGTCTCTCCACATGCTCAGTTCTGAGAGATAAGTGTGTGTGAAAGCCTTCCTTCACCTAGCTTGTTGGGAACACACAGTTTCTTTTCAGTTGCAAACTGCAATCTATGCATTTATATGGGGTGGTACACGCTCCAAATCGGTTTTACAGTGAAAACTGCAGGAATTTCAAGCCGGCACTAGAAAACACCCTGAGAAACCAGAGAAAAATTTCTCCTGCAACCCGTTCCCTTTGTGCTAGATGAACGAACGTCTCTCCACATGCTCAGTTCTGAGAGGTAAGTGTGTTTGAAAGCCGTCCTTCACCTAGCTTGTAGGGAACACAGAGTTTCTTTTTAGTAGCAAACTGTACTCCATACATATATATGGGGAGGTACTCTCTCCAACTATGTTTTACAGTGATAACTGCAGGAATTTCAAACTGGCACTAGGAAACACACTGAGAAACCATAGTAATAATTTCTCCTGCAACCCGTTCCTTTTGTGCTAGATGAACGAACGTCTCTCCACATGCTCAGTTCTCAGAGATACGTGTGTGGTAAAGCCGCCCTTCACCTAGCTACTTGGGAACACAGAGTTTCTTTTCAGTTGCAAACTGCACACCAGACGTTTATATGGGAGGTACTCGCTCCAACTCGGTTTTACAGTGAAAATTGCAGGAACTTCAAACCGCCACTAGGAAATACACTGAGAAACCAGAGAAAAAGTTTCACCTGCAAACCGTTCCCTGTATGCTAGATGAACGAACGTCTCTCCACATGCTCAGTTCTCAGAGATAAGTGCGTGTGAAAGCCGTCCTTCACCTTGCTGGTTGACAACACAGAGTTTCTTTTCAGTTGCAAACTGCACTCCATACATATATATGGGAAGTACTACTTCCAACTCGGTTTTACAGTGAAAAGTGCAGGAATTTAAACCGGCACTAGGAAACACACTGAGAAACGAGAGTAAAAGTTTCTCTTGCAAACCATTCCCATTATTCTAGATGAACGAATGTCTCTCAACATGCTCAATTCTGAGAGATAATTGTGTGTGAAAGCCGTCCTTCACCTAGCTTTTTGGGAACACAGAGTTTCTTTTCAGTTGCATACTGCACTCCATACATATATAAGGGGAAGTACTCGCTCCAACTCGATTTTACAGTTAGAATTGCAGGAACTTCAAACCGTCACTAGGAAACACACTGAGAAACGAGAGTAAAAGTTCCTCCTGCAACCCGTTCTTTGTGCTAGATGAACGAACGTCTTTCCACTTGCTCAGTTCTGAGAGGTAAGTGTGTGTGAAAGCCGTCCTTCACCTAGCTTGTTGGGAACACTGTTTCTTTTCAGTTGCAAACTGCAATCTATGCATATATATGGGGAGGTACACGCTCCAAATCGGTTTTACAGTGAAAACTGCAGGAAATTCAAACCGGCACTAGGAAAAACCATGAGGAACCAGAGAAAAAGTTTCTCCTGCAACCCGTTCCCTTTGTGCTAGATGAACGAACGTCTCTCCACATGCTCAGTTCTGAGAAGTACGTGTGTGTGAAAGCCGTCCTTCACCTAGCTTGTTGGGAACACAGAGATTCTTCTTAGTAGCAAACTGAACTCCATACATATATATGGGGAGGTACCCTCTCCAAATATATTTTACAGTGAAAACTGCAGGAACTTCAAATTGGCACTAGGAAACACACTGAGAAACCATAGTAAAAATTTCTTCTGCAACCCGTTCCCTTTGTGCTAGATGAACAAACGTCTCTCCACATGCTCAGTTCTCAGAGATACGTGTGTGGTAAAGCCGCCCTTCACCTAGCTTCTTGGGAACACAGAGTTTCTTTTCAGTTGCAAACTGCACTCCATACATATATATGGGAAGTACTCACTCCAACTCGGTTTTACAGTGAATACTGCAGGAATTTAAACCGGCACTAGGAAACACACTGAGAAACGAGAGTAAAAGTTCCTGCTGCAACCCGTTCTTTGCGCTAGATGAAAGATCGTCTTTCCACTTGCTCAGTTCTGAGAGATTATTGTGTGTGAGAGCCGTATTTCACATAGCTTGTTAGGAACACAAAGATTCTTTTTAGTAGCAAACAGCAATCTATGCATATATATGGGGAGGAAACCTCTCCAACTAGATTTTACAGTGAAAAGTGCAGGAACTTGAAGCCAGCACTAGGAAACACACTGAGAAATCAGAGAAAAAGTTTCCGCAGCAACCCGTTCCCTTTGTGCTAGATGAAAGAACGTCTCTCCACATTCTCAGTTCTGAGAGATAATTGTGTGTGAAAGCCGTCCTTCATATAGCTTGTTGGGAACACAAAGATTCTTTTCAGAAGCAAACTGCAATCTATGCATATATATGTGGAGGAACGCTCTCCAACTAGGTTTTACAGTGAAAACTGCAGGAACTTGAAACCGGCACTAGGAAACACACTGAAAAAACCAGAGGAAAATTTTCCGCAGCAAACCGTTCACTTTGTGCTAGATGAATGAACGTCTCTCCACATGCTCAGTTCTGAGAGGTAAGTGTGTGTGAAAGCCGTCCTTCACCTAGCTTGTTGGGAACACAGAGATTCTTTTCAGTTGCAGACTACAATCTATGCATATATATGGGGAGGTACACGCTCCAAATCGGTTTTACAGTGAAAACTGCAGGAATTTCAAACCCGCACTAGGAAACAACCTGAGAAACCAGAGAAAAAGTTTCCGCAGCAATCCGTTCCATTTGTGCTAGATGAACGACCGTCTCTCCACATGCTCAGTTCTGAGAGATAAGTGTGTGTGAAAGCCGTCCTTCACCTAGCTTGTTGGGAACACAAAGATTCTTTTCAGAAGCAAACGGCATTCTATGCATATATATGCGGAGGAACCCTCTCCAACTAAGTTTTACAGTGAAAACTGCAGGAACTTGAAACCGGCACTACGAAACACACTGAGAAACCAGAGAAAAAGTTTCTCCTGCAACCCGTTCCCTTTGTGCTAGATGAACGAACGTCTCTCCACATGCTCAGTTCTGAGAGTTAAATGTGTTTGAAAGCCGTCCTTCACCTAGCTTGTAGGGAACACAGAGTTTCTTTTTAGTAGCAAACTATACTCCATACATATATATGGGGAGGTACTCTCTCCAACTATGTTTTACAGTGATAACTGCAGGAATTTCAAACTGGCACTAGGAAACACACTGAGAAACCATAGTAATAATTTCTCCTGCAACCCGTTCCTTTTGTGCTAGATGAACGAACGTCTCTCCACATGCTCAGTTCTCAGAGATACGTGTGTGGTAAAGCCGCCCTTCACCTAGCTACTTGGGAACACAGAGTTTCTTTTCAGTTGCAAACTGCACACCAGACGTTTATATGGGAGGTACTCGCTCCAACTCGGTTTTACAGTGAAAATTGCAGGAACTTCAAACCGCCACTAGGAAATACACTGAGAAACCAGAGAAAAAGTTTCACCTGCAAACCGTTCCCTGTATGCTAGATGAACGAACGTCTCTCCACATGCTCAGTTCTCAGAGATAAGTGCGTGTGAAAGCCGTTCTTCACCTTGCTGGTTGACAACACACAGTTTCTTTTCAGTTGCAAACTGCACTCCATACATATATATGGGAAGTACTACTTCCAACTCGGTTTTACAGTGAAAAGTGCAGGAATTTAAACCGGCACTAGGAAACACACTGAGAAACGAGAGTAAAAGTTTCTCTTGCAAACCATTCCCATTATTCTAGATGAACGAATGTCTCTCAACATGCTCAATTCTGAGAGATAATTGTGTGTGAAAGCCGTCCTTCACCTAGCTTTTTGGGAACACAGAGTTTCTTTTCAGTTGCATACTGCACTCCATACATATATAAGGGGAAGTACTCGCTCCAACTCGATTTTACAGTTAGAATTGCAGGAACTTCAAACCGTCACTAGGAAACACACTGAGAAACGAGAGTAAAAGTTCCTCCTGCAACCCGTTCTTTGTGCTAGATGAACGAACGTCTTTCCACTTGCTCAGTTCTGAGAGATAAGTGTGTGTGAAAGCCGTTCTTCACATAGCTTGTTGGGAACACAGAGTTTCTTTTAAGTTGCAAACTGCACTCCATACATATATAAGGGGAAGTACTCGCTCCAACTCGGTTTTACAGTGAAAATTGCAGGAACTTCAAACCGTCACTAGGAAACACACTGAGAAACGAGAGTAAAAGTTCCTCCTGCAACCCGTTCTTTGTGCTAGATGAACGAACGTCTTTCCACTTGCTCAGTTCTGAGAGGTAAGTGTGTGTGAAAGCCGTCCTTCACCTAGCTTGTTGGGAACACAGTTTCTTTTCAGTTGCAAACTGCAATCTATGCATATATATGGGGAGGTACACGCTCCAAATCGGTTTCACAGTGAAAACTGCAGGAAATTCAAACCGGCACTAGGAAAAACCATGAGGAACCAGAGAAAAAGTTTCTCCTGCAACCCGTTCCCTTTGTGCTAGATGAACGAACGTCTCTCCACATGCTCAGTTCTGAGAAGTAAGTGTGTGTGAAAGCCGTCCTTCACCTAGCTTGTTGGGAACACAGAGATTCTTCTTAGTAGCAAACTGAACTCCATACATATATATGGGGAGGTACTCTCTCCAAATATATTTTACAGTGAAAACTGCAGGAACTTCAAATTGGCACTAGGAAACACACTGAGAAACCATAGTAAAAATTTCTTCTGCAACCCGTTCCCTTTGTGCTAGATGAACAAACGTCTCTCCACATGCTCAGTTCTCAGAGATACGTGTGTGGTAAAGCCGCCCTTCACCTAGCTTCTTGGGAACACAGAGTTTCTTTTCAGTTGCAAACTGCACTCCATACATATATATGGGAAGTACTCACTCCAACTCGGTTTTACAGTGAATACTGCAGGAATTTAAACCGGCACTAGGAAACACACTGAGAAACGAGAGTAAAAGTTCCTGCTGCAACCCGTTCTTTGCGCTAGATGAAAGATCGTCTTTCCACTTGCTCAGTTCTGAGAGATTATTGTGTGTGAGAGCCGTATTTCACATAGCTTGTTAGGAACACAAAGATTCTTTTCAGTAGCAAACAGCAATCTATGCATATATATGGGGAGGAAACCTCTCCAACTAGATTTTACAGTGAAAAGTGCAGGAACTTGAAGCCAGCACTAGGAAACACACTGAGAAATCAGAGAAAAAGTTTCCGCAGCAACCCGTTCCCTTTGTGCTAGATGAAAGAACGTCTCTCCACATTCTCAGTTCTGAGAGATAATTGTGTGTGAAAGCCGTCCTTCATATAGCTTGTTGGGAACACAAAGATTCTTTTCAGAAGCAAACTGCAATCTATGCATATATATGTGGAGGAACGCTCTCCAACTAGGTTTTACAGTGAAAACTGCAGGAACTTGAAACCGGCACTAGGAAACACACTGAAAAAACCAGAGGAAAATTTTCCGCAGCAAACCGTTCACTTTGTGCTAGATGAATGAACGTCTCTCCACATGCTCAGTTCTGAGAGGTAAGTGTGTGTGAAAGCCGTCCTTCACCTAGCTTGTTGGGAACACAGAGATTCTTTTCAGTTGCAGACTACAATCTATGCATATATATGGGGAGGTACACGCTCCAAATCGGTTTTACAGTGAAAACTGCAGGAATTTCAAACCCGCACTAGGAAACAACCTGAGAAACCAGAGAAAAAGTTTCCGCAGCAATCCGTTCCATTTGTGCTAGATGAACGACCGTCTCTCCACATGCTCAGTTCTGAGAGATAAGTGTGTGTGAAAGCCGTCCTTCACCTAGCTTGTTGGGAACACAAAGATTCTTTTCAGAAGCAAACGGCATTCTATGCATATATATGCGGAGGAACCCTCTCCAACTAGGTTTTACAGTGAAAACTGCAGGAACTTGAAACCGGCACTACGAAACACACTGAGAAACCAGAGAAAAAGTTTCTCCTGCAACCCGTTCCCTTTGTGCTAGATGAACGAACGTCTCTCCACATGCTCAGTTCTGAGAGTTAAATGTGTTTGAAAGCCGTCCTTCACCTAGCTTGTAGGGAACACAGAGTTACTTTTTAGTAGCAAACTATACTCCATACATATATATGGGGAGGTACTCTCTCCAACTATGTTTTACAGTGAAAAACTTCAGGAATTTCAAACTGGCACTAGGAAACACACTGAGAAACCATAGTAATAATTTCTCCTGCAACCCGTTCCTTTTGTGCTAGATGAACGAACGTCTCTCCACATGCTCAGTTCTCAGAGATACGTGTGTGGTAAAGCCGCCCTTCACCTAGCTACTTGGGAACACAGAGTTTCTTTTCAGTTGCAAACTGCACACCAGACGTTTATATGGGAGGTACTCGCTCCAACTCGGTTTTACAGTGAAAATTGCAGGAACTTCAAACCGCCACTAGGAAATACACTGAGAAACCAGAGAAAAAGTTTCACCTGCAAACCGTTCCCTGTATGCTAGATGAACGAACGTCTCTCCACATGCTCAGTTCTCAGAGATAAGTGCGTGTGAAAGCCGTCCTTCACCTTGCTGGTTGACAACACAGAGTTTCTTTTCAGTTGCAAACTGCACTCCATACATATATATGGGAAGTACTACTTCCAACTCGGTTTTACAGTGAAAAGTGCAGGAATTTAAACCGGCACTAGGAAACACACTGAGAAACGAGAGTAAAAGTTTCTCTTGCAAACCATTCCCATTATTCTAGATGAACGAATGTCTCTCAACATGCTCAATTCTGAGAGATAATTGTGTGTGAAAGCCGTCCTTCACCTAGCTTTTTGGGAACACAGAGTTTCTTTTCAGTTGCATACTGCACTCCATACATATATAAGGGGAAGTACTCGCTCCAACTCGATTTTACAGTTAGAATTGCAGGAACTTCAAACCGTCACTAGGAAACACACTGAGAAACGAGAGTAAAAGTTCCTCCTGCAACCCGTTCTTTGTGCTAGATGAACGAACGTCTTTCCACTTGCTCAGTTCTGAGAGATAAGTGTGTGTGAAAGCCGTTCTTCACATAGCTTGTTGGGAACACAGAGTTTCTTTTAAGTTGCAAACTGCACTCCATACATATATATGGGGAAGTACTCGCTCCAACTCGGTTTTACAGTGAAAATTGCAGGAACTTCAAACCGTCACTAGGAAACACACTGAGAAACGAGGGTAAAAGTTTCTCTTGCAAACCGTTCCCTTTGTGCTAGATGAACGAACGTCTCTCCACATGCTCATTTCTCAAGATACGTGTGTGGTAAATCCGCCCTTCACCTAGCTTCTTGGGAACACAGAGTTTCTTTTCAGTTGCAAACTGCACTCCATACATATATATGGGAAGTACTCACTCCAACACGGTTTTACAGTGAAAACTGCAGGAATTTATACCGGCACTAGGTAACACACTGTGAAACGAGAGTAAAAGTTTGTCTGGCAAAACATTCCCATTATTCTAGATGAACGAAAGTCTCTCCACATGCTCAATTCTGAGAGATAAGTGTGTGTGAATGCCGTCCTTCACCTAGCTTGTTGGGAACACAGAGTTTCTTTTAAGTTGCAAACTGCAATCCATACATATATAAGGGGAAGTAGTCGCTCCAACTCGATTTTACAGTAAAAATTTCAGGAACTACAAACCGTCACTAGGAAAAACACTGAGAAACGAGAGTAAAAGTACCTGCTGCAACACGTTCTTTGTGCTAGATGAACGAACGTCTTTCCACTTGCTCAGTTCTGAGAGATAAGTGGTTGTGCAAGCAGTATTTCACCTAGCTTTTTGGGAACACAAAGATTCTTTTCAGTAGCAAACTGCAATCTATGCATATATATGGGGAGGAACTCTCTCCAACTAGGTTTTACAGTGAAAACTGCAGGAACTTGAAACCGGCACTAGGAAACACACTGAGAAATCAGAGAAAAAGTTTCCGCAGCAACCCGTTCCCTTTGTGCTAGATGAAAGAACGTCTCTCCACATTCTCAGTTCTGAGAGATAATTGTGTGTGAGAGCCGTATTTCACATAGCTTGTTAGGAACACAAAGATCCTTTTCAGTAGCAAACAGCAATCTATGCATATATATGGGGAGGAAACCTCTCCAACTAGATTTTACAGTGAAAAGTGCAGGAACTTGAAGCCAGCACTAGGAAACACACTGAGAAATCAGAGAAAAAGTTTCCGCAGCAACCCGTTCCCTTTGTGCTAGATGAAAGAACGTCTCTCCACATTCTCAGTTCTGAGAGATAATTGTGTGTGAAAGCCGTCCTTCATATAGCTTGTTGGGAACACAGTTTCTTTTCAGTTGCAAACTGCAATCTATGCATATATATGGGGAGGTACACGCTCCAAATCGGTTTTACAGTGAAAACTGCAGGAATTTCAAACCGGCACTAGGAAAAACCATGAGGAACCAGAGAAAAAGTTTCTCCTGCAACCCGTTCCCTTTGTGCTAGATGAACGAACGTCTCTCCACATGCTCAGTTCTGAGAAGTAAGTGTGTGTGAAAGCCGTCCTTCACCTAGCTTGTTGGGAACACAGAGATTCTTCTTAGTAGCAAACTGAACTCCATACATATATATGGGGAGGTACTCTCTCCAAATATATTTTACAGTGAAAACTGCAGGAACTTCAAATTGGCACTAGGAAACACACTGAGAAACCATAGTAAAAATTTCTTCTGCAACCCGTTCCCTTTGTGCTAGATGAACAAACGTCTCTCCACATGCTCAGTTCTCAGAGATACGTGTGTGGTAAAGCCGCCCTTCACCTAGCTTCTTGGGAACACAGAGTTTCTTTTCAGTTGCAAACTGCACTCCATACATATATATGGGAAGTACTCACTCCAACTCGGTTTTACAGTGAATACTGCAGGAATTTAAACCGGCACTAGGAAAAACACTGAGAAACGAGAGTAAAAGTTCCTGCTGCAACCCGTTCTTTGCGCTAGATGAAAGAACGTCTTTCCACTTGCTCAGTTCTGAGAGATTATTGTGTGTGAGAGCCGTATTTCACATAGCTTGTTAGGAACACAAAGATTCTTTTCAGTAGCAAACAGCAATCTATGCATATATATGGGGAGGAAACCTCTCCAACTAGATTTTACAGTGAAAAGTGCAGGAACTTGAAACCGGCACTAGGAAACACACTGAAAAAACCAGAGGAAAATTTTCCGCAGCAAACCGTTCACTTTGTGCTAGATGAATGAACGTCTCTCCACATGCTCAGTTCTGAGAGGTAAGTGTGTGTGAAAGCAGTCCTTCACCTAGCTTGTTGGGAACACAGAGATTCTTTTCAGTTGCAGACTACAATCTATGCATATATATGGGGAGGTACACGCTCCAAATCGGTTTTACAGTGAAAACTGCAGGAATTTCAAACCCGCACTAGGAAACACCCTGAGAAACCAGAGAAAATGTTTCTCCTGCAACCCGTTCCCTTTGTGAGAGATGAAAGAACGTCTCTCCACATGCTCAGTTCTGAGAGGTAAGTGTGTGTGAAAGCCGTCCTTCACATAGCTTGTTGGGAACACAGTTTCTTTTTAGTAGCAAACTGTACTCCATACATATATATGGGGAGGTACCCTCTCCAACTCTATTTTACAGTGAAAACTGCAGGAACTTCAAACTGGCACTAGGAAACACACTGAGAAACCATAGTAAAAATTTCTCCTGCAACCCTTTCCTTTTGTGCTAGATGAACGAACGTCTCTCCACATGCTCAGTTCTCAGAGATACGTGTGTGGTAAAGCCGCCGTTCACCTAGCTCCTTGGGAACACAGAGTTTCTTTTCAGTTGCAAACTGCACACCATACGTTTATATGGGAGGTACTCACTCCAACTCGGTTTTACAGTGAAAATTGCAGGAACTTCAAACAGCCACTAGGAAATACACTGAGAAACCGGAGAAAAAGTTTCACCTGCAAACCGTTCCCTTTATGCTAGATGAACGAACGTCTCTCCACATGCTCAGTTCTCAGAGATAAGTGCGTGTGAAAGCCGTCCTTCACCTTGCTGGTTGACAACACAGAGTTTCTTTTCAGTTGCAAACTGCACTCCATACATATATATGGGAAGTACTACTTCCAACTCTGTTTTACAGTGAAAAGTGCAGGAATTAAACCGGCACTAGGAAACACACTGAGAAACGAGAGTAAAAGTTTCCCTTGCAAACCATTCCCATTATTCTAGATGAACGAATGTCTCTCAACATGCTCAAATCTGAGAGATAATTCTGTGTGAAAGCCGTCCTTCACCTAGCTTTTTGGGAACACAGAGTTTCTTTTCAGTTGCATACTGCACTCCTTACATATATAAGGGGAAGTACTCGCTCCAACTCGATTTTACAGTTAGAATTGCAGGAACTTCAATCCGTCACTAGGAAACACACTGAGAAACGAGAGTAAAAGTTCCTCCTGCAACCCGTTCTTTGTGCTAGATGAACGAACGTCTTTCCACTTGCTCAGTTCTGAGAGATAAGTGTGTGTGAAAGCCGTTCTTCACATAGCTTGTTGGGAACACAGAGTTTCTTTTAAGTTGCAAACTGCACTCCAAACATATATAAGGGGAATTACTCGCTCCAACTCGGTTTTACAGTGAAAATTGCAGGAACTTCAAACCGTCACTAGGAAACACACTGAGAAACGAGGGTAAAAGTTTCTCTTGCAAACCGTTCCCTTTGTGCTAGATGAACGAACGTCTCTCCACATGCTCATTTCTCAAGATACGTGTGTGGTAAATCCGCACTTCACCTAGCTTCTTGGGAACACAGAGATTCTTTTCAGTTGCAAACTGCACTCCATACATATATATGGGAAGTACTCACTCCAACACGGTTTTACAGTGAAAACTGCAGGAATTTATACCGGCACTAGGAAACACACTGTGAAACGAGAGTAAAAGTTTGTCTGGCAAAACATTCCCATTATTCTAGATGAACGAAAGTCTCTCCACATGCTCAATTCTGAGAGATAAGTGTGTGTGAATGCCGTCCTTCACCTAGCTTGTTGGGAACACAGAGTTTCTTTTAAGTTGCAAACTGCAATCCATACATATATAAGGGCAAGTACTCGTTCCAACTCGATTTTACAGTGAAAATTTCAGGAACTACAAACCGTCACTAGGAAAAACACTGAGAAACGAGAGTAAAAGTATCTGCTGCAACACGTTCTTTGTGCTAGATGAACGAAAGTCTTTCCACTTGCTCAGTTCTGAGAGATAAGTGGTTGTGCAAGCAGTACTTCACCAAGCTTTTTGGGAACACAAAGATTCTTTTCAGTTGCAAACTACAATCTATGCATATATATGGGGAGGTACACGCTCCAAATCGATTTTACAGTGAAAACTGCAGGAATTTCAAACCCGCACTAGGAAACACCCTGAGAAACCAGAGAAAATGTTTCTCCTGCAACCCGTTCCCTTTGTGAGAGATGAACGAACGTCTCTCCACATGCTCAGTTCTGAGAGGTAAGTGTGTGTGAAAGCCGTCCTTCACCTAGCTTGTTGGGAACACAGTTTCTTTTAGTAGCAAACTGTACTCCATACATATATATGGGGAGGTACCCTCTCCAACTCTGTTTTACAGTGAAAACTGCAGGAACTTCAAACTGGCACTAGGAAACACACTGAGAAACCATAGTAAAAGTTTCTCCTGCAAACCATTCCCTTTGTGCTAGATGAACGAACGTGTCTCCACATGCTCAATTCTCAGTGATGCGTGTGTGGTAAAGCCGCCCTTCACCTAGCTTCTTGGGAACACAGAGTTTCTTTTCAGTTGCAAACTGCACTCCATACATTTATATGGGGAGGTACTCGCTCCAACTCGGTTTTACAGTGAAAATTGCAGGAACATCAAACCGGCAATAGGAAATACACTGAGAAACCAGAGAAAAATTTTTAACTGCAAATCGTTCCCTTTATGCTAGATGAACGAACGTCTCTCCACATGCTCAGTTTTCAGAGATAAGTGCGTGTGAAAGCCGTCCTTCACCTTGTTGGTTTGCAACACAGAGTTTCTTTTCAGTTGCAAACTGCACTCCATACATATATATGGGAAGTACTCACTCCAACTCGGTTTTACAGAGAAAACTGCAGGAATTTAACCCGGCACTAGGAAACACACTGAGAAACGAGAGTAAAAGTTTCTCTGGCAAACCATTCCCATTATTCTAGAAGAACGAAAGTCTCTCAAAATGCTCAATTCTGAGAGATAAGTGTGTGTGAAAACCGTACTTCACATAGCTTGTTGGGAACACAGAGTTTCTTTTAAGTTGCAAACTGCACTCCATACATATATAAGAGGAAGTACTCGCTCCAACTCGGTTTTACAGTGAAAATTGCAGGAACTTCAAACCGACACTAGGAAACACACTGAGAAACGTGAGTAAAAGTTTATCCTGCAACCCGTTCTTTGTGCTAGATGAACGAACGTCTTTCCACTTGCTGAGTTCTGAGAGATAATTGTGTGTAAATGCCGTCCTTCACATAGCTTGTTGGGAACACAGAATTTCTTTTAAGTTGCAAACTGCACTCCATACATATATAAGGGGAAGTACTCGCTCCAACTCGGTTTTACAGTGAAAATTGCAGGAACTTCAAACCGACACTAGGAAACACACTGAGAAACGAGAGTAATAGTTTCTCCTGCAACCCGTTCCATTTGTGCTAGATGAACGAAAGTCTCTCCACATGCTCAACTCTCAGATATAAGTGTGAGTGAAAACCGTACTTCAAATAGCGTGTTGGGAACACAGAGTTTCTTTTCAGTTGCAAATTGCAATCTATGCATATATATGGTGAGGTACACGCTCCAAATTGGTTTTACAGAGAAAACTGCAGGAATTTGAAATCGGCATTAGGAAACACCCTGCGAAACCAGAGAAAAATTTCTCCTGCAACCCGTTCCCTTTGTGCTAGATGAACGAACGTCTCTCCACATGCTCAGTTCTGAGAGGTTAGTGTGTGTGAAAGCCGTCCTTCAACTTGCTTGTTGGGACACAGAGTTTCTTTTTAGTAGCAAACTGTACTCCATACATATATATGGGTAGGTACTCTCTCCAACTATGATTTACAGTGAAAACTGCGGGAACTTCAAACTGGCACTAGGAAACACACTGAGAAACCATAGTAATAGTTTCTCCTGCAACCCGTTCCCTTTGTGCTAGATGAACGAACGTCTCTCCACATGCTCATTTCTCAGAGAAACGTGTGTGTTAAAGCCGCCCTTCACCTAGCTTCTTGGCAACACAGAGTTTCTTTTCAGTTGCAAAGTGCACTGCATACATTTTTACGGGGAGGTACTCGCTCCAACTCGGTTTTACAGTGAAAATTGCAGGAACTTCAAACCGGCACTAGGAAATACACTGAGAAACCAGAGAAAAAGTTTCCGCAGCAACCCGTTCCCTTTGTGCTAGATGAACGAACGTCTCTCCACATGCTCAGTTCTGAGAGATAAGTGTGTGTGAAAGCCGTCCTTCACCTAGCTTGTTGGGAACACAAAGATTCTTTTCAGAAGCAAACGTCATTCTATGCATATATATGGGGAGGAACCCTCTCCAACTAGGTTTTACAGTGAAAACTGCAGGAACTTGAAACCGGCACTAGGAAACACACTGAGAAACCAGAGAAAAAGTTTCCGCAGGACCCCGTTCCCTGTGTGCCAGATGAACGAAAGTCTCTCCACATGCTCATTTCTGAGAGATAAGTGTGTGTGAAAGCCGTCCTTCACCTTGCTGGTTGACAACACAGAGTTTCTTTTCAGTTGCAAACTTCACTCCATACATATATATGGGAATTACTACTTCCAACTCGGTTTTACTGTGAAAAGTGCAGGAATTTAAACCGGCACTAGGAAACACACTGCGAAACCAGTGTAAAAGTTTCTCCTGCAACCTGTTCCCTTTGTTCTAGATGAACGAACTTCTCTCCAAATGCTCAGTTCTGAGAGATAAATGTGTGTGAAAGCCGTCCTTCACCTAGCTTGTTGGGAACACAACGTTTCTTTCCTCTTGCCAACTGTACACCTTGTATATATATGGGGAGGTACAAGCTCAGACTCGGTTTTACAGTGAAAACTGCAGGAATTTCAAACCGGCACTAGGAAACACATTGAGAAACCAGGGTATAAGTTTCCCTGCAAAGCGTTCCATTTGTGCTAGATGAACGAACGTCTATCCACATGCTCAGTTCTGAGAGAAAACTGTGTGTGAAAGCCGTTCTTCACCTAGCTTGTTGGGAACACAGTGTTTCTTTTCAGTTGCAAACTGCACTCCATACATATATATGGGTATATACTCGCTCCAACTCGGTTTTACAGTGAAAATTGCAGGAACTTCAAACGGGCACTAGGAAACACACAGAGAAACCAGAGTAAAAGTTTCTCCTGCAACCCGTTCCCTTTGTGCTAGATGAACGATCGTCTCTCCACATGCTCAGTTCTCAGAGATAAGTGTGTGTGAAAGCCGTTCTTCACATAGCTTGTTGGGATCACAGAGTTTCTTTTAAGTTGCAAACTGCACTCCATACATATATAAGGGGAAGTACTCGCTCCAACTCGGTTTTACAGTGAAAATTGCAGGAACTTCAAACCGTCACTAGGAAACACACTGAGAAACGAGGGTAAAAGTTTCTCTTGCAACCCGTTCCCTTTGTGCTAGATGAACGAACGTCTCTCCACATGCTCATTTCTCAAGATACGTGTGTGGTAATTCCGCCCTTCACCTAGCTTCTTGGGAACACAGAGTTTCTTTTCAGTTGCAAACTGCACTCCATATATATATATGGGAAGTACTCTCTCCAACAAGGTTTTGCAGTGAAAACTGCAGGAATTTAAACCGCCACTAGGAAACACACTGAGAAACGAGAATAAAAGTTTCTCTGGCAAAACATTCCCATTATTCTAGATGAAAGAAAGTCTCTCCACATGCTCAATTCTGAGAGATAAATGTGTGTGAATGCCGTCTTTCTCCTACCTTTTTGGGAACACAGAGTTTCTTTTAAGTTGCAAACTGCATCCATACATATATAAGGGGAAGTACTCGCTCCAACTCGATTTTAGAGTGAAAATTTCAGGAACTACAAACCGTCACTAGGAAAAACACTGAGAAACGAGAGTAAAAGTATCTGCTGCAACACGTTCTTTGTGCTAGATGAACGAACGTCTTTCCACTTGCTCAGTTCTGAGAGATAAGTGGTTGTGCAAGCAGTACTTCACCTAGCTTTTTGGGAACACAAAGATTCTTTTCAGTAGCAAACTGCAATCTATGCATATATATGGGGAGGAACTCTCTCCAACTAGGTATTACAGTGAAAACTGCAGGAACTTGAAAACGGCACTAGGAAACACACTGAGAAACCAGAGAAAATTTTCCGCAGCAACCCGTTCCCTTTGTGCTAGATGAACGAACGTCTCTCCACATGCTCAGTTCTGAGATATAAGTGTGTGTGAAAGCCGTCCTTCACCTAGCTTGTTGGGAACACAGAGTTTCTTTTCAGTTGAAAACTGCAATCTATGCATATATATGGGGAGGTACACGCTCCAAAACGGTTTTACAGTGAAAACTGCAGGAATTTCAAACCGGCACTAGGAAAAACCCTGAGGAACCAGAGAAAAAGTTTCCCCTGCAACCCGTTCCCTTTGTGCTAGATGAACGAACGTCTCTCCACATGCTCAGTTCTGAGAAGTAAGTGTGTGTGAAAGCCGTCCTTCACCTAGCTTGTTGGGAACACAGAGATTCTTTTTAGTAGCAAACTGAACTCCATACATATATATGGGGAGGTACTCTCTCCAAATATATTTTACAGTGAAAACTGCAGGAACTTCAAATTGGCACTAGGAAACACACTGAGAAACCATAGTAAAAATTTCTTCTGCAACCCGTTCCCTTTGTGCTAGATGAACGAACGTCTCTCCACATGCTCAGTTCTCAGAAATACGTGTGTGGTAAAGCCGCCCTTCACCTAGCTTCTTGGGAACACAGAGTTTCTTTTCAGTTGCAAACTGCACACCATACATTTATATGGGGAGATACTCGCTCCAACACGGTTTTACAGTGAAAATTGCAGGAAATTCAAACCGGCATTAGGAAATACACTGAGAAATCAGAGAAAAAGTTTCACCAGCAAACCGTTCCTTTTATGCTAGATGAACGAACGTCTCTCCACATGCTCAGTTCTCAGAGATAAGTGCATGTGAAAGCCGTCCTTAACCTTGCTGGTTGGCAACACAGAGTTTCTTTTCAGTTGCAAAGTGCACTCCATACATATATATGGGAAGTACTCACTCCAACTCGGTTTTACAGTGAAAACTGCAGGAATTTAAACCGCCACTAGGAAACACACTGAGAAACGAGAATAAAAGTTTCTCTGGCAAACCATTCCCATTATTCTAGATGAACGATAGTCTCTCCACATGCTCAATTCTGAGAGATAAGTGTGTGTGAATGCTGTCCTTCACCTAGCATGTTGGGAACACAGAGTTTCTTTTAAGTTGCAAACTGCAATCCATACATATATAAGGGAAAGTACTCGCTCCAACTCGATTTTACAGTGAAAATTGCAGGAACTTCAAACCGTCACTAGGAAACACACTAAGAAATGAGAGTAAAAGTTTCTGCTGCAACCCGTTCTTTGTGCTAGATGAACGAACGTCTTTCCACTTGCTCAGTTCTGAGAGATAAGTGGTTGTGTAAGCTGTACTTCACCTAGCTTTTTGGGAACACAAAGATTCTTTTCAGTAGCAAACTGCAATCTATGCATATATATGAGGAGGAACTCTCTCCAACTAGGTTTTACAGTGAAAACTGCAGGAACTTGAAACCGGCACTAGGAAACACACTGAGAAACCAGAGAAAATTTTCCACAGCATCCCGTTCCCTTTGTGATAGATGAACGAACGTCTCTCCACATGCTCAGTTCTCAGAGATACGTGTGTGGTAAAGCCGCCCTTCACCTAGCTTCTTGGGAACACAGAGTTTCTTTTCAGTTGCAAACTGCACTCCATACATTTATAAGGGGAGGTACTCGCTCCAACTCGATTTTACAGTGAAAACTGCAGGAACTTGAAACCGGCATTAGGAAATACACTGAGAAACCAGAGAAAAAGTTTCACCAGCAAACCGTTCCTTTTATGCTAGATGAACGAACGTCTCTCCTCATGCTCAGTTCTCAGAGATAAGTGCGTGTGAAAGCCGTCCTTCACCTTGCTGGTTGGCAACACAGAGTTTCTTTTTAGTTGCAAATTGCACTCCATACATATATATGGGATGTACTCAATCCAACTCGCTTTTACAATGAAAACTGCAGGAATTTAAACCTGCACTAGGAAACACACTGAGAAACGAGAGTAAAAGTTTTCCTGGCAAACCATTCCCATTGTTCTAGATGAACGAAAGTCTCTCAACATGCTCAATTCAGAGAGATTAGTGTGTGTTAAAGCCGTACTTCACCTAGCTTTTTGGGAAAAAGAGTTTCTTTTCAGTTGCAAACTGCACTCCATACATATATAAGGGGAAGTACTCGCTCCAACTCGATTTTACTGTTAGAATTGCAGGAACTTCAAACCGTCACTAGGAAACACACTGAGAAACGAGTGTAAAAGTTTCTCCTGCAACCCGGTCTTTGAGCTAGATGAACGAACGTCTTTCCACTTGCCCAGTTCTAAGAGATAAGTGTGTGTGAAAGCCGTACTTCACATAGCTTGTTGGGAACACAGAGTTTCTTTTAAGTTGCAAACTGCAATCTATGCATATATAATGGGAGGAAATTTCTCCAACTAGGTTTTACAGTGAAAACTGTAGGAACTTGAAACCGGCACTAGGAATCACACTGAGAAACCAGAGAAAAAGGTTCTCCTGCAACCCGTTCCCTTTGTGCTAGATGAACGCACGTCTCTCCACATGCTCATTTCTGAGAGGTAAGTGTGTGTGAAAGCCGAACTTCAACTAGCTTGTTGGGAACACAGAGTTTCTTTTTAGTTGCAAACTGTACTCCATACATATATAATGGGAAGTACTATCTCCAACTATGTTTTACAGTGAAAACTGCAGGAATTTCAAACTGGCACTAGGAAACACACTGAGAAACCATAGTAAAAGTTTCTCCTGCAACCCGTTCCCTTTGTGCTAGATGAACGAACGTCTCTCCACATGCTCAGTTCTCAGAGATACGTGTGTGTTAAAGCCGCCCTTCACCTAGCTTCTTGGGAACACAGAGTTTCTTTTCAGTTGCAAACTTCACTCCATACATTTATATGGGGAGATTCTCGCTCCAACTCTTTTTAAAGTGAAAATTGCAGGAACTTCAAACCGGCACTAGGAAATACACTGAGAAACCAGAGAAAAAGTTTCACCTGGAAACCGTTCCCTTTATGCTAGATGAACGAAAGTCTCTCAACATGCTCAATTCTGAGAGTTAAGTGCGTGTGAAAGCCGTACTTCAACTTGCTGGTTGGCAACACAGAGTTTCTTTTCAGTTGCAAACTGCACTCCATACATATATATGGGAAGTACTACTTCCAACTCGGTTTTACAGTGAAAACTGCAGGAATTTAAACCGTCACTAGGAAACACACTGAGAAACGAGAGTAAAACTTTCTCCTGCAACCCGTTCTTTGTGCTAGATGAACGAACGTCTTTCCACTTGCTCAGTTCTTGAGATAAGTGTGTGTGAAAGCCGTCCTTCAACTAGCTTGTTGGGAACACAGAGTTTCTTTTCAGTTGCAAACTGCACTCCATACATATATAAGGGGAAGTACTCGCTCCAACACGGTTTTACAGTGAAAATTGCAGGAACTTCAAACCGTCACTTGGAAACACACTCAGAAACGAGAGTAAAAGTTTCTCTTGCAAACGGTTCCCTTTGTGCTAGATGAACGAACGTCTCTCCACATGCTCAATTCTCAGATATAAGTGTGAGTGAAAACCGTCCTTCAACTAGCTTGTTGGGAACACAGAGTTTCTTTTCAGTTGCAAACTACAATCTATGCATATATATGGGGAGGTACACGCTCCAAATTGGTTTTACAGTTAAAACTGCAGGAATTTAAACCGGCACTAGGAAACACCCTGGAAACCAGAGAAAAAGTTTCTCCTGCAACACGTTCCCTTTGTGCTAGATGAACGAACGTCTCTCAACTTGCTCATTTCTGAGAGGTAAGTGTGTGTTAAAGCCGTCTTTCACCTAGATTGTTGGGAACACAGAGTTTCTTTTCAGTTGCAAACTGCAATCTATGCATATATATGAGGAGGTACACGCTCCAAATTGGTTTTACAGATAAAGTGCAGGAATTTGAAACCGGCACTAGGAAACACACTGAGAAACCAGAGAAAAAGTTTCTCCTGCAACCCGTTCCCTTTCTGCTAGATGAACGAACGTCTCTCCAAATGCTCAGTTTTAAGAGGTAAGTGTGTGTGAAAGCCGTACTTCACCTTGCTTGTTGGGAACACAGAGTTTCTTTTTTGTAGCAAACTGTAATCCATACATATATATGGGGAAATACACTCTCCAGCTATGTTTTACAGTGAAAACTGCAGGAACTTCAAACTGGCACTAGGAAACACACTGAGAAACCATGGTAATAGTTTCTCCTGCAACCCGTTCCGTTTGTGCTAGATGAACGAAAGTCTCTCCACATGCTCAGTTCTCATATATACGTGTGTTGTAAAGCCGCCCTTCACCTAGCTTCTTGGGAACACAGTGTTTCTTTTCAGTTGCAAACACCACTCCATACATTTATATGGGGAGGTACTCGCTCCAACTCGTTTTTACAGTGAAAATTGCAGGAACTTCAATCCGGCACTAGGAAATACAGTGAGAAACCAGAGAAAAAGTTTCACCTGCAAACCATTCCCTTTATGCTAGATGAACGAAAGTCTCTCCACATTCTCTGTTCTCAGAGATAAGTGTGTGTGAAAGCCGTCCTTCACCTTGCTGGTTGACAACACAGAGTTTCTTTTCAGTTGCAAACTGCACTCCATACATATATTTGGGGAGTACTACTTCCAACTCGGTTTTACAGTGAAAACTGCAGGAATTTAAACCGGCACTAGGAAACACACTGAGAAACGAGAGTAAAAGTTTCTCTGGCAAACCATTCCCATTATTCTAGATGAACGAGAGTCTCTCAACATGCTCAATTCTGAGAGATAAGTGTGTGTGAAAGGCGTACTTCACCTAACTTTTTGGGAACACAGAGTTTCTTTTAAGTTGCAAACTGCACTCCATATATATATAAGGGGAAGTACACGCTCCAACTCGATTTTACAGTTAGAATTGCAGGAACTTCAAACCGTCACTAGGAAACACACTGAGAAACGAGAGTAAAAGTTTATCCTGCAACCCGTTCTTTGTGCTAGATGAACGAACGTCTTTCCACTTGCTCAGTTCTGAGAGATAAGTGTGTGTGAAAGCCGTCCTTCACGTAGCTTGTTGGGAACACAGAGTTTCTTTTCAGTTGCAAACTGCACTCCATACATATATAAGGGGAAGTACTCGCTCCAACTCGGTTTTACAGTGAAAATTGCAGGAACTTCAAACCGTCACTTGGAAACACACTGAGAAACGAGAGTAAAAGTTTCTCATGCAAACGGTTCCCTTTGTGCTAGATGAACGAACGTCTCTCCCCATGCTCAGTTCTCAGAGATAAGTGTGAGGGAAAACCGTCCTTCAACTATCTTGTTGGGAACACAGAGTTTCTTTTAGGTTGCAAACTGCAATCTATGCATATATATGGGAAGGTACACGCTCCAAATTGATTTTACAGTTAAAACTGCAGGAATTTAAACCGGCACTAGGAAAAACCCTGGAAACCAGAGAAAAAGTTTCTCCTGCAACCCGTTCCCTTTGTGCTACATGAACGAACGACTCTCAACATGCTCATTTCTGAGAGGTAAGTGTGTGTTAAAGCCGTCCTTCACCTAGCTTGTTGGGAACACAGAGTTTCTTTTCAGTTGCAAACTGCAATCTATGCATATATATGAGGAGGTACACGCTCCAAATTGGTTTTACAGATAAACTGCAGGAATTTGAAACCGGCACTAGGAAACACACTGAGAAACCAGAGAAAAAGTTTCTCCTGCAACCCGTTCCCTTTGTGCTAGATGAACGAACGTCTCTCCACATGCTCAGTTTTAAGAAGTAATTGTGTGTGAAAGCCGTACTTCACCTTGCTTGTTGGGAACACAGAGTTTCTTTTTTGTAGCAAACTGTAATCCATACATATATATGGGGAAATACACTCTCCAGCTATGTTTTACAGTGAAAACTGCAGGAACTTCAAACTGGCACTAGGAAACACACTGAGAAACCATGGTAATAGTTTCTCCTGCAACCCGTTCCCTTTGTGCTAGATGAACGAATGTCTCACCACATGCTCAGTTCTCATATATACGTGTGTTGTAAAGCCGCCCTTCACCTAGCTTCTTGGGAACACAGTGTTTCTTTTCAGTTGCAAACACCACTCCATACATTTATATGGGGAGGTACTCGCTCCAACTCGGTTTTACAGTGAAAATTGCAGGAACTTCAATCCGGCACTAGGAAATACAGTGAGAAACCAGAGAAAAAGTTTCACCTGCAAACCGTTCCTTTATGCTAGATGAACGAAAGTCTCTCCACATGCTCAGTTCTCAGAGATAAGTGCGTGTGAAAGCCGTCCTTCAACTTGCTGGTTGGCAACACAGAGTTTCTATACAGTTGCAAACTGCACTCCACACATATATATGGGAAGTATTCACTCCAACTCGGTTTTACAGTGAAAACTGCAGGAATTTAAACCGGCACTAGGAAACACACTGAGAAACGAGAGTAAAAGTTTCTCTGGCAAACCATTCCCATTATTCTAGATGAAAGAAAGTCTCTCCACATGCTCAATTCTGAGAGATAAGTGTGTGTGAAAGCCGCACATCACCTATCTTGTTTGGAACACAGAGTTTCTTTTCAGTTGCAAACTGCAATCCATACATATATAAGGGGAAGTACTCGCTCCAACTCGATTTTACAGTGAGAATTGCAGGAACTTCAAACCGTCACTAGGAAACACACTGAGAAACGAGAGTAAAAGTTTCTGCTGCAATCCGTTCTTTGTGCTAGATGAACGAATGTCTTTCCACTTGCTCAGTTCTGAGAGATAAGTGTGTGTGCAAGCCGTTCTTCACCTAGCTTGTTGGGAACACAAAGATTCTTTTGAGTAGCAGACTGCAATCTATGCATATATATGGGGAGGAACTCTCTCCAACTAGGTTTTACAGAGAAAACTGCAGGAACTTGAAACCGGCACTAGGAAACACACTTAGAAACCACAGAAAAAGTTTCCGCAGCAACCCGTTCCCTTTGTGCTAGATGAACCAACGTCTCTCCACATGCTCAGTTCTGAGAGATAATTGTGCATGAAAGCCGTCCTTCAATTAGCTTGTTGGGAACACAGAGTTTCTTTTCAGTTGCAAACTGCAATCTATGCATGTATATGGGGAGGTACACGCTCCAAATTGGTTTTACAGTGAAAACTGCAGGAATTTCAAACCGTCACTTCGAAACACCCTGAGAAACCAGAAAAAAATTTCTCCTGCAAGCCGTTCCCTTTGTGCTAGATGAACGAACGTCTCTCCACATGCTCAGTTCTGAGAGGTAAGTGTGTGTGAAAGCCGTCCTTCATCTAAGTTGTTGGGAACACAGAGTTTCTTTTTAGTAGCAAACTGTACTCCATACATATATATGGGGAGATACTCTCTCCAATTATGTTTTACAGTGAAAACTGCAGGAATTTCAAACTGGCACTATGAAACACACTGAGAAACCATAGTAAAAGTTTCTTCTGCAACCCTTTCCCTTTGTGCTAGATGAACGAACGTCTCTCCACATGCTCAGTTTTCAGAGATACGTGTGTGGTAAAGCCGCCCTTCACCTAGCTTCTTGGGAACACAGAGTTTCTTTTCAGTTGCATACGGTACTCCATATATTTATATGGGGATGTACTCGCTCCAACTCGGTTTTACAGTGAAAATTGCAGGAACTTCAAACCGGCACTAGGAAACACACTGAGAAACCAGAGAAAAAGTTTCACCTGCAAACCGTTCCCTTTATGCTAGATGAACGAAAGTCTCTCCACATGCTCAGTTCTCAGAGATAAGTGCGTGTGAAAGCCGTCCTTCACCTTGCTGGTTGGCAGCACAGAGTTTCTTTTCAGTTGCAAACTGCACTCCATACATATATATGGGAAGTACTCACTCCAACTCGGTTTTACAGTGAAAACTGCAGGAATTTAAACCGGCACTAGGAAACATACTGAGAAACGAGAGTAAAAGTTTCTCTGGCAAACCATTCCCATTATTCTAGATGAACGAAAGTCTCTCCACATGCTCATTTCTGAGAGATAAGTGTGTTTGAAAGCCGTCCTTCACCTACCTTGTTGGGAACACAGAGTTTCTTTTCAGTTGCAAACTGCACTCCATACATATATAAGGGGAAGTACTCGCTCCAACTCGATTTTACAGTGAGAATTGCAGGAACTTCAAACCGTCACTAGGAAACACACTGAGAAACGAGAGTAAAAGTTTCTGCTGCAACCCTTTCTTTGTGCTAGATGAACGAACGTCTTTCCACTTGGTCTGTTCTGAGAGATAAGTGTGTGTGCAAGCCTTGCTTCACCTAGCTTTTAAGGAACACAAAGATTCTTTTCAGTAGCAAACAGCAATCTACGCATATATATGGGGAGGAAACCTCTCCAAATAGATTTTACAGTGAAAACTGCAGGACTTGAAACCAGCACGAGGAAACACACTGAGAAACCAGAAAAAAATTTCCCCTGCAAGCCGTTCCCTTTGTGCTAGATGAACGAAAGTCTCTCCACATGATCAGTTCTGAGAGGTAAGTGTGTGTGAAAGCCGTCCTTCACCTATCTTGTTTGGAACACAGAGTTTCTTTTCAGTTGCAAACTGCACTCCATATATTTATATGGGGAGGTACTCGTTCCAACTCTGTTTTACAGTGAAAACTGCAGGAATTTAAACCGGCACTAGGAAACACACTGAGAAACGAGAGTAAAAGTTTCTCTGGCAAACCATTCCCATTATTCTAGATGAAAGAAAGTCTCTCCACATGCTCAATTCTGAGAGATAAGTGTGTGTGAAACCCGAACTTCACCTATCTTGTTTGGAACACAGAGTTTCTTTTCAGTTGCAAACTGCACTCCAAACATATATAAGGGGAAGTACTCACTCCAACTAGATTTTAAAGTGAGAATTGCAGGAACTTCAAACCGTCACTAGGAAACACACTGAGAAACGAGAGTAAAAGTTTTTGCTGCAACCCGTTCTTTGTGCTAGATGAACGAACGTCTCTCCACATGCTCATTTCTTAGAATTAAGTGCGTGTGAAAGCCGTCCTTCACCTTGCTGGATGGGAACACAGAGATTCTTTTCAGTTGCAAACTGCACTCTATACGTATATATGGGTAGTACTCACTCCAACTCGGTTTTACAGTGAAAACTGCAGGAATTTAAACCGGCACTAGGAAACAAACTGAGAAAAGAGAGTAAAAGTTTCTCTGGCAAACGATTCCCATTATTCTAGATGAACGAAAGTCTCTCCAAATGCTAAGTTCTCAGAGATACGTGTGTGGTAAAGCCGCACTTCACCTAGCTTCTTGGGAACACAGAGTTTCTTTTCAGTTGCAAACTGCACTCCATACATTTATATGGGGAGGTACTCGCTCCAACTCTATATTACAGTGAGAATTGCAGGAACTTCAAACCGTCACTAGGAAACACACTGAGAAACGAGAGTAAAAGTTACTGCTTCAACCCGTTCTTTGTGCTAGATGAACGAACGTCTTTCCACTTGCTCAGTTCTGAGTGATAAGTGTGTGTGCAAGCAGTTCTTCACCTCGCTTGTTGGGAACACAAAGATTCTTTTCAGTAGCAAACTGCAATCTATGCATATATATAGGGTGGAATTCTCTCCAACAATGTTTTACAGTGAAAATTGCATGAACTTGAAACCAGCACTAGGAAACACACTGAGAAACCAGAGAAAAATTTCTCTTGCAACCCGTTCCCTTTGTGCTAGATGAACGAACGTCTCTCAACATGCTCAGCTCTGAGAGATAAGTGTGTGTGAAAGCCGTACTTCACCTACCTTGTTGGGAACACAGAGTTTCTTTCAGTTGCAAACTGCAATCTATTCATATATATGGGGAGGTACACGCTCCAAATCGGTTTTACATTGAAAACTGCA
Source organism: Camelus ferus (assembly GCF_009834535.1). NCBI lineage: Eukaryota > Metazoa > Chordata > Mammalia > Artiodactyla > Camelidae > Camelus > Camelus ferus. Next base: position 33,729 of record NW_022589665.1, on the reverse strand, counting down.
GGAATTTCAAACCGGCACCAAGAAACACCCTGAGAAACCAAAGAAAAAGTTTCTCCTGCAACACGTTCCCTTTGTGCTAGATGAACGAACGTCTCTCCACATGCTCAGTTCTGAGAGGTAAGTGTGTGTGAAAGCCGTCCTTCAACTAGCTTCTTGGGAAAACAGAGTTTCTTTTCAGTTGCAAACTGCACTCCATACATTTATATGGGGAGGTACACGCTCCAACTCGGTTTTAGAGTGAAAATTGCAGGAACTTCAAACCGGCACTAGGAAACACACTGAGAAACCAGAGAAAAATTTCACCTGCAAACCGTTCCCTTTATGCTAGATGAACGAACGTCTCTCCACATGCTCAGTTCTCAGAGATAAGTGCGTGTGAAATCCGTCCTTCACCTTGCTGGTTGGCAACACAGAGTTTCTTTTCAGTTGCAAACTGCACTCCATAAATATATATGGGAAGTACTCAATCCAACACGGTTTTACAGTGAAAACTGCTGGAATTTAAACCGGCACTAGGAAACACACTGAGAAACGAGAGTAAAAGTTTCTCTGGCAAACCATTCCCATTATTGTAGATGAACGAAAATCTCTACAAATGCTCAATTCTGAGAGATAAGTGTGTGTGAAAGCCGTCCTTCAACTAGCTTGTTGGGAACACAGAGATTCTTTTCAGTTGCAAACTGCACTCCATACATATATAAGGGGAAGTACTCACTCCAACTCGATTTTAAAGTTAGAATTGCAGGAACTTCTAACCGTAACTAGGAAACACACTGAGAAACGAGAGTAAAAGTTTCTCCTGCAACCCGGTCTTTGTGCTAGATGAACTAACGTCTTTCCACTTGCTCAGTTCTGAGAGATAAGTGCATGTGAAAGCCGCCCTTCACATAGCTCGTTGGGAACACAGAGATTCTTTTCAGTTGCAAACTGCACTCCATACATATATAAGATGAAGTACTCACTCCAACTCGATTTTAAAGTTAGAATTGCAGGAACTTCAAACCGTCACTAGGAAACACACTGAGAAACGAGAGTAAAAGTTTCTCTTGCAACCCGTTCCCTTTGTGCTAGATGAACGAGCTTCTCTCCACATGATCAATTCTCAGATGTAAGTGTGAGTGAAAACCGTCCTTCTCCTAGCTTTTTGGGAACACAGAGTTTCTTTTCAGTTGCAAACTGCAGTCCATACATATATAAGGGGAAGTACTCGCTCCAAATCCATTTTACAGTGAGAATTGCAGGAACGTGAAACCGTCACTAGGAAACACACAGAGAAACGAGAGTAAAAGTTCCTCATGCGACCCGTTCTTTGTACTAGATGAAAGAACGTCTTTCCGCTTGCTCAGTTCTGAGAGATAATTGGTTGTGCAAGCAGTCCTTCACCTAGCTTGTTGGGAACACAAAAATTCTTTTCATTAGCAAACTGCAATCTATGCATATATATGGGGAGAACCTCACTCCATGTATGTTTTACAGTGAAAACTGCAGGAACATGAAACCGGCACTAGGAAACACACTGAGAAACCAGAGAAAAAGTTTCCGCAGCATCCTGTTCCCTTTGTGCTAGATGAACGAACGTCTCTCCACATGCTCAGTTCTGAGAGATAAGTGAGTGTGAAAGCCGTCCTTCACGTAGCTTGTTGGGAACACAAAGATTCTTTTCAGTAGCAAACTGCAATCTATGCATATATATGAGGAGGAACTCTCTCCAACTTGGTTTTACAGTGAAAACTGCAGGACTTGAAACCAGCACTAGGAAACACACTGAGAAGCCAGAGAATAATGTCTCCTGCAACCCGTTCCCTTTGTGCTAGATGAACGAACGTCTCTCCACATGCTCTGTTCTGAGAGGTAAGTGTGTGTGAAAGCCGTCCTTCACCTAGCTTGTTGGGAACACAGAGTTTCTTTTTAGTAGCACACTGTTCTCCATACAAATATATGGGGTGGTACTCTCTCCAACTATGTTTTACAGTGAAAACTGCAGGAACTTCAAACCGGCACTAGGAAATACACTGAGAAACCAGACAAAAAGTTTCACCTGCAAACCGTTCCCTTTATTCTAGATGAACGAACGTCTCTCCACATGCTCAGTTCTGATATATAAGTGTGTGTGAAAGCCGTCCTTCACCTAGCTTGTTGGGAACACACAGTTTCTTTTCAGTATCAAACTGCAATCTATGCATATATATGATGAGGTACACGCTCCAAATCGGTTTTACAGTGAAAACTCCAGGAATTTCAAACCGGCACTAGGAAACAACCTGAGAAATCAGAGAAAAAGTTTCTCCTGCATCCAGTTCCCTTTGTGCCAGATGAACGAACGTCTCTCCACATGCTCAGTTCTGAGAGGTAAGTGTGTGTGAAAGTCGTCCTTCACCTAGCTTGTTGGGAACACAGAGTTTCTTTTTATTAGCCAACTGTATTCCATGCATATATATTGGGAGGTACTCTCTCCAACTATGTTATACAGTGAAAACTGCAGGAAATTCAAGCTGGCACTAGGAAACACACTGAGAAACCATAGTAAAAGTTTCTCCTGCAACCAGTTCCCTTTGTGCTAGATGAACGAACGTCTCAACATATGCTCAGTTCTCAGAGATACGTGTATGGTAAAGCCGCCCTTCACCTAGCTTCTTGGGAACACAGAGTTTCTTTTCAGTTGCAAACTGCACACCATACATTTATATGGGGAGGTACTTGCTCAAACTCGGTTTTACAGTGAAATTTGCAGGAACTTCAAACCGTCACTAGGAAACACACTGAGAATCCAGAGAAAAAGTTTCACCTGCAAACCGTTCCCTTTATGCTAGATGAACGAACGTCTCTCCAAATGCTCAGTTCTCAGAGATAAGTGCGTGTGAAAACCGTCCTTCAACTTGCTGGTTGGCAACACAGAGTTTCTTTTCAGTTGCAAACTGCACTCCATACATATATATGGGTAGTACTCACTCCAACTCGGTTTTACAGTGAAAAATGCTGGAATTTAAACCGGCACTAGGAAACACACTGAGAAACGAGAGTAAAAGTTTCTCTGGCAAACCATTCCCATTATTGTAGATGAACGAAAGTCTCTACAAATGCTCAATTCTGAGAGATAAGTTTGTGTGAAAGCAGTCCTTCACCTAGCTTGTTGGGAACACAGAGATTCTTTTCAGTTGCAAACTGCACTCCATACATATATAAGGGGAAGTACTCTCTCCAACACGATTTTACAGTTAGAATTTTAGGAAATACAAACCGTCACTAGGAAACACACTGAGAAACGAGAGTAACAGTTTCTCCTGCAAACCGTTCTTTGTGCTAGATGAACGAACGTCTTTCCACTTGCTCAGTTCTGAGAGATAAGTGTAAGTGAAAGCCGTCCTTCAAATATCTTGTTGGGAACACAGAGATTCTTTTCAGTTGCAAACTGCACTCCATATATATATAAGGGTAAGTACTCGCTCCAACATGGTTTTACAGTGAAAATTGCAGGAACTTCAAACCGTCACTAGGAAACACACTGAGAAACGATAGTAAAAGTTTCCGCAGTAAACCGTTCCCTTTGTGCTAGATGAACGAACGTCTGTCCACATGCTCAGTTCTGAGAGATAAGTGTCTGTGAAAGCCGCCCTTCACCTAGCTTGTTGGGAACACAAAGATTTTTTTCAGTAGCAAACTGCAATCTATGCATATGTATGCGAGGAACACTCCCCAAATTGATTTTACAGTGAAAACTGCAGGAACTTGATACCGGCACTAGGAAACACACTGAGAAACCAGAGTAAAAGTTTCTCCTGCAACCCGTTCCATTTATGCTAGATGAACGAACGTCTCTCCACATGCTCAGTCCTCAGAGATAAGTGTGTGTGAAAGCCGTGTTTCACCTAGCTTGTTGGAAACCCAGAGTTTCTTTTCAGTAGCAATGAGTACTCCATACATATATATGGGGAGGTACACGCTCCAACTCCGTTTTACATTGAAAATTGCAGGGACTTCAACACGGCAGTAGGAAACACACTGAAAATCCAGAGAAAAAGATCTTCCTGCAATCTGTTCCCTTTGTGCTAGATGAACGAACGTCTCTCCACATGCTCAGTTCTGAGAGATAAATGTGTGTGAAAGCCGTCCTTCACCTAGCTTGTTGGGAACACAACGTTTCTTTCCACTTGCCAACTGCACTCCATGTATATATATGAGGAGGTACAAGCTCAAACATGGTTTTACAGTGAAAACTGCAGGAATTTCAAACCGGCACTAGAAAACACACTGTGAAACCAGGGTATAAGTTTCCCTGCAAAGGTATCCATTTGTGTTAGATTAAAGAACGTCTCTCCACATGCTCAGTTCTGAGAGATAACTGTGTGTGAAAGCAGTTCTTCACCTAGATTGTTGGGAACACAGTGTTTCTTTTCAGTTGCAAACTGCACTCCATACATATATATGGGGAGGGACCCGCTCCAACTCGGTTTTACAGTGAAAATTGCAGGAACTTGAAACGGGCACTAGGAAACAGACTGAGAAACCAGAGTAAAAGTTTCTCCTGCAACACGTTCCCATTGTGTTAGATGAACGAACGTCTCTCCACTAGTTCATTTCTGAGAGATAAGTGTGTGTGAAAGCCGTCCTTTACATAGCTTGTTGGGAACACAGAGTTTCTTTTCAGTTGCAAAGTGCACTCCATACATATATATGGGGAGGTACTCGCCCCTACTCGGTTTTACAGTGAAAACTGCAGGAACTTCAAACCGGCACTAGGAAACACACTGAGAAACCAGAGTAAAATTTCTCCTGCAACTGGTTCCATTTGTGCTAGATGAACGAACGTCTCTCCACATGCTCAGATCTCAGAGATAAGTGGTTGTGAAAGCCATCCTTCACCTAGCTTTTTGGGAACACAGAGTTTCTTTTCAGTTGCAAACTGCACTCCATACGTATAAAAGGGGAAGTACTCGCTCCAACTCGATTTTACAGTTAGAATTGCAGGAACTTCAAACCGTCACCAGGAAACACACTGAGAAACGAGAGTAAAAGTTTCTCCTGCAACCCGTTCTTTGTGCTAGATGAACGAACGTCTTTCCACTTGCTCAGTTCTGAGAGATAAGTGCGTGTGAAAGCCGTCCTTCACATATCTTGTTGGGAACACAGAGTTTCTTTTCAGTTGCCAACTGCACTCCATAAATATATATGGGGAGGAAATATCTCCAACTAGATTTTACAGTGAAAACTGCAGGAACTTGAAACCAGCACTAGGAAACACACTGAGAAACCAGAGAAAAAGTTTCTGCAGCAACCCGTTCCCTTTTTGCTAGATGAACGAACGTCTCTCCACATGCTCAGTTCTGAGAGATAAGTGTGTGTGAAAGCCGTACTTCACCTAGCTTGTTGGGAACACAAAGATTCTTTTCACAAGCAAACGGCATTCTATGCATATATATGGGGAGGAAACTCTCCAACTAGTTTTTACATTGAAAACTGCAGGAACTTGAATCCAGCACTAGGAAACACACTGAGAAACCAGAGAAAAATTTTCCGCAGCAAACCGTTCCCTTTATGATAGATGAACGAACGTCTCTCCACATGCTCAGTTCTGAGAGGTAAGTGTGTGTGAAAGCCGTCCTTCACCTAGCTTGTTGGGAACACAGAGTTTCTTTTTAGTAGCAAACTGTACTCCATACATATATATGGGGAGGTACTCTCTCCAACTATGTTTTACAGTGATAACTGCAGGAACTTGAAACTGGCACTAGGAAACACACTGAGAAACCATAGTAAAAGTTTCTCCTGCAAACCGTTCCTTTTGTGCTAGATGAACGAACGTCTCTCCACATGCTCAGTTCTCAGAAATACGTGTGTGGTAAAGCCGCACTTCACCTAGCTTCTTGGGAACACAGAGTTTCTTTTCAGTTGCAAACTGCACTCCATACATTTATATGGGGAGGTACTCGCTCCAACTCGGTTTTACAGTGAAAACTGCAGGAATTTAAACCGGCATTAGGAAACACACTGAGAAACGAGACTAAAAGTTTATCTGGCAAACCATTCCCATTATTCTAGATGAACGAAAGTCTCTCCACATGCTCAAATCTGAGAGATAAGTGTGTGTGAATGCCGTCCTTCACCTAGCTTGTTGGGAACACAGAGTTTATTTTAAGTTGCAAACTGCAATCCATTCATATATAAGGGGAAGTACTCTCTCCAACTCGATTTTACAGTGAAATTTGCAGGAACTTCAAACCGTCACTAGGAAACACACTGAGAAACGAGAGTAAAAATTTCTGCTGCAACCCGTTCTTTGTGCTAGATGAACGAACGTCTCTCCACATGCTCAGTTCTGAGAGATAAGTGTGTGTGCAAGCCGTTCTTCACCTTGCTTGTTGGGAACACAAAGATTCTTTTCAGTAGCAAACTGCAATCTATGCATATATATGGGGAGGAACTCTCTCCAACTAGGATTTACAGTGAAAACTGCAGGAATTTGAAACCAGCACTAGGAAACACACTGAGAAATCAGAGAAAAATTTTCCGCAGCAAACCGTTTCCTTTGTGCTAGATGAACGAACGTCTCTCCACATGCTAGTTCTGAGAGATAAGTGTGTGTGAAAGACGTCCTTCAACTAGCTTGTTGGGAACACAAAGATTCTTTTCAGAAGCAAACTGCAATCTATGCATATATATGGGGAGGAACTCTCTCCAACTAGGTTTTACAGTGAAAACTGCAGGAACTTGAAACCGGCACTAGGAAACACACTGAGAAACCAGAGAAAAAGTTTCCACAGCAACCCGTTCCCTTTGTGCTAGATGAACGAACGTCTCTCCACATGCTCAGTTCTGAGAGATAAGTGTGTGTGAAAGCCGTCCTTCACCTAGCTTGTTGGGAACACACAGTTTCTTTTCAGTTGCAAACAGCAATCTATGCATATATATGGGGAGGTACACGCTCCAAATCGGTTTTACAGTGAAAACTGCAGGAATTTCAAACCGGCAAAGAAACACCCTGAGAAACCAGAGAAAAAGTTTCTCCTGCAACCCGTTCCCTTTGTGCTAGATGAACGAACGTCTCTCCACATGCTCAGATCTGAGAGGTAAGTGTGTGTGAAAGCCGACCTTCAACTAGCTTGTTGGGAACACAGAGTTTCTTTTTAGTTGCAAACTGTACTCCATACGTATATATTGGGAGGTACTCTCTCCAACTATGTTTTACAGTGAAAACTGCAGGAACTTCAAACTGTCACTAGGAAACACACTGAGAAACCAGAGAAAAAGTTTCACCTGCAACCCGTTCCCTTTATGCTAGATGAACAAACGTCTCTCCACATGCTGAGTTCTCAGAGATAAGTGCGTGTGAAAGCCGTCCTTCACCTTGCTGTTTGGCAACACAGAGTTTCTTTTCAGTTGCAAACTGCACTCCATACATATATATAGGAAGTACTACTTCCAACTCGGTTTTACAGTGAAAACTGCAGGAATATAAACCGGCAATAGGAAACACACTGAGAAACGAGAGTAAAAGTTTCTCTGGCAAACCATTCCCATTATTCCAGATGATTGAAAGTCTCTCAACATGCTCAATTCTGAGAGATAAGTGTGTGTGAAAGCCATTCTTCACCTAGCTTTTTGGGAACACAGAGTTTATTTTCAGTTGCAAACTGCACTCCATACATATATAAGGTGAAGTAGTCGCTCCAACTCAATTTTACAGTTAGAATTGCAGGAACTTCTAACCGTCACTAGGAAACACACTGAGAAACGAGAGTAAAAGTTTCTCCTGCAACCCGTTCTTTGTGCTAGATGAACGAACGTCTTTCCACTAGCTCAGTTCTGAGAGTTAAGTGTGTGTGAAAGCCGTACTTCACATAGCTTTTTGGGAACACAGAGATTCTTTTCAGTTGCAAACTGCACTCCATACATATATAAGGGGAAGTACTCGCTCCAACTCGGTTTTACAGTGAAAATTGCAGGAACATCAAGCCGTCAAAAGGAAAGACACTGAGAAACGAGAGTAAAAGTTTCCCTTTCAAACGGTTTCCTTTGTGCTAGATGAACGAACGTCTCTCCACATGCTCAATTCTCAGATATAATTGTGAGTGAAAACCGTCCTTCACCTAGCTTGTTGGGAACACAGAGTTTCTTTTTAGTTGCAGACTGCAATCTATGCATATATATGGGGAGGTACACGCTCCAAATTAGTTTTACAGTTATAACTGCAGGAATTTGAAACCGGCATTAGGAAACACACTGAGAAACCAGAGAAAAAGTTTCTCCTGCATCCCGTTCCCTTTGTGCTAGATGAACGAACGTCTCTCCACATGCTCATTTCTGAGAGTTAATTGTGTGTGAAAGCCGACCTTCACCTAGCTTGTTGGGAACACAGAGTTTCTTTTTAGTAGCAAACTGTACTCCATACATATATATGGGGAGATACTCTCTCCAACTATGTTTTACAGTGAAAACTGCAGGAACTTCAAACTGGCACTAGGAAACACACTGAGAAACCATAGTAAAAGTTTCTCCTGCAAACCGTTCCCTTTGTGCTAGATGATCGAACGTCTCTCCACATGCTCAGTTCTTAGAAAACGTGTGTGGTAAAGCCAAATTCACCTAGCTTCTTGGGAACACAGAGTTTCTTTTCAGTTGCAAACAGCACTCCATACATTTATATGGGGATGTACTCGCTCTAACTCGGTTTTACAGTGAAAATTGCAGGAACTTCAAACCGGCACTAGGAAATACACTGAGAAACCAGAGAAAATTTCACCTGCAAACCATTCCCTATATGCAAGATGAACGAACGTCTCTCCACATGCTAAGTTCTCAGAGATAAGTGCGTGTGAAAGTCGTCCTTCTCCTTGCTGGTTGGCAACACAGAGTTTCGTTTCAGTTGCAAACTGCAATCTATGCATATATATGGGGAGGTACACGCTCCAAATCGGTTTTACTGTGAAAACTGCAGGAATTTCAAGCCGGCACTAGGAAACACCCTGAGAAACCAGAGAAAAAGTTTCTCCTGCAACCCGTTCCCTTTGTGCTAGATGAACGAACGTCTCTCCACATGCTCAGTTCTGAGAGGTAATTGTGTGTGAAAGCCGTCTTTCACCTAGCTTGTTGGGAACACAGAGCTTCTTTTTAGTAGCAAACTGTACTCCATACATATATATGGGGAGGTACTCTCTCCAACTATGTTTTACAGTGATAACTGCAGGAACTTCAAACTGGCACTAGGAAACACACTGAGAAACCATAGTAAAAGTTTCTCCTGCAACCCGTTCCCTTTGTGCTAGATGAACGAACGTCTCTCCACATGCTCAGTTCTGAGAGGTAATTGTGTGTGAAAGCCGTCTTTCACCTAGCTTGTTGGGAACACAGAGTTTCTTTTCAGTTGCAAACTGCACTCCATACATTTATATGGGGAAGTACTCGCTCCAACTCGGTTTTAGAGTGAAAACTGCAGGAATTTAAACCGGCACTAGGAAACCCACTGAGAAACGAGACTAAAAGTTTATCTGGCAAAACATTCACATTATTCTACATGAACGAAAGTCTCTCCACATGCTCAATTCTGAGAGATAAGTGTGTGTGAATGCCGTCCTTCACCTAGCTTGTTGGGAACACAGAGTTTCTTTTAAGTTGCAAACTGCAATCCATACATATATAAGGGGAAGTACTCTCTCCAACTCGATTTTACAGTGAAAATTGCAGGAACTTCAAACCGTCACTAGGAAACACACTGAGAAACGAGAGTAAAAGTTTCTGCTGCAAACCTTTCTTTCTGCTAGATGAACGAACGTCTCTCCACATGCTCAGTTCTGAGGGATAAGTGTGTGTGTAAGCCGTTCTTCACCTTGCTTGTTAGGAACACAAAGATTCTTTTCAGTAGCAAACTGCAATCTATGCATATATATGGGGAGGAAACCTCTCCAACTATATTTTATAGTGAAAAATGCAGGAAATTTAAACCAGCACTAATAAACACACTGAGAATCCAGAGAAAAAGTTTCCGCAGCAAACCGTTCCCTCTGTGCTAGATGAACGAACGTCTCTCCACATGCTCACATCTGAGAGATAAGTGTGTGTTAAAGCCGTCCTTCACCTAGCTTGTTGGGAACACAAAGATTCTTTTTAGAAGCAAACTGCAATCTATGCATATATATGGGGAGGAAATCTCTCCAACTAGGTTTTACAGTGAAAACTGCAGGAACTTGAAACCGGCACTAGGAAACACACTGAGAAACCAGAGAATAAGTTTCCGCAGCAACCCGTTCCCTTTGTGCTAGATGAACGAACGTCTCTCCACATGCTCAGTTCTGAGAGATAAGTGTGTGTGAAAGCCATCCTTCACCTAGCTTGTTGGGAACACACAGTTTCTTTTCAGTTGCAAACAGCAATCTATGCATATATATGGGGAGGTACACGCTCCAAATCGGTTTTACAGTGAAAACTGCAGGAATTTCAAACCGGCACTAGGAAACACACTGAGAAAACAGAGAAAAAGTTTCTCCTGCAACCCGTTCCCTTTGTGCTAGATGAACGAACGTCTCTCCACATGCTACGTTCTTAGAAAACGTGTGTGGTAAAGCCACACTTCACCTATCTTTTTGGGAACACAGAGTTTCTTTTCAGTTGCAAACAGCACTCCATACATTTATATGGGGAGGTACTCGCTCTAACTCGGTTTTACAGTGAAAATTGCAGGAAATTCAAACCGGCACTAGGAAATACACTGAGAAACCAGAGAAAATTTCACCTGCAAACCGTTCCCTTTATGCAAGATGAACGAACGTCTCTCCAAATGCTCAGTTCTCAGAGATAAGTGCGTGTGAAAGCCGTCCTTCAACTTGCTGGTTGGCAACACAGAGATTCTTTTCAGTTGCAAACTGCACTCCATACATATATATGGGTAGTACTCACTCCAACTCGGTTTTACAGTGAAAAATGCTGGAATTTAAACCGGCACTAGGAAACACACTGAGAAACGAGAGTAAAAGTTTCTCTGGCAAACCATTCCCATTATTGTAGATGAACGAAAGTCTCTACAAATGCTCAATTCTGAGAGATAAGTTTGTGTGAAAGCAGTGCTTCACCTAGCTTGTTGGGAACACAGAGATTCTTTTCAGTTGCAAACTGCACTCCATACATATATAAGGGGAAGTACTCACTCCAACTCGATTTTACAGTTAGAATTTTAGGAAATACAAACCGTCACTAGGAAACACACTGAGAAACGAGAGTAACAGTTTCTCCTGCAAACCGTTCTTTGTGCTAGATGAACGAACGTCTTTCCACTTGCTCAGTTCTGAGAGATTAGTGTAAGTGAAAGCCGTCCTTCAAATATCTTGTTGGGAACACAGAGATTCTTTTCAGTTGCAAACTGCACTCCATATATATATAAGGGGAAGTACTCGCTCCAACATGGTTTTACAGTGAAAATTGCAGGAACTTCAAACCGTCACTAGGAAACACACTGAGAAACGATAGTAAAAGTTTCCGCAGTAAACCGTTCCCTTTGTGCTAGATGAACGAACGTCTGTCCACATGCTCAGTTCTGAGAGATAAGTGTCTGTGAAAGCCGCCCTTCACCTAGCTTGTTGGGAACACAAAGATTTTTTTCAGTAGCAAACTGCAATCTATGCATATGAATGCGAGGAACACTCCCCAACTTGATTTTACAGTGAAAACTGCAGGAACTTGATACCGGCACTAGGAAAAACACTGAGAAACCAGAGTAAAAGTTTCTCCTGCAACCCGTTCCATTTATGCTAGATGAACGAACGTCTCTCCACATGCTCAGTCCTCAGAGATAAGTGTGTGTGAAAGCCGTGTTTCACCTAGCTTGTTGGAAACCCAGAGTTTCTTTTCAGTAGCAAAGAGTACTCCATACATATATATGGGGAGGTACACGCTCCAACTCCGTTTTACATTGAAAATTGCAGGGACTTCAACACGGCAGTAGGAAACACACTGAGAAACCAGAGTAAAAGTTAATCCTGCAACCCGTTCCATTTGTGCTAGATGTACGAACGTCTCTCCACATGCTCATTTCTGAGAGTTAATTGTGTGTGAATGCCGAACTTCACCTAGCTTGTTGGGAACACAGAGTTTCTTTTTAGTAGCAAATTGTACTCCATACATATATATGGGGAGATACTCTCTCCAATTATGTTTTACAGTGAAAACTGCAGGAACTTCAAACTGGCACTAGGAAACACACTGAGAAACCATAGTAAAAGTTTCTCCTGCAAACCGTTCCCTTTGTGCTAGATGAACGAACGTCTCTCCACATGCTCAGTTCTTAGAAAACGTGTGTGGTAAAGCCAAATTCACCTAGCTTCTTGGGAACACAGAGTTTCTTTTCAGTTGCAAACTGCAATCTATGCATATATATGGGGAGGTACACGCTCCAAATCGGTTTTACTGTGAAAACTGCAGGAATTTCAAGACGGCACTAGGAAACACCCTGAGAAACCAGAGAAAAAGTTTATCCTGCAACCCGTTCCCTTTGTGCTAGATGAACGAACGTCTCTCCACATGCTCAGTTCTGAGAGATAACTGTGTGTGAAAGCAGTTCTTCACCTAGATTGTTGGGAACACAGTGTTTCTTTTCAGTTGCAAACTGCACTCCATACATATATATGGGGAGGTACTCGCTCCAACTCGGTTTTACAGTGAAAATTGCAGGAACTTGAAACGGGCACTAGGAAACAGACTGAGAAACCAGAGTAAAAGTTTCTCCTGCAACACGTTCCCATTGTGTTAGATGAACGAACGTCTCTCCACTAGCTCATTTCTGAGAGATAAGTGTGTGTGAAAGCCGTCCTTTACCTAGCTTGTTGGGAACACAGAGTTTCTTTTCAGTTGCAAAGTGCAATCTATGCATATATATGGGGAGGTACACGCTTCAAATCTGTTTTATTGTGAAAACTGCAGGAATTTCAAACCGGCACTAGGAAACACCCTGAGAAACCAGAGAAAAAGTTTCTCCTGCAACCCGTTCCCTTTGTGCTAGATGAACGAACGTCTCTCCACATGCTCAGTTCTGAGAGGTAAGTGTGTGTGAAAGCCGTCCTTCACCTTGCTTGTTGGGAACACAGAGTTTCTTTTTAGTAGCAAACTGTACTCCATACATATATATGGGGAGGTACTCTCTCCAACTATGTTTTACAGTGATAACTGCAGGAACTTCAAACTGGCACTAGGAAACACACTGAGAAACCATAGTAAAAGTTTCTCCTGCAAACCGTTCCTTTTGTGCTAGATGAACGAACGTCTTTCCACATGCTCAGTTCTCAGAAATACGTGTGTGGTAAAGCCGCACTTCACCTAGCTTCTTGGGAACACAGAGTTTCTTTTCAGTTGCAAACTGCACTCCATACATTTATATAGGGAGGTACTCGCTCCAACTCGGTTTTACAGTGAAAATTGCAGGAATTTAAACCGGCATTAGGAAACACACTGAGAAACGAGACTAAAAGTTTATCTGGCAAACCATTCCCATTATTCTAGATGAACGAAAGTCTCTCCACATGCTCAAATCTGAGAGATAAGTGTGTGTGAATGCCGTCCTTCACCTAGCTTGTTGGGAACACAGAGTTTCTTTTAAGTTGCAAACTGCAATCCATTCATATATAAGGGGAAGTACTCTTTCCAACTCGATTTTACAGTGAAAATTGCAGGAACTTCAAACCGTCACTAGGAAACACACTGAGAAACGAGAGTAAAAGTTTCTGCTGCAACCCGTTCTTTGTGCTAGATGAACGAACGTCTCTCCACATGCTCAGTTCTGAGAGATAAGTGTGTGTGCAAGCCGTTCTTCACCTTGCTTGTTGGGAACACAAAGATTCTTTTCAGTAGCAAACTGCAATCTATGCATATATATGGGGAGGAACTCTCTCCAACTAGAATTTACAGTGAAAACTGCAGGAACTTGAAACCAGCACTAGGAAACACACAGAGAAATCAGAGAAAAAGTTTCCGCAGCAACCCGTTCCCTTTGTGCTAGATGAACGAACGTCTCTCCACATGCTAGTTCTGAGAGATAAGTGTGTGTGAAAGACGTCCTTCAACTAGCTTGTTGGGAACACAAAGATTCTTTTCAGAAGCAAACTGCAATCTATGCATATATATGGGGAGGAACTCTCTCCAACTAGGTTTTACAGTGAAAACTGCAGGAACTTGAAACCGGCACTAGGAAACACACTGAGAAACCAGAGAAAAAGTTTCCACAGCAACCCGTTCCCTTTGTGCTAGATGAACGAACGTCTCTCCACATGCTCAGTTCTGAGAGATAAGTGTGTGTGAAAGCCGTCCTTCACCTAGCTTGTTGGGAACACACAGTTTCTTTTCAGTTGCAAACAGCAATCTATGCATATATATGGGGAGGTACACGCTCCAAATCGGTTTTACAGTGAAAACTGCAGGAATTTCAAACCGGCACTAGGAAACACACTGAGAAAACAGAGAAAAAGTTTCTCCTGCAACCCGTTCCCTTTGTGCTAGATGAACGAACGTCTCTCCACATGCTCAGTTCTGAGAGGTAAGTGTGTGTGAAAGCCGACCTTCAACTAGCTTGTTGGGAACACAGAGTTTCTTTTTAGTTGCAAACTGTACTCCATACATATATATGGGGAGGTACACTCTCCAACTATGTTTTACAGTGAAAACTGCAGGAACTTCAAACTGTCACTAGGAAACACACTGAGAAACCAGAGAAAAAGTTTCACCTGAAACCCGTTCCCTTTATGCTAGATGAATGAACGTCTCTCCACATGCTGAGTTCTCAGAGATAAGCGCGTGTGAAAGCCATCCTTCACCTTGCTGTTTGGCAACACAGAGTTTCTTTTCAGTTGCAAACTGCACTCCATACATATATATAGGAAGTACTACTTCCAACTCGGTTTTATAGTGAAAACTGCAGGAATATAAACCGGCAATAGGAAACACACTGAGAAACGAGAGTAAAAGTTTCTCTGGCAAACCATTCCCATTATTCCAGATGATTGAAAGTCTCTCAACATGCTCAATTCTGAGAGATAAGTGTGTGTGAAAGCCATCCTTCACCTAGCTTTTTGGGAACACAGAGTTTATTTTCAGTTGCAAACTGCACTCCATACATATATAAGGTGAAGTACTCGCTCCAACTCAATTTTACAGTTAGAATTGCAGGAACTTCTAACCGTCACTAGGAAACACACTGAGAAACGAGAGTAAAAGTTTCTCCTGCAACCCGTTCTGTGTGCTAGATGAACGAACGTCTTTCCACTAGCTCAGTTCTGAGAGTTAAGTGTGTGTGAAAGCCGTACTTCACATAGCTTATTGGGAACACAGAGTTTCTTTTCAGGTGCAAACTGCACTCCATACATATATAAGGGGAAGTACTCGCTCCAACTCGGTTTTACAGTGAAAATTGCAGGAACATCAAACCGTCAAAAGGAATGACACTGAGAAACGAGAGTAAAAGTTTCCCTTGCAAAAGGTTTCCTTTGTGCTAGATGAACGAACGTCTCTCCACATGCTCAATTCTCAGATATAATTGTGAGTGAAAACCGTCCTTCACCTAGCTTGTTGGGAACACAGAGTTTCTTTTCAGTTGCAGACTGCAATCTATGCATATATATGGGGAGGTACACGCTCCAAATTGGTTTTACAGTTATAACTGCAGGAATTTGAAACCGGCATTAGGAAACACACTGAGAAACCAGAGAAAAAGTTTCTCCTGCATCCCGTTCCCTTTGTGCTAGATGAACGAACGTCTCTCCACATGCTCATTTCTGAGAGATAATTGTGTGTGAAAGCCGACCTTCACCTAGCTTGTTGGGAACACAGAGTTTCTTTTTAGTAGCAAACTGTACTCCATACATATATATAGGGAGATACTCTCTCCAACTATGTTTTACAGTGAAAACTGCGGGAACTTCAAACTGGCACTAGGAAACACACTGAGAAACCATAGTAAAAGTTTCTCCTGCAAACCGTTCCCTTTGTGCTAGATGAACGAACGTCTCTCCACATGCTCAGTTCTTAGAAAACGTGTGTGGTAAAGCCAAATTCACCTAGCTTCTTGGGAACACAGAGTTTCTTTTCAGTTGCAAACAGCACTCCATACATTTATATGGGGAGGTACTCGCTCTAACTCGGTTTTACAGTGAAAATTGCAGGAACTTCAAACCGGCACTAGGAAATACACTGAGAAACCAGAGAAAATTTCACCTGCAAACCATTATCTTTATGCAAGATGAACGAACGTCTCTCCACATGCTAAGTTCTCAGAGATAAGTGCGTGTGAAAGTCGTCCTTCTCCTTGCTGGTTGGCAACACAGAGTTTCTTTTCAGTTGCAAACTGCAATCTATGCATATATATGGGGAGGTACTCGCTCTAACTCGGTTTTACAGTGAAAACTGCAGGAATTTAAACCGGCACTAGGAAACCCACAGAGAAACGAGACTAAAAGTTTATCTGGCAAAACATTCACATTATTCTACATGAACGAACGTCTCTCCACATGCTAAGTTCTGAGAGATAAGTGTGTGTGAATGCCGTCCTTCACCTAGCTTGTTGGGAACACAGAGTTTCTTTTAAGTTGCAAACTGCAATCCATACATATATAAGGGGAAGTACTCTCTCCAACTCGATTTTACAGTGAAAAATGCAGGAAATTTAAACCAGCACTAATAAACACACTGAGAAACCAGAGAAAAAGTTTCCGCAGCAACCCGTTCCCTTTGTGCTAGATGAACGAACGTCTCTCCACATGCTCACATCTGAGAGATAAGTGTGGGTGAAAGCCGTCCTTCACCTAGCTTGTTGGGAACACAAAGATTCTTTTCAGAAGCAAACTGCAATCTATGCATATATATGGGGAGGAAATCTCTCCAACTAGGTTTTACAGTGAAAACTGCAGGAACTTGAAACCGGCACTAGGAAACACACTGAGAAACCAGAGAAAAAGTTTCTGCAGCAACCCGTTCCCTTTGTGCTAGATGAACGAACGTCTCTCCACATGCTCAGTTCTGAGAGGTAAGTGTGTGTGAAAGCCGACCTTCAACTAGCTTGTTGGGAACACAGAGTTTCTTTTCAGTTGCAAACTGCACTCCATACATATATAAGGGGAAGTACTCGCTCCAACTAGGTTTTACAGTGAAAATTGCAGGAACTTCAAACCGTCACTAGGAAAGACACTGAGAAACGAGAGTAAAAGTTTCCCTTGCAAACGGTTTCCTTTGTGCTAGATGAACAAACGTCTCTCCACATGCTCATTTCTCAGATATAAGTGTGAGTGAAAACCGTCCTTCACCTAGCTTGTTGGGAACACAGAGTTTCTTTTCAGTTGCAGACTGCAATCTATGCATATATATGGGGAGGTACACGCACCAAATTGGTTTTACAGTTAAAACTGCAGGAATTTGAAACCGGCATTAGGAAACACCCTGAGAAACCAGAGAAAAATTTTCTCCTGCAACCCGTTCCTTTTGTGCTAGATGAACGAACGTCTCTCCACATGCTCATTTCTGAGAGGTAAGTGTGTGTGAAAGCCGTCCTTCACCTAGCTTCTTGGGAACACAGAGTTTCTTTTTAGTAGCAAACTGTAATCCATACATATATATGGGGAGGTACTCTCTCCAACTATGTTTTACAGTGAAAACTGCAGGAATTTCAAACTGGCACTAGGAAACACACTGAGAAAACATAGTAAAAGTTTCTCCTGCAACCCGTTCCCTTTGTGCTAGATGAACGAACGTCTCTCCACATGCTACGTTCTTAGAAAACTTGTGTGGTAAAGCCACACTTCACCTAGCTTTTTGGGAACACAGAGTTTCTTTTCAGTTGCAAACAGCACTCCATAAATTTATATGGGGAGGTACTCGCTCTAACTCGGTTTTACAGTGAAAATTGCAGGAACTTCAAACCGGCACTAGGAAATACACTGAGAAACCAGAGAAAATTTCACCTGCAAACCGTTCCCTTTATGCAAGATGAACGAACGTCTCTCCACATGCTAAGATCTCAGAGATAAGTGCGTGTGAAAGTCGTCCTTCTCCTTGCTGCTTGGCAACACAGAGTTTCTTTTCAGTTGCAAACTCCACTCCATACATATATATGGGAAGTACACACTCCAACTCGTGTTTACAGTGAAATCTGCAGAAATTTAAACCGGCACATGGAAACACACTGAGAAACGAGAGTAAAAGTTTCTCTGGCAAACCATTCCCATTATTCTAGATGAACGAATGTCTCTCCACATGCTCAATTCTGAGAGTTAAGTGTGTTTGAAAGCCGTCCTTCACCTATCTTTTTGGGAACACAGAGATTCTTTTCAGTTGCAAACTGCACTCCATACATATATAAGGGTAAGTACTCTCTCCAACTCGATTTTACAGTGAGAATTGCAGGAACTTCAAACCGTCACTTGGAAACACACTGAGAAACGAGAGTAAAAGTTACTTCTGCAACACGTTCTTTGTGCTACTTGAACGAACGTCTTTCCACTTGCTCAGTTCTGAGAGATAAGTGATTGTGCAAGCTGTCCTTCAACTAACTTGTTCGGAACACAAAGATTCTTTTCAGTAGCAAACAGCAATCTATGCATTTATATGGGGAGGTACTCTCTCCAACTAGGTTTTACAGTGAAAACTGCAGGAACTTGAAATCGGCACTAGGAAACACACTGAGAAACCAGAGAAAAAGTTTCGGCACCAACCCGTTCCCTTTGTGCTAGATGAACGAACGTCTCTCCACATGCTCAATTCTCAGATATAAGTGTGAGTGAAAACCGTCCTTCAACTAGCTTGTTGGGAACACAGAGTTTCTTTTCAGTTGCAAACTGCAATCTATGACTGTATATGGGGAGGTACACGCTCCAAATTGATTTTACAGTGAAAAGTGCAGGAATTTCAAACCGGCACTAGGAAACACCCTGAGAAACCAGAGAAAAAGTTTCTCCTGCAACACGTTCCTTGTGCTAGAAGAACGAACGTCTCTCCACATGCTCAGTTTTAAGAGGTAAGTGTGTTTGAAAGCCGTCCTTCACATTGCTTGTTGGGAACACAGAATTTCTTTTTAGTAGCAAACTGTACTCCATACATATATATGGGGTGGTACACTCTCCAACTATGTTTTACAGTGAAAACTGCAGGAACTTCAAACTGGCACTAGGAAACACACTGAGAAACCATAGTAAAAGTTTCTCCTGCAACCCGTTCCCCTTGTGCTAGATGAACGAACGTCTCTCCACATGCTCAGTTCTCAGAGATACGTGTGTGGTAAAGCCGCCCTTCACCTAGCTTCTTGGGAACACAGAGTTTCTTTTCAGTGGCAAACAGCACTCCATACATTTATTTGGGGAGGTACTCACTCCAACTACGTTTTACAGTGAAAACTGCAGGAATTTAAACCGGCACAAGGAA
The DNA here is from genome assembly GCF_009834535.1 of Camelus ferus. Lineage (NCBI taxonomy): Eukaryota > Metazoa > Chordata > Mammalia > Artiodactyla > Camelidae > Camelus > Camelus ferus. The sequence goes on along the minus strand of NW_022589665.1, from coordinate 14,352 downwards.
ACACACTGAGAAACGAGAGTAAAAGTTTCCTGGCAAACCATTCCCATTATTCTAGATGAAAGAAAGTCTCTCCAAATGCTCAATTCTGAGAGATAAGTGTGTGTGAAAGCCGTCCTTCACCTATCTTGTTTGGAACACAGAGTTTCATTTCAGTTGCAAACTGCACTCCATATATTTATAAGGGGAAGTACTCGCTCCCACCTGTATTTTACAGTGAGAATTGCAGGAACTTCAAACCGTCACTAGGAAACACACTGAGAAACGAGAGTAAAACTTTCTTCTGCAACACGTTCTTTGTGCTAGATGAACGAATGTCTTTCCACTTGCTCAGTTCTGAGAGATAAGTGATTGTGCAAGCTGTCCTTCAACTAACTTGTTCGGAACACAAAGATTCTTTTCAGTAGCAAACAGCAATCTATGCATATATATGTGGAGGAAAACTCTCCTACTAGATTTTACAGTGAAAACTGCAGGAACTTGGAACCAGCACTAGGAAACACACTGTGAAACCACAGAAAAAGTTTCCGCAGCAACCAGTTCCCTTTGTGCTAGATGAATGAAAGTCTCTCCACATGATCAGTTCTGAGAGATAAGTGTGTGTGAAAGCCGTCCGTCACCTAGCATGTTGGGAACACATAGATTCTTTTCAGAAGCAAACTGCAAACTATGCATATATATGGGGAGGAACTCTCTCCAACTAGTTTTTACAGTGAAAACTGCAGGAACATGAAACCGACACTAGGAAACACACTGAGAAATCAGAGAAAAAGTTTCCGCAGCAACCCTTTCCCTTTGTGCTACATGAATGAAAGTCTCTCCACATGCTCAGTTCTGAGAGATAATTGTGTCTGAAAGCCGTCCTTCACCTAGCTTGTTGGGAACACAGAGTTTCTTTTTAGTAGCAAACTGTACTCAATACATATATATGGGGAGGTACTCTCTCCAACTATGTTTTACAGTGAAAACTGCAGGAACTTCAAACTGGCACTAGGAAACACCCTGAGAAACCATAGTAAAAGTTTCACCTGCAACCCGTTCCCTTTGTGCTAGATGAACGAACGTCTCTCCACATGCTCAGTTCTCAGAGATACGTGTGTGGTAAAGCTGCACTTCACCTAGCTTCTTGGGAACACAGAGTTTCTTTTCAGTTGCAAACTGCACTCCATACATTTATATGGGGTGGTACTCGCTCCAACTCGATTTTACAGTGAAAATTGCAGGAACTTCAAACCGGCATTAGGAAATACACTGAAAAACCAGAGAAAAAGTTTCACCTGCAAACCGTTCCCTTTATGCTAGATGAACGAACGTCTCTCCACAGGCTCAGTTCTCAGAGATAAGTGCGTGTGAAAGCCGTCCTTCACCTTGCTGGTTGGCAACAAAGAGTTTCTTTTCAGTTGCAAACTGCACTCCATACATATATATGGGAAGTACTCACTCCAACTCGGTTTTACAGTGAAAACTGCAGGAATTTAATCCGGCACTAGGAAACACACTGAGAATCGAGAGTAAAAGTTTCTCTGGCAAACCATTCCCATTATTCTAGATGAACGTATGTCGCTCCACATGCTCAATTCTGAGAGATAAGTGTGTTTGAAAGCCGTCCTTCACCTAGCTTGTTGGGAACACAGAGTTTCTTTTCAGGTGCAAACTGCAATCTATGCATGTATATGGGGAGGTACACGCTCCAAATTGATTTTACAGTGAAAAGTGCAGGAATTTCAAACCGGCACTAGGAAACACCCTGAGAAACCAGAGAAAAAGTTTCTCCTGCAACACGTTCCTTGTGCTAGAAGAACGAACGTCTCTCCACATGCTCAGTTTTAAGAGGTAAGTGTGTTTGAAAGCCGTCCTTCACATTGCTTGTTGGGAACACAGAATTTCTTTTTAGTAGCAAACTGTACTCCATACATATATATGGGGAGGTACTCTCTCCAACTATGTTTTACAGTGAAAACTGCAGGAACTTCAAACTGGCACTAGGAAACACACTGAGAAACCATAGTAAAAGTTTCTCTTGCAACCTGTTCCCTTTGTGCTAGATGAACGAACGTCTCTCCACATGCTCAGTTCTCAGAGATACGTGTGTGGTAAAGCCGCACTTCACCTAGCTTCTTGGGAACACAGAGTTTCTTTTCAGTTGCAAACTGCACTCCATACATTTATATGGGGTGGTACTCGCTCCAACTCGATTTTACAGTGAAAATTGCAGAAACTTCAAACCGGCATTAGGAAATACACTGAAAAACCAGAGAAAAAGTTTCACCTGCAAACCGTTCCCTTTATGATAGATGAACGAACGTCTCTCCACAGGCTCAGTTCTCAGAGATAAGTGCGTGTGAAAGCCGTCCTTCACCTTGCTGGTTGGCAACACAGAGTTTCTTTTCAGTTGCAAACAGCACTCCATACATATATATGGGAAGTACTCACTCCAACTCGGTTTTACAGTGAAAACTGCAGGAACTTCAAAGTGTCACTAGGAAACACACTGAGAAACCAGAGAAAAAGTTTCACCTGAAACCCGTTCCCTTTATGCTAGATGAACGAACGTCTCTCCACATGCCGAGTTCTCAGAGATAAGTGCGTGTGAAAGCCATCCTTCACCTTGCTGTTTGGCAACACAGAGTTTCTTTTCAGTTGCAAACTGCACTCCATACATATATATAGGAAGTACTACTTCCAACTCGGTTTTACAGTGAAAACTGCAGGAATATAAACCGGCAATAGGAAACACACTGAGAAACGAGAGTAAAAGTTTCTGTGGCAAACCATTCCCATTATTCCAGATGATTGAAAGTCTCTCAACATGCTCAATTCTGAGAGATAAGTGTGTGTGAAAGCCATCCTTCACCTAGCTTTTTGGGAACACAGAGTTTATTTTCAGTTGCCAACTGCACTCCATACTTATATAAGGTGAAGTACTCGCTCCAACTCAATTTTACAGTTAGAATTGCAGGAACTTCTAACCGTCACTAGGAAACACACTGAGAAACGAGAGTAAAAGTTTCTCCTGCAACCCGTTCTGTGTGCTAGATGAACGAACGTCTTTCCACTAGCTCAGTTCTGAGAGTTAAGTGTGTGTGAAAGCCGTACTTCACATAGCTTGTTGGGAACACAGAGTTTCTTTTCAGGTGCAAACTGCACTCCATACATATATAAGGGGAAGTACTCGCTCCAAATCGGTTTTACAGTGAAAATTGCAGGAACATCAAACCGTCAAAAGGAAAGACACTGAGAAACGAGAGTAAAAGTTTCCCTTGCAAACGGTTTCCTTTGTGCTAGATGAACGAACGTCTCTCCACATGCTCAATTCTCAGATATAATTGTGAGTGAAAACCGTCCTTCACCTAGCTTGTTGGGAACACAGAGTTTCTTTTCAGTTGCAGACTGCAATCTATGCATATATATGGGGAGGTACACGCTCCAAATTGGTTTTACAGTTATAACTGCAGGAATTTGAAACCGGCATTAGGAAACACACTGAGAAACCAGAGAAAAAGTTTCTCCTGCATCCCGTTCCCTTTGTGCTAGATGAACGAACGTCTCTCCACATGCTCATTTCTGAGAGTTAATTGTGTGTGAAAGCCGACCTTCACCTAGCTTGTTGGGAACACAGAGTTTCTTTTTAGTAGCAAACTGTACTCCATATATATATATGGGGAGATACTCTCTCCAACTATGTTTTACAGTGAAAACTGCGGGAACTTCAAACTGGCACTAGGAAACACACTGAGAAACCATAGTAAAAGTTTCTCCTGCAAACCGTTCCCTTTGTGCTAGATGAACGAACGTCTCTCCACATGCTCAGTTCTTAGAAAACGTGTGTGGTAAAGCCAAATTCACCTAGCTTCTTGGGAACACAGAGTTTCTTTTCAGTTGCAAACAGCACTCCATACATTTATATGGGGAGGTACTCGCTCTAACTCGGTTTTACAGTGAAAATTGCAGGAACTTCAAACCGGCACTAGGAAATACACTGAGAAACCAGAGAAAATTTCACCTGCAAACCATTATCTTTATGCAAGATGAACGAACGTCTCTCCACATGCTAAGTTCTCAGAGATAAGTGCGTGTGAAAGTCGTCCTTCTCCTTGCTGGTTGGCAACACAGAGTTTCTTTTCAGTTGCAAACTGCAATCTATGCATATATATGGGGAGGTACACGCTCCAAATCGGTTTTACTGTGAAAACTGCAGGAATTTCAAACCGGCACTAGGAAACACCCTGAGAAACCAGAGAAAAAGTTTCTCCTGCAACCCGTTCCCTTTGTGCTAGATGAACGAACGTCTCTCCACATGCTCAGTTCTGAGAAGTAATTGTGTGTGAAAGCCGTCTTTCACCTAGCTTGTTGGGAACACAGAGTTTCTTTTTAGTAGCCAACTGTACTCCATACATATATATGGGGAGGTACTCTCTCCAACTATGTTTTACAGTGATAACTGCAGGAACTTCAAACTGGCACTAGGAAACACACTGAGAAACCATAGTAAAAGTTTCTCCTGCAACCCGTTCCCTTTGTGCTAGATGAACGAACGTCTCTCCATATGCTCAGTTCTCAGAGATACGTGTGTGGTAAAGCCGCACTTCACGTAGCTTCTTGGGAACACAGAGTTTCTTTTCAGTTGCAAACTGCACTCCATACATTTATATGGGGAGGTACTCGCTCCAACTCGGTTTTACAGTGAAAACTGCAGGAATTTAAACCGGCACTAGGAAACCCACTGAGAAACGAGAGTAAAAGTTTATCTGGCAAAACATTCACATTATTCTACATGAACGAACGTCTCTCCACATGCTCAGTTCTGAGGGATAAGTGTGTGTGCAAGCCGTTCTTCACCTTGCTTGTTAGGAACACAAAGATTCTTTTCAGTAGCAAACTGCAATCTATGCATATATATGTGGAGGAAACCTCTCCAACTAGATTTTATAGTGAAAAATGCAGGAAATTTAAACGAGCACTAATAAACACACTGAGAAACCAGAGAAAAAGTTTCCGCAGCAACCCGTTCCCTTTCTGCTAGATGAACGAACGTCTCTCCACATGCTCACATCTGAGAGATAAGTGTGTGTGAAAGCCGTCCTTCACCTAGCTTGTTGGGAACACAAAGATTCTTTTCAGAAGCAAACTGCAATCTATGCATATATATGGGGAGGAAATCTCTCCAACTAGGTTTTACAGTGAAAACTGCAGGAACTTGAAACCGGCACTAGGAAACACACTGAGAAACCAGAGAAAAAGTTTCCGCAGCAACCCGTTCCCTTTGTGCTAGATGAACGAACGTCTCTCCACATGCTCAGTTCTGAGAGATAAGTGTGTGTGAAAGCCGTCCTTCACCTAGCTTGTTGGGAACACACAGTTTCTTTTCAGTTGCAAACAGCAATCTATGCATATATATGGGGAGGTACACGCTCCAAATCAGTTTTAAAGTGAAAACTGCAGGAATTTCAAACCGGCACTAGGAAACACCCTGAGAAACCAGAGAAAAAGTTTCTCCTGCAACCCGTTCCCTTTGTGCTAGATGAACGAACGTCTCTCCACATGCTCAGTTCTGAGAGGTAAGTGTGTGTGAAAGCCGACCTTCAACTAGCTTGTTGGGAACACAGAGTTTCTTTTCAGTTGCAAACTGCACTCCATACATATATAAGGGGAAGTACTCGCTCCAACTCGGTTTTACAGTGAAAATTGCAGGAACTTCAAACCGTCACTAGGAAAGACACTGAGAAACGAGAGTAAAAGTTTCCCTTGCAAACGGTTTCCTTTGTGCTAGATGAACGAACGTCTCTCCACATGCTCATTTCTCAGATATAATTGTGAGTGAAAACCGTCCTTCACCTAGCTTGTTGGGAACACAGAGTTTCTTTTCAGTTGCAGACTGCCATCTATGCATATATATGGGGAGGTACACGCTCCAAATTGGTTTTACAGTTAAAACTGCAGGAATTTGAAACCGGCATTAGGAAACACCCTGAGAAACCAGAGAAAAATTTTCTCCTGCAACCCGTTCCCTTTGTGCTAGATGAACGAACGTCTCTCCACATGCTCATTTCTGAGAGGTAAGTGTGTGTGAAAGCCGTCCTTCACCTAGCTTCTTGGGAACACAGAGTTTCTTTTTAGTAGCAAACTGTAATCCATACATATATATGGGGAGGTACTCTCTCCAACTATGTTTTACAGTGAAATCTGCAGGAATTTCAAACTGGCACTAGGAAACACACTGAGAAAACATAGTAAAAGTTTCTCCTGCAACCCGTTCCCTTTGTGCTAGATGAACGAACGTCTCTCCACATGCTACGTTCTTAGAAAACGTGTGTGGTAAAGCCACACTTCACCTAGCTTTTTGGGAACACAGAGTTTCTTTTCAGTTGCAAACAGCACTCCATAAATTTATATGGGGAGGTACTCGCTCTAACTCGGTTTTACAGTGAAAATTGCAGGAACTTCAAACCGGCACTAGGAAATACACTGAGAAACCAGAGAAAATTTCACCTGCAAACCGTTCCCTTTATGCAAGATGAACGAACGTCTCTCCACATGCTAAGTTCTCAGAGATAAGTGCGTGTGAAAGTCGTCCTTCTCCTTGCTGCTTGGCAACACAGAGTTTCTTTTCAGTTGCAAACTCCACTCCATACATATATATGGGAAGTACACACTCCAACTCGTGTTTACAGTGAAATCTGCAGAAATTTAAACCGGCACATGGAAACACACTGAGAAACGAGAGTAAAAGTTTCTCTGGCAAACCATTCCCATTATTCTAGATGAACGAATGTCTCTCCACATGCTCAATTCTGAGAGTTAAGTGTGTTTGAAAGCCGTTCTTCACCTTTCTTTTTGGGAACACAGAGATTCTTTTCAGTTGCAAACTGCACTCCATACATATATAAGGGTAAGTACTCTCTCCAACTCGATTTTACAGTGAGAATTGCAGGAACTTCAAACCGTCACTTGGAAACACACTGAGAAACGAGAGTAAAAGGTACTTCTGCAACACGTTCTTTGTGCTACTTGAACGAACGTCTTTCCACTTGCTCAGTTCTGAGAGATAAGTGATTGTGCAAGCTGTCCTTCAACTAACTTGTTCGGAACACAAAGATTCTTTTCAGTAGCAAACAGCAATCTATGCATTTATATGGGGAGGTACTCTCTCCAACTAGGTTTTACAGTGAAAACTGCAGGAACTTGAAATCGGCACTAGGAAACACACTGAGAAACCAGAGAAAAAGTTTCGGCACCAACCCGTTCCCTTTGTGCTAGATGAACGAACGTCTCTCCACATGCTCAATTCTCAGATATAAGTGTGAGTGAAAACCGTCCTTCAACTAGCTTGTTGGGAACACAGAGTTTCTTTTCAGTTGCAAACTGCAATCTATGACTGTATATGGGGAGGTACACGCTCCAAATTGATTTTACAGTGAAAAGTGCAGGAATTTCAAACCGGCACTAGGAAACACCCTGAGAAACCAGAGAAAAAGTTTCTCCTGCAACACGTTCCTTGTGCTAGAAGAACGAACGTCTCTCCACATGCTCAGTTTTAAGAGGTAAGTGTGTTTGAAAGCCGTCCTTCACATTGCTTGTTGGGAACACAGAATTTCTTTTTAGTAGCAAACTGTACTCCATACATATATATGGGGTGGTACACTCTCCAACTATGTTTTACAGTGAAAACTGCAGGAACTTCAAACTGGCACTAGGAAACACACTGAGAAACCATAGTAAAAGTTTCTCCTGCAACCCGTTCCCCTTGTGCTAGATGAACGAACGTCTCTCCACATGCTCAGTTCTCAGAGATACGTGTGTGGTAAAGCCGCCCTTCACCTAGCTTCTTGGGAACACAGAGTTTCTTTTCAGTGGCAAACAGCACTCCATACATTTATTTGGGGAGGTACTCACTCCAACTACGTTTTACAGTGAAAACTGCAGGAATTTAAACCGGCACAAGGAAACACACTGAGAAACGAGAGTAAAAGTTTCCTGGCAAACCATTCCCATTATTCTAGATGAAAGAAAGTCTCTCCAAATGCTCAATTCTGAGAGATAAGTGTGTGTGAAAGCCGTCCTTCACCTATCTTGTTTGGAACACAGAGTTTCATTTCAGTTGCAAACTGCACTCCATATATTTATAAGGGGAAGTACTCGCTCCCACCTGTATTTTACAGTGAGAATTGCAGGAACTTCAAAAAGTCACTAGGAAACACACTGAGAAACGAGAGTAAAACTTTCTTCTGCAACACGTTCTTTGTGCTAGATGAACGAATGTCTTTCCACTTGCTCAGTTCTGAGAGATAAGTGTGTGTGCAAGCCGTTCTTCAACTAGCTTGTTGGGAACACAAAGATTCTTTTCAGTAGCAAACTGCAATCTATGCATATATATGTGGAGGAAAACTCTCCTACTAGATTTTACAGTGAAAACTGCAGGAACTTGGAACCAGCACTAGGAAACACACTGTGAAACCACAGAAAAAGTTTCCGCAGCAACCAGTTCCCTTTGTGCTAGATGAATGAAAGTCTCTCCACATGATCAGTTCTGAGAGATAAGTGTGTGTGAAAGCCGTCCGTCACCTAGCTTGTTGGGAACACATAGATTCTTTTCAGAAGCAAACTGCAAACTATGCATATATATGGGGAGGAACTCTCTCCAACTAGGTTTTACAGTGAAAACTGCAGGAACATGAAACCGACACTAGGAAACACACTGAGAAATCACAGAAAAAGTTTCCGCAGCAACCCTTTCCCTTTGTGCTACATGAATGAAAGTCTCTCCACATGTTCAGTTCTGAGAGATAATTGTGTCTGAAAGCCGTCCTTCACCTAGCTTGTTGGGAACACAGAGTTTCTTTTTAGTAGCAAACTGTACTCCATACATATATATGGGGAGGTACTCTCTCCAACTATGTTTTACAGTGAAAACTGCAGGAACTTCAAACTGGCACTAGGAAACACCCTGAGAAACCATAGTAAAAGTTTCACCTGCAACCCGTTCCCTTTGTGCTAGATGAACGAACGTCTCTCCACATGCTCAGTTCTCAGAGATACGTGTGTGGTAAAGCCGCACTTCACCTAGCTTCTTGGGAACACAGAGTTTCTTTTCAGTTGCAAACTGCACTCCATACATTTATATGGGGTGGTACTCGCTCCAACTCGATTTTACAGTGAAAATTGCAGGAACTTCAAACCGGCATTAGGAAATACACTGAAAAACCAGAGAAAAAGTTTCACCTGCAAACCGTTCCCTTTATGCTAGATGAACGAACGTCTCTCCACAGGCTCAGTTCTCAGAGATAAGTGCGTGTGAAAGCCGTCCTTCACCTTGCTGGTTGGCAACAAAGAGTTTCTTTTCAGTTGCAAACTGCACTCCATACATATATATGGGAAGTACTCACTCCAACTCGGTTTTACAGTGAAAACTGCAGGAATTTAATCCGGCACTAGGAAACACACTGAGAATCGAGAGTAAAAGTTTCTCTGGCAAACCATTCCCATTATTCTAGATGAACGTATGTCGCTCCACATGCTCAATTCTGAGAGATAAGTGTGTTTGAAAGCCGTCCTTCACCTAGCTTGTTGGGAACACAGAGTTTCTTTTCAGGTGCAAACTGCAATCTATGCATGTATATGGGGAGGTACACGCTCCAAATTGATTTTACAGTGAAAAGTGCAGGAATTTCAAACCGGCACTAGGAAACACCCTGAGAAACCAGAGAAAAAGTTTCTCCTGCAACACGTTCCTTGTGCTAGAAGAACGAACGTCTCTCCACATGCTCAGTTTTAAGAGGTAAGTGTGTTTGAAAGCCGTCCTTCACATTGCTTGTTGGGAACACAGAATTTCTTTTTAGTAGCAAACTGTACTCCATACATATATATGGGGAGGTACTCTCTCCAACTATGTTTTACAGTGAAAACTGCAGGAACTTCAAACTGGCACTAGGAAACACACTGAGAAACCATAGTAAAAGTTTCTCTTGCAACCTGTTCCCTTTGTGCTAGATGAACGAACGTCTCTCCACATGCTCAGTTCTCAGAGATACGTGTGTGGTAAAGCCGCACTTCACCTAGCTTCTTGGGAACACAGAGTTTCTTTTCAGTTGCAAACTGCACTCCATACATTTATATGGGGTGGTACTCGCTCCAACTCGATTTTACAGTGAAAATTGCAGAAACTTCAAACCGGCATTAGGAAATACACTGAAAAACCAGAGAAAAAGTTTCACCTGCAAACCGTTCCCTTTATGATAGATGAACGAACGTCTCTCCACAGGCTCAGTTCTCAGAGATAAGTGCGTGTGAAAGCCGTCCTTCACCTTGCTGGTTGGCAACACAGAGTTTCTTTTCAGTTGCAAACAGCACTCCATACATATATATGGGAAGTACTCACTCCAACTCGGTTTTACAGTGAAAACTGCAGGAATTTAATCCGGCACTAGGAAACACACTGAGAATCGAGAGTAAAAGTTTCTCTGGCAAACCATTCCCATTATTCTAGATAAACGTATGTCGCTCCACATGCTCAATTCTGAGAGATAAGTGTGTTTGAAAGCCGTCCTTCACCTAGCTTGTTGGGAACACAGAGTTTCTTTTCAGGTGCAAACTGCACTCCATACATATATAAGGGGAAGTACTCGCTCCAACTCGATTTTACAGTGAGAATTGCAGGAACTTCAAACTTTCACTAGGAAACACACTGAGAAACGAGTGTAAAAGTTTCTGCTGCAACCCGTTCTTTGTGCTAGATGAACGAACGTCTTTCCACTTGCTCAGTTCTGAGAGATAAGTGTGTGTGCAAGCCTTCCTTCACCTAGCTTGTTAGGAACACAAAGATTCTTTTCAGTAGCAAACAGCAATCTACGCATATATATGGGGAGGAAACCTCTCCAACTAGATTTTAGAGTGAAAACTGCAGGACTTGAAACCAGCACTAGGAAACACACTGAGAAACCAGAGAAAAAGATTCCGCAGCAACCCGTTCCCTTTGTGCTAGATGAACGAAAGTCTCTCCACATGCTCATTTCTCAGATATAAGTGTGAGTGAAAACCGTCCTTCACCTAGCTTGTTGGGAACACAGAGTTTCTTTTCAGTTGCAAACTGCAATCTATGCATATATATGGGGAGGTACACGCTCCAACTAGATTTTACAGTGAAAACTGCAGGAATTTCAAACCGGCACTAGGAAACACCCTGAAAACCAGAGAAAAAGTTTTCTCCTGCAACCCGTTCCCTTTGTGCTAGATGAACGAACGTGTCTCCACATGCTCAGTTTTAAAAGGTAAATGTGTGTGAAAGCCGTCCTTCAGCCTTGCTTGTTGGGAAAACAGAGTTTCTTTTTAGTAGCAAACTGTACTCCATACATATATATGGGGAGGTACCCTCTCCAAATATGTTTTACAGTGAAAACTGCAGGAACTTCAAACTGGCACTAGGAAACACCCTGACAAACCATGGTAAAAGTTTCTCCTGCAACCCGTTCCCTTTGTGCTAGATGAACGAACGTCTCTCCACATGCTCAGATCTCAGAGATACGTGTGTGGTAAAGCCGCACTTCACCTAGCTTCTTGGGAACACAGAGATTCTTTTCAGTTGCAAACAGCACTCCATACATTTATATGGGGAGGTAATCGCTCCAACTATGTTTTACAGTGAAAATTGCAGGAACTTCAAACCGGCACTAGGAAATACACTGAGAAACCAGAGAAAAAGTTTCACCTGCAAAACGTTCCCTTTATGCTAGATGAACGAACGTCTCTCCACATGCTCAGTTCTGAGAGATAAGTGCGTGTGAAAGCCGTCCTTCACCTTGCTGGTTGGCAACACAGAGTTTCTTTTCAGTTGCAAACTGCACTCTATACATATATATGGGAAGTACACACTCCAACTCGGTTTTACAATGAAAACTGCAGGAATTTAAACCGGCACTAAGAAACACACTGAGAAACGAGAGTAAAAGTTTCTCTGGCAAAACATTCCCATTATTCTAGATGAACGAAAGTCTCTCCACATGCTCAATTCTGAGAGATAAGTGTGTGTGAAAGACGTCCTTCACCTATCTTGTTTGGAACACAGAGTTTCTTTTCAGTTGCAAACTGCACTCCATACATTTATAAAGGGAAGTACTCGCTCCAAACTTGATTTTACAGTGAGAATTGCAGGAACTTCAAACCGTCACTACGAAATACACTGAGAAACGAGAGTAAAAGTTTCTTCTGCAACACGTTCTTTGTGCTAGATGAACGAATGTCTTTCCACTTGCTTTGTTCTGAGAGATAAGTGGGTGTGAAAGCCGTCCTTCACCTAGTTTGTTGGGAACACAGAGTTTCTTTTCAGTTGCAAACTGCACTCCATACATATATAAGGGGAAGTACTCGCTCCAACTCGATTCTAAAGTTAGAATTGCAGGAACTTCAAACCGTCACTAGGAAAAACTCTGAGAAACGAGAGTAAAAGTTTCTCCTGCAACCCGTTCTTTGTGCTAGATGAACGAACGTCTTTCCACTTGCTCAGTTCTGAGAGATAAGTGTATGTGAAAGCCGCCCTTCACATAGCTCGTTGGGAACACAGAGTTTCTTTTCAGTTGCAAACTGCACTCCATATATATGTAAGGGGATGTACTCGCTCCAAGAGGTTTCACAGTGAAAATTGCAGGAACTTCAAACCGTCACTAGGAAACACAGTGAGAAAAGAGAGTAAAAGTTTCTCTTGCAACCCTTTCCCTTTGTGCTAGATGAACGAGCTTCTCTCCACATGATCAATTCTCAGATGTTAGTGTGAGTGAAAACGGTCCTTCACCTAGCTTTTTGGGAACACAGAGTTTCTTTTCTGTTCCAAACTGCAGTCCATACATATATAAGGGGAAGTACTCGCTCCAACTCGATTTTACAGTGAGAATTGCAGGAACTTGAAACCGTCACTAGGAAACACACTGAGAAACGAGAGTAAAAGTTTCTCATGCGACCCTTTCTTTGTACTAGATGAAAGAACGTCTTTCCCCTTGCTCAATTCTGATAGATAAGTGGTTGTGCAAGCAGTCCTTCACCTAGCTTGTTGGGAACACAAAGATTCTTTTCAGTAGTAAACTGCAATCTATGCATATATATGGGGAGGATCTCTCTCCATCTAAGTTTTACAGTGAAAACTGCAGGAACATGAAGCCGGCACTAGGAAACACACTGAGAAACCAGAGAAAAAGTATCCGCAGCATCCCGTTCCCTTTGTGCTAGATGAACGAACGTCTCTCCACATGCTCAGTTCTGAGAGATAAGTGTGTGTGAAAGCCGTCCTTCACCTAGCTTCTTGGGAACACAGAGTTTCTTTTCAGTTGCAAACTGCACTCCATACATTTATATGGGGAGGTACTCGCTCCAACTCGGTTTTACAGTGAAAATTGCAGGAATTTAAACCGGCATTAGGAAACACACTGAGAAACGAGACTAAAAGTTTATCTGGCAAACCATTCCCATTATTCTAGATGAACGAAAGTCTCTCCACATGCTCAAATCTGAGAGATAAGTGTGTGTGAATGCCGTCCTTCACCTAGCTTGTTGGGAACACAGAGTTTCTTTTAAGTTGCAAACTGCAATCCATTCATATATAAGGGGAAGTACTCTCTCCAACTCGATTTTACAGTGAAAATTGCAGGAACTTCAAACCGTCACTAGGAAACACACTGAGAAACGAGAGTAAAAAGTTTCTGCTGCAACCCGTTCTTTGTGCTAGATGAACGAAACGTCTCTCCACATGCTCAGTTCTGAGAGATAAGTGTGTGTGCAAGCCGTTCTTCACCTTGCTTGTTGGGAACACAAAGATTCTTTTCAGTAGCAAACTGCAATCTATGCATATATATGGGGAGGAACTCTCCTCCAACTAGAATTTACAGTGAAAAACTGCAGGAACTTGAAACCAGCACTAGGAAACACACAGAGAAATCAGAGAAAAAGTTTCCGCAGCAACCCGTTCCCTTTGTGTGCTAGATGAACGAACGTCTCTCCACATGCTAGTTCTGAAAGATAAGTGTGTGTTGAAAGACGTCCTTCACTAGCTTGTTGGGAACACAAAGATTCTTTCAGAAGCAACTGCAATCTATGCATATATATGGGGAGGAACTCTCTCCAACTAGGTTTTACAGTGAAAACTGCAGGAACTTGAAACCGGCACTAGAGAAACACACTGAGAAAACAGAGAAAAAGTTTTCTCCTGCAACCCGTTCCCTTTGTGCTAGATGAACGAACGTCTCTCCACATGCTCAGTTCTGAGAGGTAAGTGTTGTGAAAGCCGACCTTCAACTAGCTTGTTGGGAACACAGAGTTTCTTTTTAGTTGCAAACTGTACTCCATACATATATATGGGGAGGTACACTCTCCAAC